>NC_049204.1:13511000-13844072 GCF_013347855.1 Anguilla anguilla | reverse complement strand
TGTTACCAATTCGGCGATAGATAGTGACTTAACAGACATTTATTTTAATGAAAATCTTCGAGATTATTACTTTAAGTAAACAGGATGTGGGACTTCAATATGTCTGTGTTGTTCAACTGATGCAGAGGATTTGCCAAAACTGCCTTGTTTGGCTAGTACATTGAAGCTCTGTTAATTGCTGAACACACAAGAAATACCTCCACGCCCTTCAGCTGGCTTCTGTTGAGATAACTGTTTACTCCTGTCCTGACATTGTCATCATAAAGTAAACTGAATTATGTTATTCAACTGATGCAAAGGATTTGCCAAAACTTCCCTGTTTGGCTGGTACATTGTGGCTCTTTTAATTGCTGAACACACAAGAAATACCTCCACACCCTTCAACTGGCTTCTCTTGAGAACTGTTTACTCCTGTCTTAATATTGTCATCATAAAGTAAAATGAATTATAAAGTACGTCTCTGTATAAGTACAAGTTAGATAATCATATCCCCCCACCCAAAAATAAATACATAAATAAATACATTCAAACCAGTTGTATGGACCATAAAGCAATACAGATGCCTTTATGCCTTGGGTGGGGGGTCAGAAATGGTTGCAAACCTCTGCCATAAGGTAATGTCATGCCTACACTATGTTTTAAAAAAAAAAGACAATTGTGGTATTACAAGTGGACGAAATCATTCTACTCTTGAGGAGCCCATTTCCATGTGAGATAAACAGTATGTACTATTTGCAGAACTGACACCTGGGTGATATTTATGACCTTGTTAGCATTTCTTTTGCATGCCATCCCCTAGTTCATCAGCAAAGTGACCTGGGTCAGTCTGCTGCTGCAATGGGTCAAAATTGCCACTGAGGTAGCACCCTACCTTGCCCAGTGTACCTCACCCACTATTGACCACATTCTGCATCAACCAAAGAGAGAACTATTTACGAACCTGGATGCTGTTCTCAGGACGAGCCTCTCTCCCTGAGAAACCTAGGTCCCAAGGAGAGAGAGGCTGCCTCTTCTTCATAAGATCATGGCCCGTACCTGTCAAGCTGACAGAGAAGGGGGTGTGGGGGGCGGGAGGGAGCAAGTGAGTTAAAAGAGAGCAGTCACAGGCAGCTCCGGTTCAGTTCTCCCTCTCTGGAACGCGAGGCTTGTACCCACGTGCGTCGCATTCCTGAACCGCAGCCCCGGCCCCGGCCCCGGCCACGGCTACACTCATGCCGTCCGGCTCGGGTCCACGTGCAGGCAGGCTTGCGCGATACAGTATCCCGTCACTTGCAGCACTGAAGGGGGCTATTTCTGGCCCGAGCCCATATTTCCCTAGGAAAAAATGAAAAGCTTCTAAACTTGCTTTCACGGAGTGCCGCTACTGAAAATTCCACATGTCAGAGGCCGTCAGCGTCGGATTTCTAGGACTCTTTAACCCGCGGCCATCTCTTTGGGATAGCAATAAAATACGCTATTTCAGCCTTAGTAATCACGGTTCAGACATGCTTCTCTTGCACAGTGAGAACTGCAGAATCCCATCAGTATCCACGATTGAAAAGTCACTGCACAACCTAAAAAATAAATTACTTAGCAGGTATTATATCTTATATCTATATATCGTATAGTCTTACATCTAGACATAAATCTTATTTCTATTACTCTTTGGCTATATGAGACAAAACGATTGCCAATAAGGTGACAGTTTCACTCATTTCAAGATTTGCCAATGGGGTAAGGCAATTTCACTTGTCAAGTAAAAGGTGATTAAAAACAAGCTAATATTTTATACTTGAGAGAAATAAGGTTTTAAGTCTCATTCCAAGACTAAAACACGTTTTAATACTGTGAAGGGAAGCTGTGCCAACACTTGGAATCATGCACACAAGACACCCAGCTCTTTTGTGTGAAAACGCGGAAGGCACCAGCTCCATCTCTGATGAGAAGCAGGCCTCTCTTGACTTGACACCGTCTGGATGCAGTTAGAGGAACTGACAGAACATTTGAACTTTGATGGTGTTTGCAAGCCAACTGAGGATTCCAGCCTCAGAAAGAACTTATCACTATGCAGCTAGTGACAAGTGCAAGAACAGACGTATTACTACGGCCAGAGGAAGAACTGCAGTGGAGATATACAAGCCACTCTAAAAGTCAGACCCAACTCCCAACGCTGTTCCAAAATTGACAATGACTTGCTTTATGAATCAACATTTTGGGATCAATCAGTGAATGTGACTTCCCTCTTCATTAAATCAAGTGTTTCTCCTATAATATAAAATAACCACTAAGCAAAATTGTCACTATGCAAAAACTGCACATTGATTTAAAAATAAGTTTCATATCAGGTGAAATTCCCTGGCCTGGGACAATAATATTTACCACAAGTTCACAGACCATGAGGCCCCGCCCTCCTTCCTCCAGCACCCAGGACAACGTACCCGGTTGTGCCCCTCCAACGGCAACCCTGATACACACACACACACACACACACACACACACACACATACACAAATACACACACGCACAAACCTTTCCTACAAAATGCTCTTGTAGGTAAGGTCAGCTTGTCTGAATGACAGGAGAACGAGAGGCATGTTCTAGGCTTACTGTACCAAAAAACACTTAAACTTTAATTTTTACTGGCTTTGACTCTTACTTTGACATATACTTCAAAACCCTTCCCCCTACAATGGAATGTTTTATTAACCACAATCTATGAGAAGCAAACTTACAAACAACAGTTTTCAGGCAAATTAATGTCCGACTCAATAAAGAATTACATTCACAGCAAATATGAAGGGCATAATGTTCCCCTATCAACAATCATCCTTGAAACAAGTCCAATCCTATGTGTGCAAATGAGCAGGAATAAAGAAAGCATTTTCAAGCAGGGGGAGAGCTGGTGAATAGCCTTATAGTGCTGTAACTTCAAGACTTCAGTTATCTTTGCTGTGGTTGTCTCTGGCTTGCTTCCAAGCCGTCTGTTAGTAATGAAAAGTTAGACACAGAAGAGGACTGAAAGCACCACCACACCACATCACAAGCAATCCACAACACAATACCTATTTGAAGAGGTGGCAATAAATAAAATTCAGCTTACCACTAAGTTTAAGAGCTGTCAGACATCATAGCATATGTTTCAAAGAGTGATGGCCAAAACAAATTTGAAAAGATATAAATCATCAGGAACATGTTTCTACTGTATTGTCTCACTGATAAACAGACACGGAAAGGACACGAACTCGCTGTAGCCATTTTTGTTAAATATTTCAATAGATACAAAATGATTCTGTCTTCTTGATTAACCATTGACATATTTCCATTTAAAGGGTGTTTCATTCAATATATCACTGTATATAACAAGGAATGTCAGAAATAAGGCTACTGAAATACTGAACATTTTCCTTCCTCTAACATAATGAAGTAATATTTTCCTCTGTGATAGCCAGATTATGCTTGTCACCTGTGGAACTTTACTTTTAGGAGATTTATTTTTATATAATAAAGGTAGCCGTTCCGAGGAACCAAATCTAATGAAATATGTGTGTGATTCTAGCCACTCAAAACTTCACAGTTTTCTGAAATTTGCATGTTTTCTTTTTTCCCAAACAGTATGACTGGGGAAAAGAAGAAATTGCATATTCACTCAGTTGGGACATTCATCAAAGATGACTCAGTTACAGGAGAACCTTACCCCATCACTTTACAATTATTCTTCCATGAAATCATAGCTTGTATGCATCCAAGGACTGCATAGCATATCGGTAAATATAACATTTTAATGATATCCCTGCTTCCTTGGTTTACTTCAGAAGCTTGAGGCATTCTTTCAGTGAGCGGAACCAAAATTCTGAAGATATTTAGCCCTAGAATCTCTGCTCTTTACACACATTTGCATTAATAGAACCTGTACAGAACAATCCCCGGTGCAAAATGTTTCACTGCGAGCGCAGAAAATACCAAAGGCCATGGCTTAGAATCGCAGAAACAATGCTTCAGGATGCTTCATGTTTCTTTTGGTGCCCATGCGAGCCTTGGGAGGGGGGCGGGGGGGGCCGGGGTGCCGAGAGGTGGTTCTGAATTGTTGCGCCTGCTTTGTGGGAAGGATTAAGGTTCACTGGGTGCCGGGATGAGGCAGGGACTCCATTCTCTCTCATGACCTGAGCTGGATTTGAAACAGGGATTGCGAGCCACAGAGCTGGCGATTATCTCACAATGCCGCCATGCTCGCGCACAATACCGGCTCACGAGGGAGAGATGAATGTCTGTTTCCAAGCAGTGGGTCAGGAATTCGCCTGTGTCTTCTCCACGGAAATCAGTGACCTGTCCCGCGATTCGTGCGGCCGGCCCTTTCAAAGAAATCAATTACGCTCGTGAACGTACGCGTGCACACGTAGCCCCCGCAATTAAAAACCACCAAATTACAGTGCGCTTGCCGTCCACTTGCTGTGACTCACTCAAACTCTGGGTTGTGACAAAAACATAGCTGTCTTGCCTTGGTGAGAAGAGCTGTCTCCAGGAGTTCAGACCAGTTACACAACAGTACCATACTGTATGGGGTGCAAGTGTACAACTTGATAAAATTATATTATTATCTACTTTGGTTAACATTAGTTCCTGCTCTCTTGTTTGGTTACTCAATAATAAGAGGCTTCCGAAAAGGCTAATGTAGTCTAGTATTTACCCCTCATTTATTTAAGTTTCATTAGCTTATGGGAATGCTTATGGCAGTGACATAATCTCAATTCGGGCACAAAGATAAATCTCCTTACAGGTCATCCCTATTACACCAGATGGCACAGTAAACCTGTGTTGCTTTCAAGCCGCTGATATATAAGATATAAGGTCAGCCCAAAGCTCAAATCCCTCTATTCAATTAGATCTAATGAAAAGTGTTAAATCGAAAGGGGACTCCCAGCTCAGTCTAGAATCACAATCCAGACCTTTAAGATTGACACATATCTGGGACTGATTTCAAGATTATTCAATATACCAAATCATTCTGACGTTGCCAAATGTACTTTAAATGTTAAATAAACTGTAAATTGAAGATGTACTGCAAGGCATAAATGTACTAATAATTTAGCTATGCAGATAATCATATGCATCACATTCAATATATCAGCAGTACTGCCTTCCCGCAGTGAAGGTTACAATGTAAAATGCAAAAATAAGATTCACTTCTAAAATAATAAATAGTATTCAGTAAATTTCCTAGTATTGTTAGACAAAGACAAGATGACTGTTGTCTCCAATGAGACGGAGGAAAAATGCTCTTCCTTTAGAAGTTACAATAAAAGAAAGTACAACTTTGCACATGACGCATCTTTGAAGGACCCGGGAAGAATATGAAAGGCTTGAGGTTATGTCAATAACGATTTGACTTGGCGCATCTCTGTCTCTTTTGTGACTCGTAACGCACAAGCGCAGTGTCACAAGGTTAAATATGTCTCCTTTGACTAGGCGCACACTGGGTGAGTTCTCCAAGACAAATATGAATATTACATAAATATGTCATTGTGTGTGAGGGCGCTGTTGAGGAAGAGGGCTTTGGAAAAAAAAGAAAGAAAGAAAAACGTTTCACTACCACCTCCCAACATCACCATAATGGAGTGTCAACTGCTTTTTATGGAGTGTACCTCCCACCTCAAGAGCATTTATTCACTCACTGTCACAATTCACGGCCATCATTTCCTCACAGTTTAATGACTTCAGAGGCCCCTTTCATCCTTTTGTCACCACACCACTGTCCCTTTCCCATTCTGGACCCCAAACAAGAAAAATGGTCTGTTGGAGGAGCACTGCCCCTGACCTCTCTGCTCCTCGAGAGGGGACTCCCTCGGTCCCTTTTGTTCTGCACTCCTGTCCCCCTCGCCCAGCCAAATCAGACCCTTGCTGGGCCCAGAGGACAGGGAACTGCTGGAAGTCTCATTGTGTTCTCATTCATTACCAAGACAAAGGGCTCAGAGAAAACCTTGAGTCCAACCAACCACACACTCAAGAGACAATGTCCACAAAACTGACAGCACACACTGAGAAAGGAATGCCATTCAATTGAAGCTGGTTCAAAGAGCCACACCAGTTCACCGATAACACAAGAGCATCTTATGTGTGAGGGGAAGGTCTGCCAACGTCTCCACATTTATAGACAACTTGTCAGAATGTTCATAATTTTTCCAGGGTTGCAACCTGGAAGTTTGCCAGTACATCTGGATCGATGATGAGGATTGAGAACTCCCTTTTGTTTTCCCTTTGCTAATCTTTGAAAGTGGGATACAGTAAAGTGACTCGTTGACTGGAAACAATATGCACTGGTTCCTAAATTCTTATTCCAAAATTGTCACCCTTTTTTATTTTTAGAAGTTGCACAACACAACCATAAACACAACATAAACACAGCCAATGAAAAAGTATGTGCAAATATTTTGTTTTCACAGTAAGTTCTCATTAGTTCTTTAACAAATTAACTTTTTTCTGGTTTTACATGAAAATGAAATATTAGGATTGGGAGTTACTCTTCTCTTTGAACATTGCGTGCCCTCAAAGGAGGAATGCAAACTTCATTACAAAAAATGGAAATGTTCACACATGTCAACTCTTAAAAATATAGCCGATGCAAATGCAGGGTGGCAAATGGCCCTTAGTTGCTCAGGAACAATAGAAATTACCAGAATGTTGTTGTGTACATTCCCAGGTGGAAGAAGTAGTCTTGCCCTCTAAAGACAGGTTCTTAACCTCTAGCTGTCCAAAATATCCAGGTGTAGAAATGGGAGCATGAAAATATAAAACATACAACTGGTACGTTGATGTTAAAATGAAATATTGGGATTGGGAGTTACTCATTTCTTTGAACATAGCGTGCCCTCAGAGGAATGCAAACTTTATCAAAAAAATCCTCAAAATCCTCAAAAAATGCAGATGCCTCAAAAATGTGCGTAGCATGAAGTAAGTGCACGTGTTTCAAAAATGACATGACCTCCTCCTCCCCCCACCCTGGGGCAGACTGCCACAAGTATTTTGGACCGGTGGGGAAGATTGATATGGCATGTACAACCTTGCATTGGATGTCAGTTGACTGTTACCTCTGTTTACTATGTTTATGTTTATCCATAAACCAATTGCATACAGAAATGGACCCGGTGTACAAGAGAAACCAAACAAACCTGTACTATTAAAATGACCTGAGGGAAGCGGGTGATGTAAACTGAGGAGGTGGTTGGCTCTACATGTGTTTACAATATCTCAGCTTTGCATGTCACTCTGGAGAGAAATAAGGGAAATTCCATGTAACTGCACAACTGATGCAGGGCAAAACAGCAAGAGTATACACAGGTACGTGCCTAGGGAGTCCAAGTGAATCTTACCTTTGGTGCAAACACAGATGAGGATTTTAATATAATTAAAAAGTCAGTACTTCAAGTAGCTCCCAGGTGGAGTGTCCACCTAATTCTCTGGCTCTACACATGACTGTGCTGCACTCTGTGCTTGTCGTCATTTGTTTTGAATGTTTACTCGAGCCGCAACATTCCCCAAACCTATTCTCATCTTTGTTCCAATTACAGGAGTCATTCTTCATTGGTCAGCACCTCTTCGGCTTAACGAACAGGACCAAGCTCTATAAATGAGCACCAACAAAGAACAACTACTAGCGAGGAAGACCCCATAAACCTTAAAGCAGCTCCTTAAAGCACACACAGCAGGTATGCAATTGCATTATAAAAGCATCTCCAACCTCCGCAGCACAGGCCAAATCTTCATACAAACCAAAAAAAAAAGAACCTACACGTCACTTTTATTAACCCTTTCATGCATGAAGTATTACAAAACGAAGCAATAATTTGTTCACATAGTTTTGGCGCTAGCATTTTTTGCCAATTGTTCATGATGCAGTCAAGCCTATCTCAGCTCGCCCGCACCCGCCCGCCCGCCTCTCCCCCTCCCACACGCAGACACGCACGCTCCTGTACCCCCCCAACCCGCCAACAACCCGCCCCACCCACCACCGCCCTTCCGTGACCCTCGCTCAGCCCTGCCAGTCTGAGGGGGAAACAATCCATCAGGACGGAGCGGGCTACCGTTCGGGGGGCCCGGGAGCCGCTGTCTGATAATCACTGTGTACTTTAGGTGGCAGGAGAGGGCCTTGGGAAGCATGCTGGGACCCCACAGGAAGGCCCCCGAGGTCGGAGGGCCGTGCCACAAGAGCTAGGAAACAATTAGGAGGCAGCTGTCAGAGGCGAGCGGCGGCCCTATTGCAAACATTCCTCCCGCGGCCTGGGAGCGGGGATTAGCGCCGGGGCGGAGGCCGAACAGTCACTTTCCCACAGCAATCCAGAAAACCCGCCGATCGGGATCTAACACCGGGAGATCAGAGAAGAAGAAAAAACTACACTCGCCAGGACGGGCTAATAATATATCAGATGTAACAGCAAGACGCAGGCGGTAAAAGCAAAAATAGGATGCCCCTCTTTCTGAACAGAGCTCCATTTTATAGTTTTTAAAATATCAATGATTTTAGAAAATCCCAGTCCATATTTTTTTTCTTGATTTACAGCGGTAGCCTACATAAGTTGTAAATGCCATTTATTTTTTGTGTTGCCTTGCACTGTACTGTACATATAGCCAGGATTTGTCACATAGAGACATGTGCAAAACAGCAAATGAATTCAGTAGACAGAGTCCACTGCACAGTGCGCAACTGCTGAAAAAGCATTTGTGAAGCAACTGGTTTAATAATGATAAAGACTGTTCTGAATGATGGTTCTTCCCATTGAGTTTGTATTAGATTACTTTGATTGGTCGCATAAATGGTACATAACAGCCAGTGGCTGTAACCAATGTAGGGTTCATCAATGTTCCAAGAGCGTGTGCAAGATTTCTTCTTAGTCTCAACAAGTCTAATCATTTTCTGGCTCATTGCCACTGCAAACATCCCGTTGAGCTCTCTCAGTCACAACCGAGACATTTTCATGGATAAATTGGGTAACAAATGAGCAAATCAATCAAGACTGCTAAATAGGCTCAGGGTGTGTGAATGTTTGATATGACTGCATTTCCAATACTGCTGACTTTGTGCTAAACAATAGGAGTATGATACACGGATCTCTGTCTCTCTCGGCAAACAGTCTGTGCAAAGCCAAGAAATGTACCCCTTATGGCAATGCAAATATCAGGTGGAGTATGCGCACTGAAATGCCTCTGTCAGATATAAGGGCTTATTGTTTTCCTTTCATGAAAAAGTTATTTAATTATAAAAGTAATTCAACACAAGGCAAGGCAACAAAAGGAACTGTCACTGCTTTTCTGATAAGAAAAGTAAACTGACCCCTGGCTTTCATGAAAATATACCTTAGAAACCTGGCATCAGCAACAGTGCTCCTGGAGCCTAAGTAGGCACTGGGAAAGTGCCCAAACAGCAGTTCTGAAGTGAGATAACAGTTTTATCCAGTTTCAGAGAACTGCTCATGCATTTTTAGGAACAAAACACACACACAAACAGTCTCTCTCTCTCTCTCTCTACACACGTGCACACACACACACACACACACACACAGCATTTCTGTTGGCTCACAAATTAATGCACACGTATTTACGCCAGCCACCCATTTGCCCAATGCATTGCATTTTGTCGAGGGCTGCACTGTTTGTGTGGTTTAATTTATTTTACGGAAGCTTTCAAATGCCATCAAGACTATGATGAAATAGTGGTAGCAGCAGGGCGGCAGCTGTTGTACAGACAGGCACCGAACACAGGAATCTGCTCCAGCATTAGCTAATCTTGTGTTGCACAACACAGGCCCAGGCAGAGCAGCTCAGAGAGGTAAAATATTATGAATGGAGGATCTGATAGCACCTCTGACATTGTTCATGGCTTCTGTTTTAGAGGAGTAACATAATTTTTCTCACAGATTTTTCTTACTAGGCAAAATGTTTCCACAGTTCCACACTTCTTCCTCATTTGCTGGTGTTAAGGGCTGCTTATTAGTGTGAGCTTAAAGGGTTACATGGACATGAAAATGAGGCCTCAATTTGTTCCATAATTCTTCTCGTTTAGTGATTCAGGTTTGGAAATATCAGTGTTTGGATATGTTTGTTGGACAGAGATATTACCCCCTACCCCAAATTACAAAAGATTTGAAAATACAAAATTTCAACATCCAAACCTCAGTGGGAGTAGGCCTCACCAAATGTGCTTGTCCATTAAAAAATGTAACAACTTACAACCAAAAGTGAGAATTCTCTAGATTTATGGTGTAAGCACTTGGCCACATGAAACTAAAATACATAGTAATACAGTATGCTGTGTCAAAACCCTGAAAATGTGTCTGGAAAGCATCTGCAAGAATTTTAGTGTTCCATTTTATTCATTGCTTTGTGCCTTCTGCCACTGTCATATTCTCTTCCCCAAGCTCTGTCCATTTCACAATAATCCAGTTATTGACAAAAGAAAAACTGGGAAAAGAGAAAAAGAAGTTCTTGTACTTACACCCCAAATTGCCATTTAATGCCGTAGTTCAGTGACTTGAACAAAGCCTTATGCCCGTGCGTCATTCAATTATTTTTTCTTCTTTTCTTCTTAACAAGCAGCTTGAGTGGCTTTAATGGTGTGAAATCTTTTCATTGATGGTGGTGCAGCCAAAATCTGAGAGGATTTGATCAATGTTCTTTCAACCCTGACTGGAGCCCAGGATTGAATCCAGTACTAAAATACATTGGGTAAAGCCTACGTTTGGATTTCATTTAAGGAACCAAAACAAATTAGGATAACAGCTGCTTCAGGGGGAATTTGCTTTACCGAATCTAACTCTCTCCCCTTTTAAACCTCTTTTCGAGTGTCAAAACAGCCGGAGATCATTAAAACAGGAAGAGGGTATGAGTTTCCACCATTAGCCTAGCCCTGTCTGCATTGCAGCCCAATGACTAGCTTTTATCACTTTTCCTCCAAACCAACTAGATGATGGTAGGTACATGAATAATGAATGAATCACTATATAGCAGTAACACAGACAAAAGGTCACATAGAGACTGTGATGGTCAATGTTTATAATTATTTACCTAATTTATATTCTTATTTGGAGGGGCTTAAGGCCATTGTTCTCAAAAAAGATAAATAAATAAAAACATTGGACATTTTATTGTAAATAATTCAGCTAATTTCTATTATTACATTTTTTTTTACTCTTTATTACTTTTTAAAATAATCTGCCCTTCGTAAAAAATGGAGCCCCCCAGTTAAAGCAACTAATCAAAGCTTTAAAAAGGATAAACAGTTTTCCCTGAAGGAAGGAGTTCAAAAATAGCTCCAGAAAAATGGAAACTTTATTAGTTGAATCTAGGTATGCTAATGTGATACCATTAGGAAAACTGCTTTTGCAATTTAAGTGAAATGTATGTTATAGTTTAAGGAGATTAACATATTTAAAATATTTGTATTCCCTGCTGTATTTCTCTGACTGAATGACCTAAGCTACCACAGATATTTTAAGGGCTTTTAAAATTCCATTGGTTTATTCGAAAAGCTATCGAAAAAGCACCAGTTGTGCTAATTGCTTAGTACGTGGTTACACTGTTGGGCTCCTCCAAAAGCTATAGACTGCAGTTCACCCTGAGACAAGTTCTCTCACCTTTCTTTTCATTACATAACCAGATGGCTGGACTTTTCTGTTTTATTGAAAAACAAAACCAAAAAAAAAAAAAAAAAAAAAAACAAATGAATGAAGATGGCAAAAAAGTTATTCTTTTTCTCCTTGGCATTTCTGCAAGATTTGGGTTTTTGTCACAAGCCTTTGACACTGTGACCTCAGCCTGGGGCAGGAGCGTTGGACCTGTTTCTGCAGAAAAATTCATATGGCCAAACTTGAGATGTCTGCGTTCAGTGAGAAAAAAGCCAGAATATAGGTATGCAACAAAAATGGTACAGTACATCATTCATCATTCAACTCCACATCCAAATTTAGACTCATTGACTATGGTTCCCTCCCCCCTTCTCCATTCATATTCTCTCATACCTCAGAACAACCTGAAGATGTTGAGCACAATAAATGGGCGTACATTAATGCCTCAGTCTTTGACAAGGCATTAAAAGCACTTTGATCTCTACACGGGGGCCACAACAGAAATCCAAGTGGTTTCTAGTCTGGGATATGGAGGGCCTGCATTAACTATAAATCCTGTTTTACCTTAGCAGAAAACTGAGTTTAACTTTTAACAGCTGAATCAATGAAAGGAAGACAATGTTGTTTTCAGATTCAAAAAGCTTAGTTCCACAGTGTTTTGAAACATGACTGTCTTGTATTCTGTTGCACCTCTCCCAAATACACGCCCATTATAATAAGTTGGCTGGGCTGGTTTGAAAAGAGGTTGAAATCCAACAGTTTAATGGAAGTCACAGCGAACAGCATTAGCCACAGCTGTCATTGGCATTCTGAAGAATTTTTTCCTGTCTCACATAAGGAAATATCTCACATAAGGTATAGTGGAACCTCACTGTACTGTGTATGTTTGACGTGCATTTTCAGTACATGCCTCAGTATGAATTACCACAAGTTTAAAATCTTGTGGAATTGGTTTCGAATTTGCAGATTACACTGTGTGCTTTCATACGGGAATACTTTCTGAACCATTTTCAGGTCCAGAGATTTGTAAAGCAGTTGACCGAAAAAGAAACAGAAGAAAGAAACCCATTTCATCGGCCATTTCATTCAGTCTGAAAAACAATAACCTCAACCATCAAATTTCAGAGCAAAAACAAATACTCTCACGAAAGTAATGTGAATGTCAGTGAAAAATTATTCCTCCTGATTGGTTCACCAAAGAGATGATGACAAATGTTCAAGGAAAAAGCATAAAATTGCAAAAGCAAAGCAAATTTGGCGTCCATATTTAATGGCTCTTTGCATAAATAATAAATCATGCCCCGTAGCTCATCATCTATTCCTCAAAGGCTTGTTTCTTGCACCTCAATGGAATTAATTATGTCAGCGCCTCTGCAGATTGCGTATACTTTCACCTGGTTTCCACGGGCAACCAAACCACAGCACCAGCTTCCGTCCCGCATATGTCATCAAAATGCACCCTTGCAGTATTTTTCTCCGAAAACCTGCTTTTGATGTTTCTAGTCCCTTTCCAGCTGAATCTCTCGTATACAATTGTCTTTTTTTTAGATATGTGGGAAGGTTATTTCAAAAAACCTATCTAGCCATGTCTTTGAGAAGTCAAATGTGCACTGCTGGAGCTACGCAACAGTAAAACTGATTATTATTAACTGCAGTGTTGTACTACGCATGCAACACACATGTGTGGCCAAAAGTATGTGGACACCTAACATCCAACATCTCAGCCAAAATTATGGGCATTAATATGGAGCTGGTCCAACCTTTGCTGCTATAACAACCTCCACTCTTCTGGGAAGGCTTTATTCTAGATATTGGAGCATCGCTGCAGGGATTTGCTCCCATTCAGCCAGAAGAGCATTAGTGAGGTTGGGCACTGATTGGGCGATTAGGCCTGGCTCACAGTTGGCTTTCCAACTGATCCCAAAGGTGTTGGATGGGGTTGAGATTAGGACTCTGTGCAGGCCGGCCAAGTTCTTACACACCATTCTCGACAAAACCATATCTATACGGGCCTTGCTGTGTGCCTGGGGGCATAGTCATGCTGAAACAGGAAAGAGCCTTCCTGAAACAGGCATTAAGATTTACCATCACTATAAATAAGGGACCTAGCCCAAATCATAAAAAAATCCAGACCCAGACCTAGGGGTGTCCAGATACTTTTGGTCATTATATATCTTAACTTACAGATATACACACAGTGAAATATCCAGTGTTGAATTCAACTCTTGACAGATAACCACTCTGGAATGTCGGACCAAATGTTATCTGTTAAGAGTTGAATTATACTATACTGTACTATAACCTTGATGAATATTTGACTCTGATTTACTAATAAGTGTGTGTAAATATTATGTTTACCGTTCAGTGAAATCCTTCTCACTTCAAAAACATGTTACATATTAATATATCCTAAAGGCATGTTATTGACACGCAAACGCACACATGCACGTGCACACACACACACACACACACACACACACTGTCTTTGCATTAAACGATAAAATTCAAGCATTCACAACCATGGGGGATAGCCAAGATGTAGATATAAAATATTTACAGACAATGCCACAGCTACTGTATTGTACATGTGTACTTCAAGGTTTTTTTTTTCTACATTAGCTGTGAGATTATATCTCTCATGAGTTGCAAGGGCAAACCTGTAAATAATTAATCTGAATAAAAATATGTACTTATGTTGAATTAAAGCTTTGAAATAAACATGGTAGTTTGTATATGGTATGCATTTAATTGTTGATATATCCTGTAAGAAATTGTGAACTTCTCAATATAAGTTGTAAAAACATTGAACCCATATTAGATCTACTGTATGTCCAAATAACATAATTATGATATCAGAATTATAATCATGTCTGCCTTAATATATTTTTCCTTTATACACTACCTGGCCAAAAGTATGTGACTTCTGACATCCAACATCTCTGGGCTTTAATATGAAGTTGGGCCACACTTTGCTGCTTTAACAACCTCCACTCTTCTGGGAAGGCTTTATACTAAATGTTGGAGCATTGCTGCAGGTCATGTACTGATTGGGCGATTAGGCCAGGCACTGATTGGGCAATTATACTGTTTGTATCATATAGCAATTCCATGTTATAGGATACAAACAGTCTTTAAGCTATTTGTTGATTACATTTACATGTTTTTCGCGGCCCACCGATATCTGTGAAAATCGATCACAAGACTATACATTATTCTCCGGTGCCTATCTATGTATGTCCGATCCAAGTAGCTGTATCAGTTGATGTCACATGTCACCATTTAGCCTAAAGTTAAAGTTAAATGAAATATATTCACGAAAATCATGTCTGAGTTTAACAAAATCAATCAATTGGTTAATCAATAGTCTACTGACTACAGGCTAACAGCCCTGTTAGGTCTAACCCTGTGTGTGTGTGTGTGTGGGGGGGGACAACAACTATCTTTCTGTATCAAAACTGTGTGATCTGTTATTTCATAAAAGACTGTTTGCTAATACATACACATGATACACTAGCCAGAAAACACTTCTGGTAAAAAAATAATTTGCATATAGCCAAAACAGACTTTTGCCAATATCTCCCAAAATATTCATTGAACTCTCTCACCATTCGTTTGAGACAAAGAGATGGTAATTCTGCATGTTTAACCTGAAATACAAGCTTGATGCATCTACCTAAAAAGTCTGTGTTACATTTTACGCTATATTGCATTTGGCCCCGCTCTCCCCTACAGTCTTAATCTTTATTTCTTGCCTGTAACATCCCTTATATGTGTACCAAATTCTGGGTAAATGATTCATGCAGTGCTATTGGTGTTAAACTACCAAATTGATTTGTTTCATTGTCCGACTGTCCCATTCGTAAACATTGGTTCTTCAGATATCACACCTCTTCAGAGCTAGGGATGTCTGCAGTAAAGCCATAAGGCATAGTTTGAAAATATAGTCAATAATTTGTGTAAACATCCTCACATTTTCACATCAGGTTCTAGTTTTATAAATCACAACACTGGTGTGTATTTCAGCTTACACACAATTTATGATCAAATATCTCAAGGTACCAGTCCTGCATCACCTAAGATCACCCATTTTACATTGCTTTATAGACACCTACAGCACAGTGCATCTTGACAAAGCATGACACCTGTGTAAGCATACTACACTGGCCTTTTGACCTGTTGGAATATTTGGGATACGTTATTTGGGATCTTACAATCGAATCAACTTTTTGGCCACATGTATGAGGAACAGGAGTACATTGCTCAATGCTTGGAGAATATTTTATTCTGTTTTGGCCAAACTCAGGTGATACCTATGGTATGAACGCTGTCCCAGAACTAAATAAACTTCCATTTGCAGAACGAACAAAAGCACAGTATCTGTAACTCCAGGTTGTGAGCAAACTGTCACGATAAGGGAGAATTTTCAAATTAATCATATCTGTGTGGGTGTAGAGAAACAGGTGTGTTGTTTCTGGGTGACATTAGTCAAGATGAGATTATAAACGCAGGAAATAGTATCATGAACCTCATAATGAACTAACAAAACATAAACACAGACATTTCAATTGCTTTAGCTACACGTTCACTCATATATTAATTTATACATTGAAAGTGTAGTTTAGGATGTCTTCAGATCTATTGTCTTGTATGTAAGAACTCTTCATTGAACAAAAGAGTTCAAATATATTGGGTCAATTTGTCACTATGTGAGGTAGAGAAACTAATTAATCACTATGGCTCCATCTATGTGTATTAGAGAATAGATTAATTAACTGACCAATAAATCATACAGTAAGATAACAGTAAGCTTCTGGCCAGTGCTGCATATAAATTCCACGCAAGCAGAAATGTAATAAATGTCATTTTTACTATAAATTAATTTAATTAGATATTAATAAAATGCAATGTTACATTCTCATTAGCATTTTGTTCGCTATTTGATGCGACTACACAGTAAGTCACACCCATTGCTTAAAAGGAGATACTCTAATTGCACTATTAGATTGAAATATACTTCATGCAAGCAAATATAATGCACATGGACATATGACTTAGTTTATTAATCAGATATGACATTGTCACATAGAATTATTGCACACATGGCCAGTGTATGAGGGCCTTCACATGATAGAAAACTGGCTGTTGAGATGATACTGTGGGGCAAATAATACTATTGCAGATACTGAAAGTGTTACCATGAATCCCATGATCCTTTGGTGTCCTTGAGTCTTCATTACCTGTTGTGCAAAGCGAATGTACGATGTAAAGAAAAAACGAATTGCATGATCATGCCTTTCATTTTGGGAGGTGCTTAATTAAATTACTCTGCGTAATATCCACTGAGGCCAGCTCTTGCAATCTAATGCATGGAGATATGTGAAACTGCACGTCAGCCTTGTATGAGTACAAATGCCATACCACACACTGTGAGCTAAATAAAGGATGTGGTACCTCCGTAGCTCTGTTTTGCATTGGCAAATGAAACCACTGAGTGTGGCAAGGTACTGCAGTACATTTTTAAATACATATAAAGGATGTATAAATACTCCCCTCGCATCCTACCCCCCCTCCCCCTCCCCCTCCAAATTCCCTGCTCTGCCACACGGTGTCCTTAGCAACTAGCTAGTCGAACTCTCATGTGCCGCTTGGCACAAGGCGGTCCCCATCACAGCACAGCGCGGATTATCAACTCCACGCTGTTCTGGCCTCTCCCTTCCCCAGCAGGAACCCTTTCAAAGGATGCACACTGAATGGGGTTTTCAGAATGGCTGAACGGCTCGCTGCTTGTTTGCAGGAAGAGCGGGTGGCCAGCGCACGCAGCGACCTCTCGATACCGGAGTTTGCCGGTTTAGTTAAGCAGCCTCCAAAGGGCAGAAGGGAAATCCTGGGACAATGCTGCATGGGGATCTGAGTTTTATACAAAAACAGCACCCTCAGAATTTACCTGACATGCTGGGCATCCTGATGTTTTCGCATATGAAGCTCCTTAATTGGCAATGGTGCATAGTGGCCAGACCAGGCCACAGGCACCTCAAAACAAATGTATTCAAAATGGATGACAATGGAGAAAATAATGTACTGGATGCATACATGTATACTCGTGTGGACTGAAATCAAGTGATAGATAATATACAAAATACATAAGCAGCACATAGCAACTTCTATATACAGTACATTAAATATTTAGCATGTTTTCATTTAATTTAATTTTGCTACTCGGTAAAGCGTCTTTGTTACTCTGTAAAGCGTCTTTGTCAAAGTTCTCAAAAGCACTATACAAATAAAATTGAGCTGAATTTAATCAGGTGATCTGCGAAAAATGTCTTTGCAAAACTGACCGAACACTAACCCGACAAGCACTGAATTACTCAATACTCTGGATGAGTATCATCATTGTCCAATACACAAATTAGCTGAACCAGTGTTGAGTTAGAACAAAGGCTTGCACCAACATCAACCCATCATGGATTGGACATGAATGCTCATTTTTAAATAGTTTGATTTCAAACTGCCCACATCAGTACTTCACAAGAAGTTTACTTTTAAATACTTCATACCTCTATTTTCAAATATAGTTTAGTGTTTCAGTCTATATCAGGTTCACGTCAAAGTGATAAATAACATACTCAGGTCAAACTTCCTGGTTTGCTGATGTTAGGTAACCTAACATCAGCAAACCTTTGTTTTATTCCTTTAAACTGTACTTGATAGTCTATCTATCCTAATTATCCTGTCTCAATAAACGCATAGTCATTCAGTCATTCAACAACTTCATTGCTATGAAGACATGAATTGGAATTTGCTAGCATATGCTTCATAATTTATGTTGAGAGTTCAGCAAACTATTAAAAGAAAAAACACAATAAAGCCTGAACTGAAATAGACACTTAAGATGACCAATTTTAGAAATAATTGTGTTTTTTTAAGACACGTAAATTACCCTCTTTGTACTGAAAGAAGCTGGGCATGGAACGTTCCAACCATATCAAGCAATGATTCGTGTAAAATAGCCATCAGACCCAGTGCAAGCAATTTGTAATGATCATTTTAGTCACTCTTAGACAAGGGGACCTGCCTGCTTCTGCAGCTTCCCGTACAACTGTCATCACGTCTCACCTACTGTACAACTAGGGAAACCTAGCTGAAAAAGTGGCAGCTGGAAAATGCGTGGGTAATCTGCCATTCACGCAGAGCTATGAGGTCTGTTAGGAAGTGGTACACTTGAGACACTGTGAAAAATATATTGGAGATGGATAAAAAAACAGCAGTGTGCCTTGGTTCACAGCAGGAGCTCAAAGCGGATCCATACTTAACAGGCAATACTCGGAACACTTCAGTGCAGGTACAGTCTCAAGGCGCTGTGAGCTCGTACGGGCACAGTGTTAAGAGAATCAGCCGGTTATTTCTCACGGGTTACTTTTACAGATGATTTTTAGGGGCTCCGGGGAACTGAAAAGGGAAGAATTGTCTCTCGGTTCTGTGCATCACCGGTGTTTTTGTTCCTCGTGTTTGATGAAACCTCTTTAGCAGAATTCATTCGAGTTCAAAGCTACCAGTGAAACTCTGCCGGATCTTGTGTGGTGTTGGGGTTGCTTCTTTTCCTGGATCGGCAATTTATTTTATTTAGATTATTATCTAATGCATGTCATACTATACAACTGTGTCATGACTACTGAACTTACATCGTGAAAATTCTTTGAAATTGTTCATTAAATCATTTCTGTGCTGTATAAATGCGTGATGAAATATATTCACCACCAAAGGTTAAGTATGAGTGCCATAGTGCCATGATAGGTTTTTAGTACTGAATTAATAAAATGTAACTAAGATAGAGACCAGAGACGAAGAAAGATTAAATCAAAACTGAAGCCACCACGGACTTCATCACAGACTCTGGAAGTGAAAATGTTCTAATATGCCTGTAATAATGATTTATTTAGGAATTCAACAAATTGGTCTTTTTCCTGGCATGACGACTGTGAAAGCCTTTCCAGTCCCTGTTCTCTCTCTGTAGATCTGTCCATGGCATGGTCTGCTAAGTCACCCGAGGACACAGCAGCTTACCGAGTCCCTGCCATTTGTCCCATTCCCAGAGAGAAGCGCCAACAACGGCGCTACACGCTAGCGAGGAAGCTTCATTCGGTACCTTCTTACAAACCAGCCATTTTAAATACTTTTTAAAAAGCTTATGAATCAACTGAAAATCAGACAAAAAAGCATTTTGCCCAATTTGGCGGAGCAGCCCCATCTGTGTGTTCCTGCATGCTTTGCTGAAAAGGGACAGCTGTGTTAAGATTTGTAAAGAAATGGGGGCAGGGGAGGTCTTGTTGGCCCACGCGGATGCACTCATAAACAGAGCGTGCCTTGTACAAGACGGCCCTCAGGAGCAGCAGCAGACCTGAATTATTCCTCATTTTGCGCAAACACTGCCTGGCCACTTGTAAGCACTGGCAAAGACTCTCTAACAGCTGGTCGAGGCTGTTAATTGGGGCTCAACTTGGCTCACAGCTCAAAGGTTTCCTTTACTGGTGAGCGAGGGCAAGCTCCAAGACCCCATTTTAATTTTTCTATTGCAACACATGCGCACACGCACACACACACAGCCGCACATATGCGCGCGCACAAGAAGAGAGAGCGAAACACGGAGAGGCGGAAAGCGAGAGCACAAGACGGAAAGATAGGGAGAAAGAGAAGGAGAGAGAGAGAGTGCCCCAGTGCCACTCGATTACCTTGGCACTGAGCCAAGCCCTGTGTGTCACTAGGCTGCCTGGATATCTCCATGGCAACAGGAATGCTGTCGGTGCCAGAAGAGCAGCTGGTGGATGGGTGGCAGATTACCCGCCAAACAGATTTACTGGCAGTCAAGTGCTGCATACCCTTCTGATGAGTTTAGAAAAAAAATTAATAAAAAAGGGACCTATTTAATGATAAAAAAGGGTGGAAAAAAAGATTTGTATTCACAAACAAGGACTCCCACCAGTCCATCTGTCGGTCTAAAGAGGGGTGGAGTGGGGGCTGGGGCAAAGGAGGGTTAGAGCTTCACAAGATTATTGTTAGCGTTGAACGAATCAAAGTAGGCGATCTTATATTTTTATTTGAATTTTTTTGTAATGAATTTGATGTTTTAACCCACTGCTCAGTCTGTCTCCTCAAAATAATTGGTGTCATGCAACATATCCATAACTGCAACACCTGAAACATATCCATAACTACAATGCAGCGAAGTATGTTCATTTATCATTTTTCATTTTTCTTTTTTCATTTTATTATGAATTTTGTTGTGAAAGGCATTGGAAGACATGATGACATCTCTATGAAAAACAAGCATTAACCCAAGCCTACCATGTTGTCTGATCAACTGTCAGTCAACTGGTGAGAAATTTCATTTCATCACATTTCATCACAAGGGTGAAGATGCTGGAATGGCTCAAATTCTGATGAACGACTGCCCTGAGAATTATATTTTCTTCCCATTATTACTCACTTTCAGCATTGGCAAAGTACACCAGTTTGGAACTCCCATTTATGGTATGGCACAAAATCTTGGTATTGGTAATATGGTATTTGAATCAATGAACATCATTATCAACATAATCCGCCATGTTCATAAGATATAAAAACAATGATGTGGAAAACTGAAGTACAAACATTTCAAAGCTTTTTTAGAATAAAACATGAATTTCTGCTTTGCCCTCACATTTGAGAGGGGCCGCTTTGAATAGCAAGACCATCACGTAAGCTAATATTGCACATAAGCACATTATATTTCCATTTACTGCTATTCCATTGCTGACTCCTGGGGGTTTCACAGCAGCTGAGTTACATTGCAGAGGACTGGCTTGTTTTAATAACACCATTTATAGTAAATGCTACATAATTACGATAAATGAGATAATCTTATCTTTTTGTGACAAAGACACAAACAAGCATGATGAAATATTGTAGCGTTCATAATTCTGCCACAATAACATGCATTGCAATCGCTTAATTATGTATTCATCAGAATTATTTCCAAATACACGACCCACTGTATAACACAGCAGGGAATATGGGGCAGCAGCTCTCGTGGATGTGTCCTTTATGCCTTCTAATGTGGAAGGATGCTTTCCCAGACGTGATTCATGGAACTAATTGATCCCTCAATTAAATCTGACAAGCTCCTGCATTTTATGTGCTCTGCCATCATAATTTATACCTGCCCACTCTTCTGTTAATTGCAGATGAAGCAGCCATGTTAAATGGCCCACATTTGTTTTCCAGCCTTGAGATTTACGCCCTGGCTGTCGTCATGTCCAGACTGTGGCTCGGAGCACGACGGCGTTAGCAAATCTTTTTTAGATAAAAGGCGATTAAAATGTCATGCCTCAACACTGGACTGGTGAGCTGGAGCATTCTGCCAACTACGGTTATGATATTGATAAAGGTTTGACAACTATTTGACATTTTCCCCCCATATTGCAGTGAGTACATGACAACATAAGAAGTGGATAAACCAGGCTTTGACCTCCACATCACAAGCTGTATTCTTTTATGCTTCAGTAGTACAAAAGAAAAACTCACCTTTAAAAGTGGCAGCAGGGGACTCTGCACAAGATGTGTGTATTGATTGGGTCTCTGACTAAACCTACTGTATGAAAAGAAGGTAAGACATTTTTTATCTTATTGGGCCCCAAAGAGTCCGATGTAATGAACACAACAGAATACTCCCAACATGGGGATTTAATGAAGGCTTATAAGGAAGTGTTCACCTGCCCTGTAATTTGAAATAATACTTTATCAGAGAGCCTGTCCCAGTTTGGGGGATGATACTGCAGCGTATAAATGAAATGAAGACACGTCGGCGCGCCGGCTGATTGTCTCGGATGAAACGTCTCGGACGTTTCAGACTGAGACGCGGGGACACCGTCTCAGAAGACTCGCTTTCCATTAGGGCGTTTTATGTACCGCCGTCTCGTTGATTTACAGAGCTTTATTGCGTCCTCACGAGGACGCCTGGGGAGAAGAGCGCCGCGCGGCCGGGTAATGCACGCGGGCGGCCGTCGCCCCCCGTTAATGAAATGCCTAAATGCGCGCATCGGCGGGATAAGTGCGAGCAAGGAAGCGCTGGGGGTTACCAGGGGAGACGGGAGGTGGCTGAGGACTGTGAATTGTGATGACACGACTCTCATAGAGCCGGCACTGAAAGCATAGTTTTGGCTCTCTGGCCTGAATTCAGTCAGTATGTAAGTCATTTTTTTAAATTTATCTTTTATCATCACCAATATAGACCGGTGAGCTCAGCAATCAACAAATTTAAGTGGCCATATGGTATTTGTGAAGAAAAAATGAATGCATGTTGATTGAATCTTGGCCTCTCTCTTCCCACTACAGAGCAAAGGCTTGTTTATATAATTCTGTCTTTAATCCTTATATGGACCATCTCTTTAGAAGTCTTTGCGTTGACTGAAAACACAGGCTCAATCCAGCTGTACTCTTTTTTGTCTTGTTTTGCAGTTGACAATTGACCAGGCAAGGTAATTCCTCTGACTGATTGTAATTGCTTATATAATCATCCAGTGTAATATGCAGTGCTATTAGCAACAGATTTGACTCACAGTGTACAAGTCACTTCATCACTTCCTATCTTGTTCTCAGTTCATGGCCAGTTTTTATTAATCAATCCTCTACAGCTACCACAGAGAGATTAGCAGCATGTTTTACAAAGAACAACGTCCCTGTGTGTGCTGTATGCCAGTCACTGAAAACAGTTTAGCTATCATACCACAGGCCAAAGGATCTGTTGGTTTTTTAGAGGAGGGAGTTGGCTATTTACAATGTCTGGACTGTGTTGGGGATTCGACATGGCTGCTAACTTTCATATCCACCAGAATAGGCATACATCTAGCTGCTTCTAGGTTAAGTGCAGCGCATGTGGAGTCACTAATGTTAGCTGTCTCGTTAGCTAAGCAACATGTCCGCTCGTTATTGACTTGCTGGGTTGATACAATACATGTCTGCTCGTTATTGACTCCCCAGTTTGAGGGTCTTTGAGCAGCAGTGGAGGTAGCTTTTGCGGAGGCTGAATCCTCATCTTCACAAACCATGTGAACATGATTAAGAAATCAGAACAAAGTACTCTGTTTAGCCGTTGGCATAACCTTAGCTAGTTTCAGAGATGGCTGTACCAGTGAAAAGGAAACTGGAGGAGCAGGATGGAATCTAGCCCAATCAAATTTGCTGTTACAACAAAGAACATGCACCTGTGCAGTAGTTTCATATTCTTTATTGGTCACACTTGTCAATCCAGCAGTCAATGACAGGTTAATACATGCTGATCGTGAAAACTGATTGGACGATTCAGCTTTGCCCCCATGTTGGCTCCGCATTAACAGGATTTTTTCATAAGCAACGGTGGCCCTTCTAACAACAGCAGCCTTACTCAAAACAGTGGCCATCTATTCAGAAATAATTGACTGCAGAATGCCTCAATTGACTAATCTGAATTGTGAATTGTGTAACATGTAATTTCTACAATTTAACAAATGCACAGATAATAGAACATTGTGAGTCTATGTTACCTATAAGTGGTATACTTACCACTAAAAAAAAAACACCAAATGGAAGACAGGAATGGAGAAAACATCAATGCATTTTAAATAAAATTAAAAAGTACTGGATGCTAAAATGAAAAAGCTTTGGTAAAAAAAAAAAGATTTAATAACAGAATGCAACAATGTCTTTGCTCATAAAAGACTCATATGTCAAATTTGTACACCCCATTGCTTCCAGTTCAGTAGTGGTACACTCACCAGCCACACAGAAAACCATTTTATGAACCCTACATGCACCCCCCCCCCACCCTGCCCCCTCCCCCCTCCCCCCCTCCTCATTCTGCCACACTGTTATGTGTTCTGCCTTCAGCCTCATGGCACTGTCACCCCTCCTGGGCATGGATCCAGAAGACCAGTCCAGCCCACTGTTGCCGTAGCGGCCCACACACACTGTGTAAAGCAATGAGGGGTCTGCACCTGGCAGGGAGCTAATTGCTAATGAGAATCACGCCAGAAGGGGAACAGTGAGCAGTTGGTCCCGTTATTCTTCCTGCCCCGTGCATTCAAGGTTCCATGAACTCCATGACCATGGGAAAATGAGCAGGGCGGCGTTCTGCTGCTAGTGGTGTCCACATCATGCCGGACGAGTCCACAATCCAGAATCCATTTTTAAAAAAAATCTAATTCTTTAAGTGCCTGTGATGTCCTAGTACAGAATGTAAACCAGTCTGATCCAGGATTTTCCTTTTGCCACTTTGACATCTTTGTTTTAAATGCAGAATTTACGAGCAAGAAATGAATAGAGTGTCTACGTGGATGTAAAGGGCCTTATTGTAAGCCTGTCCAAGAGCGTGCAATTTGTGTGTAAACTGGTATTAACTATTGAATTCAGAAACAAGGGAAATTTCAAGAGCATCAAGTGCAATTCTTTGTTTTCATGCTTTCGCTGTTATACAGATGTTGAATGACAATACTATTGACTGGAATGTACGGTGCACCAAATCTTCCGCAAACCTTTTATGGCTTTTAAGTCGCATTCAAGACAATCTGTTGGTAATTTAAACCTGTCTGTCAAAGGCCTTCTGTATTTTCTAATAGAGTTTATCTTTGCCTCACTTTCCCTCGCTCTTTATTGCAGTGAGCTCACAGAGTTTATGGAGCCGCGTTCCTTGGGGTAAATGTTGGGTAATCCATCGCAATGCTGCAGTCATAGATCACCCGCTAATATAAATCAGTCTCTGAGAGATCGGTGTTCATCTGTCACATTTACTGCCAACTGAATGCATTCCTCAGCAGCAGAAGAGTGGGCTTCAAGCATGTCTCCTGAATATGCTAAATATCCTCCAGGGCTGTTTGCTCCATTGCTGAGTTGGAAGACAATGTTTCCTTGGCTGACACCGCGTGCCTCTGGAGGGGTCCGATACCATCAGTCATTCCTGCCCCTTGCACCGACTTTGACTGACAACACAATTAAGGTGAGATAATCAAAGCTTTTGCAAGAGGCTGCAGCTTTTTCACAACACTGCAAAACATGGAACAAATCAGTACCGTTAAGCCCACTGACAAAATTTTGGAGCAGGGATATACGGAACTAAAGAAATGAACTGAATAAAATCTGTAATATAAAATCTCTTCCCTGCTCAATGCGCAAGGACCGTTTAAAACATGAAAAAAAAAAAAACACATTTGTTTGGAATTCATTCATAAAATTTCACACTCCCCCTTTTGGGGGAAAAAAAACATGCTGTAGGCGTGTACTCAATCCGCACTCAATAATCAATCCATTTCTAACATGGTAACATGGTCTATGCTAGATGGATGCTTTTGCTGCATCGTGTAGAGTAGCGCTTTAGCACTAAAAATGCGATTGCTTTCTGCTTGCCTCTTCCACTCTGTGACATTGACTTGTCCTTTGCACACCCCCAGCAGGGATTTTGGATCTAGGAGATGGCATTAGCCTGAGTGAACACCGTGTATTCTCCGGGTGCACATTTATTTTTGCATGGTAAGTAAACAATAAAACAAATACCGTCTACAGGTTGCAGTAAACATAAGGATTATTCATCCAGTGGGATTGGCAAAGGAAGTGAGAGAGAGAGAGAAAGGCTGTGTGTTATTTTCAATTAGCGAAATCCCTCATTGTCATCCGAGAAGCGACACGTTTACTGGAGCGCACCACTTCACCCACTTCATCTGGAGAATTACACGCAGATGCTGAAAAGCAGCTTCCATTTGCTGGCTTCTCCTTTTTGCCAGTCAGGTGGCTCTCAAGTGGATTATTTGTGATGTTTTAATTTGCTCCGTCGCTATAAACGTTTAGTAACTACCGCTGAGCCAAAAACAAGTTGGGGGGTTTTGATTGGATAATACTCCACAAACGGAAGCATAAATTCAACATCTTGATCAATGCAGAGCAGAGAACAAATGACTATCTATATTTGTGCAGCCTGTGCCTTGTAGAGTTTGATATTCACTGTATTTTGAAGGAAAATGTCATATCCTCCCAAGGATAATTATTAATTATTTTAGATTGTGACATAAAGCAAGTGCCGTGGATGACAAAAACAGGTTGCAGAGGCAATATTTTTAAAGATAAAAGTAATTTCATTTTTATTGAATGTCCTTTGTAGTGCAGATTTCAGTACAGTACAATATATTGACTCATGTCCCATACAGAGGACAATTTATAGCCGTATGAGGTCTCAGGAGGATACAGCTAAAGGACAACATATTAGAGGAGTTTTTATTTTCATTCGCTTGAAAATATACATTTTAGCAGATGTACCACCACCAAAGACTCACTGCATGATAAGAACAGGCATTATAACTTAGATCATGCAATATCACAATCTAGTGATAACAGCAACTCTCAACGTGATAGATTTGCCGATTTTAATTTACCGCAAGTGAGTTATCACAAATCTGAGAGCAAAACAAAAAACAAAAAAGGTTTTCAATGTCCTGAAACCATTGTTTCCTCACACAGAGTAAGTATGATAGTCATCAATTATGGAACAGAATTGAGCCTGGTGCAGTGTGGCATGAATATTAACGTCCGCAGAGGCTTTGACACTCAATATACTGAGAACCTGAGTTGGATACTTATGCTGAAGTCCTGTTGACCGCAGTGTGCTAAAGCATCACCAGAACATGCGTTTTAAATTCCACGTCTGTGAATGGCTGTGCTTTAACCAGAAGCAAATATCAGTTGACCGCCATTAACCCAAGAATGCACTGATTAATTCCGTCTAAACTGTAAATGGTTTCACAAACAGAGGATGATAATTGAACTGGGTTTGAATCCCCTGAGTTTACCCAGTTCAATTTTGATTCTGCTCTCAACAGAATTACACCTCTTCAGATTACACTGAGAGGGTATTCCATTCACAAGGGACGTTCCGGGGGCAAGTCCGGACATGCCTGTGTAGTAGCCTGCTCTAATGAAGGAACAAATCTGTCAAACAGTGGGACAGTAATGTCACACAGAGGTGCACGTGAGGTAAAAGAGACATCATGGCCTAGCTTTTACTGTGGCTACCGTTTTGGTTAAAATGTAGGTTTTTTCCAAATTTGTTCACTAGTGAAAAAGGCCTTAGATACATCCAATGTAAGTCATACTATACAACCCTAAAGTGCATAAGAAATATTGTACCTTTTCTGTATTTTTTGGGAAATAATAAAAAATTAAATATGCTCCACTTTGTTGTAAATCAGAGATCGATCTGATGATGACAAATGAATGCTTTCGTAGTGAGAATACTAATCAAGCCACACATTTGCATTTTTTCATGCTATATCGAGACATTAAATGCTGGCTCTGCTCTGCTCAACTTTTTGCGACAGAGAACACCACAGATGGCAACCAATATCAATCAAGTTATTCTAATCTTCCTACAGTATTCACCGGAAAAATATATTGTAGTAGCAGGCAGTAGAATTTACAGGCCTCTTTACACGTAAACAATTTCTGACAACCAAATGCAAATATGGCTTTAAGGTAGCCACTGGCTTTATGAACTGTCAGCTAAGAGGCCCAAAGGGATTGTACACTAAGCCAATGACTCCAAATGAGATGGATTTCAGGACATGAGGTGGATTTCAGGATATGATTGGCCAATATCTGCCACAATTCTACATGTAGAATTATGATGTCATGAAGAATGCCTGGGCCAACTGGAGATATGAAGCAGCATTGTATTGATAACACGTATACTGATTATTTTGGGTATCCTTTCTATTGCTCAGGGAAATGTAGATATTTACTTGAGGTATTTATTTTTATTTTTGTGGAAAAACACAAATAGTCAAATGGATTAAATAGTCAAATAAGTAAATGGTTTAAGGAAGAGGAGTTAATGTACACAAATAGTGCAATTGTTCAGTGCTAGGCAATTTAGAAAAAAAAGTTTTGAAATTAGTGTTGCGTTGGCACTCTAAATTCAAATTCAATTGGACTTTTTGAAGTGACAAAAACAAGATCTCATTGCCAAACCAGACAGGACAAATAATGATTATGATACACCTAGTAATGGAGAGAAATTGAAAATCAAATTGCAAATGAAATTACAAAAAGTAAATAGCAAAACAAATATATATTTAACAACCTTACAGCCATCAGTAATGACAAATAGGGCAAAAATACTCATTTTTGTATAATAACCCCCTCAGTTGCTTACTCTCTGTCCCTCAGGATGTGGCTTACTTGTACATACTGCGCATGCTAATAATGAGAAATGTAAGAATAAGCTCAGTTTTTACAAAAAAATACAATGCATTTCCAGGAGAGAAAAGTCTCCAGTGGTTTCTGGAAGACCACCGAGTAGTTGTGTGAAAATGAGGCATGTTCCAATCTGCTTTTATGGGAAGATGACCCATAATGAGTTTCTTTTTTTGAGGAAGGAGCTCCAAACTGTTTTTGTAGCTTCCTGTAGTTTATGTCTATTTATCAATTGGTCAAATTATTTCATCCTTCAAGTGCATATGTCTCAACCCTCTTTTTAATCAGGCTAACATCACAGCTTATCAACAGGTCAAGTGATTGTATATTTTTGCATATTGTTACAGTAACTTCTACAATGACTAACAATCTCCTGGCTGCAGAGAACAGTGACATTGGGTTAATCACGGCAGAAATCACTGAATGTAATGGTTGGAATTGGAGCCTATAATACAGTTACACTGGAATCAGTTTAAGTATTTGGGAGGTAAAGGTGACAGTTGTGAAGATGGTGCATTCACAGGGGAAATCCTATGTTTCAATGACTATTGTATTGGCTTAAATGCATCTTTATTCATTATTTGACACAGCCTTGCCACGGCTGCTTATGAATACTTAGAATTCATTGTATCACTCAGCTCCTGTTTATTGCCAGTCTATCATTGGTGTTGGTTTCATCCTTAGATTGTCATCCTCTTGTCATCCAGATTTTTGTGACTGTTTAGCCAAATCCTATATTTATACTTTCTGATTCAGAATAAAAGGGGAAC
Source organism: Anguilla anguilla (assembly GCF_013347855.1). Taxonomy (NCBI): domain Eukaryota; kingdom Metazoa; phylum Chordata; class Actinopteri; order Anguilliformes; family Anguillidae; genus Anguilla; species Anguilla anguilla. The sequence continues at coordinate 13,814,464 of NC_049204.1, read as the reverse complement.
AATGTTTATCCTCGAAATATGCACCTCATGTGTGCATTTCCTCTTCTTTTCTGTCTACAGTCCTTACCAGATTTAATGCCATGAATTTACTTTGCTCATGAGTATTTTTACCCTCACCATATATGTTCTTGTATAGCATTCACTTTTAGTTAAACTACTACTAATAATAATAAGAAGAAGAAAATGAAGAAGAGGCAGAAGTAGAAGATTCTTACAGAAGATAGATATAATAGTTGTTTTCAAGCGTAGTTTGCATGTAATAAATACTTAACTACACACTGCAACTACAATAAGCAACACCATTCATTATTTTATGTCGCTTTTACCTTTAGAGACGGATAATGACGTCCTCTCCCTTGAGCGTGTGCAGCCCAGGGTATCTGGCCCTCTTCAGTCCACCGCACATGCTAGATTTACTGCTTTCATACTCCCAATGGACAACTTCCGAACAGCGGCGTGATTCATTTGTCCAAATTAAAAACCTCAACTCAGGTGGAAACAAGGGATGTGGGAAGTGATTGTTAAATTGTCATCTTGCCGGTGCTTTATGGCACTTGGAGGTCCATCTCCCAGCCAAATATTTCACCCACCAGCAAATCCAATTTCCATCTACTGACTGGCATATAATTAGAGGGAAACACAACATCAAGGGTTGCCCACAGCTGGCCATTCACGCTTCCTAATGTTCTCGGCAATCTTCCAGTGGCCAGCAGCTGCTGTAAGTTAAGGTGCATTTCGGGTGGTCAGGTTCCAGATGGCTGTGTCTTGTGCTATTGTCCACACAACTGTACATTTGCAATTAGCAAAATACACATACGGGTATGTTTGAAAATGGTTGGCATTGCTGAATTATTTTATTGTGATAGTGGTGGATGGGAGTACTGTGCATTTCTTCACACCAGAAGTCCATGCTCAGAAGATTAACCAGCACTCATGAGACAGAAGTGACTTATATATTTTTCGATTATTTACATTGACTAAACTGATTAAATGATATGATCACTATAGCTCAATGGCCAGTACAGGACAACTGTATCCCCCCTTTTTTCTAGATGTCAACGTTTGCCTTTTACTCACCATTAAACATATGGTTTTATCCAGACACAGGTCTAAATGTAATACACGTTTGTCTTTTACTTTGACATTTAAGTAAATGTAAGCATTGCTTACTGTAATTTATATGAAAAAATTGTGTCATTTTTGTGTTTGTTGAACTTACCAAACTGTCTAGCAAAGAAAGTAAAGAAAGAATGAATGAAAGAGAAAGAAACAAAAGAATAAACCTCAGTCTTGCATTTTATAGTCAGACAAAATGAAATAAACCTTGATTGAATCCAGGCCATGTGTTCTGTACAACAACGCAGTGTTGTCCTGTCTGAACAGAAAATAAATTCAATCAGCAAGTGGCACTGCACTAAAAAACATTACTGTATCTCAGAAAAGTGTTGTCTGTTGTCTGGTGTACAGCCTACATTCATGGTGATTTTATTTGTCATTCCTATAAAAGATGAAAAAAAACACTGTAATCTGAGCTGCCTCCATTCTTGGCGTCCAGTCTTTAGCAGTGACACAATCAATGCAGTTTGGCACATTATAAAAAGGTTGCATTCATAAAATAGAATGTGTAAGTATTGTATAGCCACATTACTATATGTACAGAAGAAAGAGAAGCAGCGGACATTCAATATTTTAGGTTCTGTGAAAGGGGCATAGTCAATGCATTACTGTATATACAATCCATATTTCGATACCTGATATACGTGCGTAATGATGAAAGGCATTGGTGGGCAGGAGTCATAAGTGCAGTGCTTAGAATCTTCAGTCCTTCGTGGTTCTTTTGTGCAGAAGGGTTGTGGCAGATCAAAGGAATCCCTCCTTTTTTTATCCCTCCGATTCAGCAGACCACAGGAGGAAGTGATATTAAGTGACACCATCGGATTTCATGTTAAAGTTACTGAGACATGAACGTCACAGCTCTTTTTTTTCTGAAGCAGGTGCACTACATCATTCAAACTTGATATACACTTCAGGTTAATTGCTCCTCTGTAGCTTTTACAGGGTATTTTTTCGTACAGCCTGCTGGGAGAGAAGAGACAGAAAAAAAAGATCTGAATCTGAAGAAACTGAGGCTTGTGTATCTGCTCACTGGGTGGAATGATGGCCAATCAGCAAGCCCTTCTCTGAAGGCATCAACACTGGGAGGACTGCAGTTACTTTTTGTTCAGGAACGGAACATAATTATTCATTTTTGTTTAAACCGGAATATAAACAAGCATGTTCATTTATGAAATAACCATGGCAACTAAAATGATCACAGAAAATAAGCAAAAGAGAGACTAATCAAGATTATAAGATGGAAAACACAGCGATATGTTATTTGAGTTAATGTAGGAAAACATGGATGGCATTGCTTTGTTTTTTTTAAATTTTAAATATCACATTTTTGTACTGTATTGTAGTATTTAGGGATGAGAATATCAATATATGTATGAATTTACATAATTCTAAAGGCAATTGAGTCATGAAAGTAAGTTATGTAATAACCATTATAATGATTTATAACTGTGCAATAACTATAACTAAAGGCATTGCATGTAGCTTTCATAAACTAAATAATTAGTTCAATAAATATGTTCAATTGATCAGCAGTGACATCTTTACAGAACTTTGGGAATCTACACAACAAGTTGTCATTTCACAGTTATTTAAAAATAAGCATTTTTTATCTGTTGTGAATTTTAACTTTGAGCATAACTTCTCATTAACAGTGGCCTGACAAATATGTTAAAAGAAAAGATTCTGCCAAGATCCAAACCACTAGGTACAGTAAGACACTGTTTGAATTCTATGTACAAATGTAAAGAGGTTCAAAAGGACCAGTGAACACATTCAAACCAAAATATCTTTTTTTAGATCATTTTTTTTGTTTGTTTGTTTAACAACAGTACAATGTGTATATGAGACAAAGTAGAAAAAACATTACGGATCACAGAGTGGCATGCTTAAACAATGAAATTAAGTGACGGTCAGATCCGGGACAAAGGTGACTGGGGCGCTCACATGTAACTAACCTGGAGCCACAAGGTCAACCGGAAAGCTCCTCCCCACCACCACTGCTGAGCTTTAGAAATGGCCAAAGGCAAGTCTTTACACTGAAAAATATACCGTCTGAGGCCTGGCCACAGTCTGCCAAATACCACTCAAGTAAACTTTACTGGAAGGTTTGGCAATCTAAAGGGGGAAAATGTCTACAATCTGTCCACCATGTTCTTTGTTTATCTTCAATCTCAGTGGAGCTGTAACGACAGCTTTCACCATGAGAGAATATATGCTGCATAATTTATAGAATAAAGAAGGCCTTTTTGTATAAGCAGAAGTTTCTGTTAAGCTGAGCTATTTATATACGATGGGATATGTCTGCCACAAAGTTTAGCTTGCTGTCAGATGTGCTTTAAGGAAATTATTTCTGGCTGAAGTTACTTGAAATTCTTATTGCAGCATTTGTTTCTCATCTTCATTTTATTTAGTTCAATCTACTCTATGTTGAAGTTCAGAAAATTACCAGGTCTCATGTTTCTAAAATGAACAAAAGATGATTGGAGGTAGAATTTTGGAATATCCTCTGCATAAAAAAGAAACCTCTGTCTTCAGTTCATCAAAACTTTGATAGGGATCAATGCATTTAAGACATGAGTCAAAATTCCTATAGTCCACTGTAAAACAGAAACTGTGTCTTCCTTGTGGTGATGTGTTTTTTATTTATTTTCTTAATTAGAGTCCAACTAGGATATCAAAGAAAGTGACATTTGGAGCTGTTATTTTCTTTGCTATATACTTCTATGTGTAATTTGAATGATGCTGGTTTGTGGCTGTTACATCCTTTCTGTACCACGTTGTTCCTGTTTGTTTCTGTGGCAAAATTATATAACCCAGTGAAGGCCCCATCTCCCCATACGGAGAGCCCGGCTTGGCCCGGCTCCAGCCCCAACAGCACGCGCTCTGTCCTCAGCCCTGGTTCTTGGCACCAGCTGTTCTCTGATACCGCAGCAGCTGACCGCTTTGTGTTCCTCTTTAAAAAAGTCCTTTCTTTTCCACGACTCACCTTTTCTAACTTTCCCCTCCTCCTCCTCCTCCTCCTCCGCTGTGGAACTGACCGCGTTCCGATCGGCGGGCGCCGCCGGCTTGCACCTGCTTGGCGGCCACCCCCTCGTGAACTGCGGGAAGCCGGGCCCGTTGCTCCTCGGGATCGCTTGCCCGATGACTCAGTGCAACTGTCACACCTGTCGCAACCCTTTACCCACTGCTGCCAGTCAATCCTCTGAATGCAGCCCTCAGTTATGGCAGCGTACCAGGCACAAGACTAAAACTACTGGACCAGTACATTGGGTTTACAGGTGTTCAGAGGCATACAGGTGTTTAAATGTGTCGGTAACTTGTTTTCCCAGGAAAAACAAATTCCATGCCATAGCAAATAATCTACTTATGCTTTTGGTTGTATTACTCAATAGTGTGGAGTATATTTTAGCCACAGGATTTTTCTTTCTTTTTTTTCTTATGGGCAAGGGTTATCCATACCAAGTATCTCCTTGTCCATCAAGAGTAACCTTTTTCACATATTTTTATGCGTTCGTTTTTTGTCTCCCAATTTCTTGTGGCCAGTGATGTCCTTCAGACTGCTGTCTGTCAATTCAAAAGGGCGCAGACAGGCATGCAGTCAGCTGCTACCTTTCACTGCGCACTCCACCAGCTCAGCTGCGCAGTCGTTGCATTGGAGGAGTACACTTTATGCGCAGGTTGTGCAGGCAGACTTCAAGCGTCCAGCCTACCAAAGCAGTTGCTCTTGTATGATAAGACAGGAAAATCCCCGCCAGCTTAAACAGCTCTGTGCCTAGATGACACAATGGCCAATTATGTACAGGCCTGGGGGCCTACCGGCCATAGACAGCACAGGCATAGACAGGACTTGATACGAGGCTGGGGGACTCTTCACTGCAGTGACACTAGTGCGATAGCAAGACAAGCCACCTGGCAGCCCCAAGATGCATATAACTTCAGGAAGTATTTTAACATAGGTGTCTGGTTTATGAGGTTGATAAGCAAATTAAATTACACATTTCCTATTGGCTGGCTTTAAATCAACACTGGAGGCTGGAAAGTGCCTGCTATAAAATAAAAATCAGTTGGTGAAGCTGTTTGCTTACATAGTATCCTAGTTTTGGAGTGGCTGAAGGCAAGTTTGCACATAGCCAGCACTGCTAGACTGAATTCTTGGTCTAATCCTGTGTAATATATCATCAAAGTTTTTTTGTAGTTTAATGCTCTTTGTTTTGTAGTTAATTTTCACTTCTCTCACCCATTTTCTCTTTAGGTTTACAGATTTTAATTTTAGAATATGTCTTAATATTAGTCATAAAAATGACATCTTCATGTACATATTAGCAACAACAATCTCCATTGAGATTTTACATAAACTTCAATCTTCTCAGAATGCCAAGATATTTGTTTCTCAATCCTTGTTTCATTATTAAATAACTCCATGAATAAGCCAGAGCCTAGTGTAAAATATCTCATTGCACTGAAAGTTAGTAAAACTTTATTACTATGTGATTATAAAAGCAAAAGTCAGTATGCAGGTCATCATTTTAGAGAACACTTCATGTAATGACAGTTCAGACCACTCAGTGAAAATCAATGGTAAATATTCTCATAAGTAAATGTATAAAGGTGTGTAGTTACACACAGCATGTGATCTTGGTAATTCATTTAGTCTGACCACCATTCACTTCCCCAGGTAAGCTGCCAGCAGGTGAATTTCTCTCAGATGGAATCAGGGTTAGGCTTAAACTGATAACAAAAGACACACGCTTGTACCAGTGTCAGGCAGTGAAAATCACTGCCTGACACCGGTAAGCTGTCACCTTCAATAGTATCATTTGGCCTAGAACCTCTTATAGCGGAGGTGAAGATTGAATCTTCAATCTCGAGACTGTAGATAGAACAACAAATGGGGGGGTTGCTTGTCCATTGCCGCGGACCACTCTGAATCGCAGGTGCCGGCCCTTATGGCGCAGGCTGGCTCGGCTCAGCCGTTGCCCGTTTCATCGCAGGTCTTTTGCTCACGGTCCTCCATCAGGATTACCAGTTTACAAAGAATCTTTTTTTTTTTTTATGTAGCAAATCCCAATGCCGCACTGGGCAGATCCCCCCCCCCCCCCCCCCCCCCATTCACATCCCGACAGAAAACCTCCCCGAGCTCTGTCAAACAGTGAAAGCTCCGAAACATCTGAGTCTGACGGCTGAGACAAAGTAAAGATCCAATTATCACAGCAGTTAACCACAGCGGTTAAGACACACAGAGTCAGGGACGCAATTAGCGGGCAGCGTTTTTGTGGTAATTAAGACCCTTCCAGCAATGAGGCAGAGAGCGCAATCTCTCATGGAGAAAATCAGCCTGAATGATTGAGCCAGCTTCGTTAATGATCACTTGCCATTTTTGTAATGCGTAATTTACTGTACATTGTTGCTGCAAACATAACAATTTTTTGACAATGTGTGACTAAATTGACTGAAAGTGTATCTGTGACTTACTGATTATCAGTACTTTCATTTGCCATACTGTATCCTCTTCACACATCAGTTAACATTCTCCTCGTTTAATTTGTAAGTCGTTATAGCTTTGATCAGCATTTCAGATATTTGTGCAAACAGACACAAATTAAGCAGTACTAAGATCACATTTTTCACTGAATAGTTTTCCAGTTCACAGGATGTTATCAACAAGTATTTGTAAAAATCCTATAATCAACTAAAATTACATGTAACAGGCCAAAGAACCTTAGTTCAGAATTTTGTATATCAGGTACATCAAGGTTTGATAAGGGTGAAAATAATGCTTTGAATTCTTCTTGTTTCCTGTCGAAATGATCATTTCAGCTGTTTTGCTTTAACGCCTGTCTTCAGGGTATTTTTGGAAACTACATGTTCCGTTGTTGATGCAATAGAATCAATTAGAATACATCCTTATACCATTAAAATATGACATGGTAAAATGGGTAGAGTGACTCATACTAGTGACAAAACACACCCCACCCCCCCCACCTCAAAAAAAAAAAATACCAGCAACTTTTATTCAACTAACTCTCTTCTACACCCACTCTTGCCCGATTATTCCCACAGAAAATGGTGAAAATAGAAGGTCCTCTCCAGACTTGACAAGTGAACAAGAGGTTTTGTTCTGAATGCAAATGGCACAAGTCGGGTGCCCGGTGGGGGCTATTCCGGCGAAATAAGCCCATGCAGTACTGTAATCACTGGAGTGACTGTGATCTGCCTGCTTAATTGAAAATCACATCAGCACTCTCCCCAGCACTTTCTTCCCTCATTAAAGCCAGCTTTAATTTAGCCGTTGGTTCATTAGTCTATAAGGGGGGGGGGGGAAAGAACCAGTAAAAATAAATGAGGGATTTTGCAACTGATGCGTGGCATCCTCATTAAAAAAAAAAAAAAGACTGCGATACAGAACTCGGCGTCAGCTTATATTGTGGGTTTTTCGTCTGGACCCCCGTGATTAAGAGACATAACAAACGTCCGCTGGCGGCTGGTTTGGCAAATCGCTGCTCTGCGTGTTTGCTTTTTTGTTGCAACTCCACTGCGCAAGCCTTCAGACAGAGAGTCTGCGCCCACAGCTTGATTAAGTGTTAAACAGTGATGGAGATGGGGTCTCGGGTTCTCTCTAGAAGGGAGGACGAGAGGCTTTGGTGGTGAACATCAAGAAAAGTGCTGCCAAAATATTACAATTTTATGGTTTATAAGCAAGAGGAATGGAGCGAACTAAACATAAGGAATGAGATTATAAATGCAGCATAATTTAGCACTGAATGTATTCAAAACTGAATGTACTCAGTTGGATACATTGGTCTCGTCTGATAGAGAATAATGGCTGCTCCTCTAATCCCTTAACTGATCCTTGCTGATTTCACCCACTCAGCAAAATTCTTCACTTCTGCTTCACGTAGTACAGACAACACCTAACGGCGCGACACATTTGAAAGGCCTTGTCTTATTCGAACTTAATGAAAGTCTTTGCAGTGGATTGGGCCCAGTAGGGGGTTGACAACCTGCCCATGTGTACTGGGGGCTTGCTGAGCTTTCCCACACAAATGAAGGACAAAAAAAATGGGGAGGAATGCAAAAGTACAGTGCCACATGAAAGTACAGCAATTTCAGACCGTCGTTAAAAGTCGACAATGCCATTGCACATTTTAAGACATTTGTACAATTAAGTTTTTAGTTTTCTTTTGAAGCTTTAAGCTACAAAGGATGCACATTTTCAGACTGCACTCAAAAGTTTGTTAACTTTAGGTTTCACTCTGCACTGTTTGATTAGGCTCCTCGGGTAAACAGAAGACCTGTTGACCAATGCCTGATCTGTATTGCAATGATTTTATGTTATAACTGCAGTTAATTATTTTCTTTCTTTTCTTTTAGGATGGTAGTGTGCTGTTTAGGTGCACTTGCTTCATATATACTTAACTTGCTTTAAGCCAGGGTTTCTTAGAGCTGCATTCAGTGACCACTGGCTACAGGTTGTCATCAATGAGATAAGCACCTGTTCTCCAATTGACACTTGCTAAGTTTTTTAATTGTTTATTTTCCTGTGCACAGTTAAGGTAAGCTGAATGTTTCATAGTGGCATACATGCTTGCCTAGAAATTTAAAGATTTATAAGGATGCCATGGATAACAGTTCCATCAACACCAGTAAAAGATAGATAATGCTCAAGAATTAGGATATGCAATTAGATATATTAATTTTAAGGGCCCAAGTTTGACTGTGTGCAATTTCAAAATGTAAATGACTCTGCTGTGAGAGATTTTCACATTCATGCCTATTCTTCACAAATCAAGGAAAAGTGGTGACTTCCAGTTCTTACTGCTGAGCACAGTCAAATTGACTATTTAATTTACATTGATTTTCAGTCATGCAAATTATAACAATTTCTGATTTACTAGATCAAGTCATATTCAGTTTCACTGGGCACAGCACTTGGTGCGAATCAACTGCTCTGTTTCATGTGAAGAAAATAGTGTCATTAGCAGCTGTGTCCTAGTAACTTGCAGTTAACATGTTTTGAAATATGTAATTTCTGTCTGTCACACATTACATTTTTTGGTTTGCAGGAATGAAAAAACAACAGCAAGGAAACAGATACATCCAATGCTGGGTTCTTGGCTGAGGGAGACATGAATACATTTAAAAACCTGCACACTGTGCTGCCGTTTCCACCTTTTATTGACAATGGTTCGATCTGTCAGGTCAGAGCACATTATTTTGACCCGACGGATCGAACCGTTGTCAGAGTCTGATCGAAACATTGTATAAATGCATACGTTTAGTGATAAATGTTTTGCTTACACTGATTTCATTAAAAACCCAAGGACTTTATTAAGATGGCAGCTACAGTACAGTGGCGAAAACTATTAGCAAACAGTTTTAGAATCATAATTTTTCAACAAAATTGAAAGCGGTTGTTCTACACTTTACTCTTTAGAACAAAACTCCGGGGACAATGTCATCATTATCCATGTATGTTGCTCTATACTGAGTTGTGATAGTGTAGAGCAGCAGGTCCTCACTACACTCCAGTTAGAACTAGATCAGCCAACTATTAGCCATTTCCTAACAGCTAGGCTCCACTGATGCTCCACTTGTGAGAGCATTATAAGCGATACGATCTCCTTAGAATAAGTTACTTCAAACACTTCCTGAATGAGGGACTGTATAAATTATTGTTACTACCGCACATTTCCTCTTGGAGGAAAATACCTGTTCTCTTCAATGACAAAAATCATTATGTCTTTTGCAGGGAAAAATAGCGTCTTTAGAGAACTGCGTTCAGGTTGTCTCTCCTCTTGTGGTACATAATAAAGTATGTTCACAAGAGAAGGTTACATTAGTTACAATGTGAGAACATGAAAGATTCAAAAGGCTGTAGCCTGGGAAATGTGATGGAAGCACAGGCGGGATTATTCCCAGAAATAATCAGTCCTTCTTGATGTCACTACCAAAAGTGTTACATGAACAGCTGTCATCCACTTAATGATCTAAAAGCATTACTGGATATGAGGTAGAGTATGAACCTTGCTTTAATCCCCTTTGCTGTATGTCATTGCACAAAGAGGTAACGTCATTGTGTCATTGCGTTAAGTGCCTGGCTAATCACAGCGCAGCATTGTTTTGTTTGTGCGTGGCTAATGTAATTTAATTTCAGTAGTCCTCCTGCAAGAGAACTGGACCATTCCTCCAAATAGGGTCCTGGTGTTATAGGTTCACAATATGCAGGCATTTGGTCAGTTGAGTTCAAATACTATAGCATCATCTGAATTGTCACAATGAGGCTCCTGATATGTGATTTTTCTTTGATCTTCTAAATGAAATGATTTGAAAATGATTTGAAAGTTCAAATTCGTGGACAGTACTGGTCAATGATTTTATACATAATGACTATAATTACTCTATTTATCTAAATCACACCAAACCAGAGAGCATGTCTCAGAATAAGGATCAAGCAACTGTAGGTTTAAGGCTTATATCAGTGGGCAAAAGCACCTTGTCAGTTTTTATTTATAGGCTAAAATTAATGTTCTCCTTAAATTATTTGGAAATCAATGCCATTCAGAGAATCCCTGGAGAGAGCTTTGTTTGAAATAAATCCCTGTCATAATATTTAATTCCCTAGCAAGCAGCTGTGTGCAGCTAGAATCCTAAAATGTATACATTTTTTTTTTATATCTGAATGTGGTATATTGACAGCTGTTCGGGTATGTGGACAGTGCTGTTCCCCTTAAAATATTCATGTTACTGACTATTCATGGTGTTTTGTTAAAAGGAAAGACACATAATATGTGCATTGATTTTATATTCCTATTGATTTTTATGTATACAATGCACAGTATGAATTAAATACAGTATATGGTTTCACTACCTATCAAGAGCAATACACTTGGTCATTCTAAGGCAGTAAGTCAGTGCAGCACTCAAACATGCATAATTTCCACATGATTATGCTAAGGTACAAGCGCAATAGATACTATTGCATTGTGAGGACAATGGCACATTATGACATTCGGAATATTAGGATACCATTCTCTCCATGTCTGGATTAAGGTATCTGTCACCTTCAGCAAACCATGACAAACAGGGGGATTCAATGACACACACAGTTGAAGGGCATATGCAATTCAATAAAATCCCCTGGATTAATCCAAGGCCATGTCTCAATATGGACTATTTTGCTCGCTATATCTCAAAACTGCTTCCAGTAATGAAATGCGTTGAAACCAAACGCATTCATGTTTCATGAAGTGATTGACACACGGTTGTTTGATTGCCAAAAGCAGGACAGCCTCTTTGAGTTTAGAGTGTTGTTTGAGTTGTAGATTTATAGCATGCTAAATTCAGTTTGAAGTTCTTCATAGGAAATTTTCAGATAGCTTCATGTGAAACCATGGGAAAATAGACGGTTGCCACTTCAATATGAAATACAGTCCTGGTAACACAATAAAAATTTTAACAGTTAATAAAAAATTTTATTCATTGGTTTAATTTGTGATCTTCTCAAAGAAGCTGAGGTACTGTGATGCTAACTGCTTAAATCGGGTGCAAGCTACAGTACATCATTATATGACATTCGTTTGATCAGCATTCAACACATCAGAATACCACCAAATACCTGAATGACTATTTATGTGGAATAATCTAAACCAGTAATCCCTCAGAGCAAGGATCAGAAACATTTTGAAAACCCTTAACTGGTTTTAGCTGTGAATGTGTACGGGATCAGTTGCCAACACCTCACTGCAGAATAATTTTCCTTGTGGCATAAATCAATGATGTAGAGATCCATTGGTGGTTCTCACGAGCTCCACAGGAATTGCAAACTCTATACTGTAAACGTCGCTATGGTTACCACGTAACGCAAAAGAGAAAAATCTGCTGTCAAGGAAACATACTGCGTGGAGCGCATTTTAGGTTTTGAAAACCACCAAATCCATTTGAATAATGTGTGCGATCAGGTCGAGGAGCTGAAAAGCCCTGAACTAAAAGGTTTCTGAACCTACTCCTGCTAGTGTGTACGAGGCCTAAGTGCATTTGATCAGATCTTGGGAGAGCGGATGAACAGTATTTGAGGCACTATGTATCATGGTTCCAGTGAAGCGTACATGTTCTTCTTATCTCACTTTTGTGTTCATCACTCTACTTAGAATGACATTGGGGTTTGTAACTGTATTTTCTGGGTTTGTAGTGCAAATTACAACAACCATTGTGACCACATAACATGTGGCGTCGATATTTTGTAGTTCTGTCCCTTTTCAAGATTTTGCAAATAAAGATTTTAATACGTTTGATGCATCATTGATATACATGGCAGGTAACCAGAACCAGAGCTTTACTGAATGTGCATAGAAAAAAAAATATTTATGAGTTTAATATTTCGGGTAGCTTTGAACACACTCTACTATGTTTTTTTTTTTATCCTGTAGACACAGTGCTCAGAGGTACACTACTGACAGCAAACCTATTTTAGGTAACGCAAATAAAGTACAGGTCGTCTGCCAGATTGAGGTGAGGATTGTCAGCCCTAAAGAGACTATTATCTTTAAGTTTGACAGAGAACCACGTCCCTGTTGGGTTTCCGAAAGACAGAGAAGCAGAAGAAGAAGCATAAAAATGTATTTGCAGTAAATGAAGACTGGTTATGAGACCTGGGGATGGATGGAAACAGCTGGAGCAGCAAGAAGGGGCAATTCATCAAACTGCTGAAAGGCTGACTGTGGTGTCAGGTGTTCCCCATCAGTGTGGTCTCTTATCAAACAAGGGGAGGGGGTGAGATTGTTGATGAGCAGAGGTTTTGGAGTTAGTCTTCTGTTTGAGAGTTTTTGCGGCTGGCTCCAAGTTTGGTTTCTTGAACCAGACGATAAGGAAAGTGTAACAAAACAATTCAAATATAAGGTAAAACAGTCAACGTTGATTAACCTTCTGGCCTTCTTAATGTAATCCATGTTACCAAAAAAAAAAAAAAAAAAAAAAAAAACATCAATCAGTTTCCCTGAGGTTTCCCCTGGGAATAATAGTTACTCTATTCTATTCTATTTACCCATTTTAATGGAGCATATGGGATATTTGTATGTACAGTGCTTAAACCCCTTGTTTACAGCATGTGTCTGCACAGCACTCTAGACAATAAATTGTATAAAACTATTTACCCTTAACCCCAATTAAGTACTTTGTGATGAATGGTGCAACTAAGTAATATAAGTGAAAAATACTCTGCTCATTACACATTTCCTTAAAGCTGCCATTATGCTGCATTGTATCTTTGTTAGTAATTCAAATGTAGTTACTTACATGGCTCCCAGAGAGCTCTTTCTGTTGCCCAGGAAGACTGAAGAACCTCATTTCGAGTTGCACTCGGAGACTTGTAAATACTTAATTTCACAAAGGAGAAAATTGCTTGAATTGCTGTGTGCAATTACTGTATTGATGTTGGCACTTACTGAAGTAACAAAGCCATTTATTTGCAGTACTCACTGAATGTGCTGTCATGGACTTGTCTCGTACATTGTTACAATACAGATCTCCAGTGGACACAGCTGCGTACGCAGGGAACACAAAGTGATTTGTGATGAAAGCCTTAACTGTCCCCACTTATGTAAAAGTACACAAATCCTTGACTCGACAAAAATGTCAAGGAGAATTCAATTATCAGTAAAGGTGTTTTCAGAGTTACATAATCAGTTTGTACAACAGCACTGGAAGCAGTTTAAATCTCATCATATTTGTGATTCCATAGCAGACGAGTCATTGTGTCTGTCAGCACAATTGCACCCATTGAACCTGGGTATTGCAGCATGCTCTAAATTGGGGGAATGGCGATTTCCCATCATTGCAGAGACCGAGTGGAGGCCACGGTAACCTGGAAGAGACTCCAGAATGTTCTGGGCATTGACGTGATGGTGTATGACAGGATGGTTGAGGAAATTAGCTTAAAGGAATGCTTCTGGGGTGCTGAAGTTAGAGGTGACCCCTTTTTGTTGGCTGTGCCTGGCTCTCTTCCCAGTCATGCTTCCTGTGGATCGGACAGTGGGGGACACAAGAAAGCAGCTGCTTCGGGGCCTTCCGTACATCACCCAGTCTCAAGTGCATTATGGGAAATCAGATCTTGCCAGTAATGAAGCATTTACATTTACATTTTAGGCATTTAGCTGATGCTCTTATCTGGAGCAACTTACAATGCCTACATTTGTAAATGACCAACAGCCCAGGTAGCGATTAATGAGAACTGAAGCCTGGCCAAGAGGGAGTTGCAGTAGTTGAGGCAGGAGATGACTGCAGCTTGAACCAGGAGCTTGACAGCATCCCTGGTGAGGAAGGCTCTGAAACCTGCAGGGTCATGATATTGCAGTGATGTAGGCCTTGCAAGACAATTGGCGGTCTATACCAAGAAGATGAAAACCGCCACGTAATGGTATGGACGTCGTTGCCCACAGAATTTGGACTCCATGGTATCCATGGTTTATTAAAATAAATTACAAACATGCTGAAAATTTGCATTCAATTTGCAAAGCCTTATCTCGTCTCCCTTTAGATCAGAGCAATGAAACAAAGGTGCCTCCCCATCCCCCCATGGCTCATTACACCCAAAACCTCATGAACCTATTTTTTTAATACTCTCTACAGTTATCTTTGCGAGTATGACTTTGCTTGAAAAAATCTTATACCAATTCAACTTTTAAAACAGCGCCTAAAATCATAGAACAAATTATTTAGAAAAGTATGTCTTTTAAAAGATAGTCACTGCAAATAACGTTAGACTAATTTTACTGCATGCTTGTCGATTACTATGTATTGCCACTCATGTATATTTTTTATCTAGGTTAAGGAAGTTTAGTAATTTATCGTCAGATTTAAGCAATACGATCTAGTTTGTTGCTATAGTAGCCTAGCTAGGTGGCTATGAGTCTTTTTCACACAGCCTACTGTAATTTTGGAATTTTGGGACGCAGAGCAATCTGTCTGTTTTACACTTTATCAAACGTTTTAGTTAACCTAATTGGTTAAAGATTATGCACTTTGAATGTGGGCTACCGGTAATCATTTTCAGTAACTGGCTGCATTTGCGTAATTAAGATCATTTAAAGTTAGCTAGCAAGCTTTCAAAGTGAATACGTTCTCACCTTCTTCAGGCTCACCTAGCTCGACTTCTTGCTTGTAACTAATATGTGCACGAACTGGAGAACGCCCGCTGGCGTGGAATGTAATAATTCAGGCTCATTTAAATTTTAGGCTTTGGAGTAAGAAAATCCCAAGGACATTAATTTGCATGGCTAAAATATATGTCCCTAATGTGTTCTCAAAAAGTGTTTTATTTAGACAGTGTAAGGACACACTTTGCAATGTAAACCTATGGCAACGCTGCTTTTACCACAAGCTGCAATATCACAGTCAGCCACTTGGAAGGGACGAGATTCCGAACTCATTTCGAACAATGGAGGTCTGGTCTGGTCTATAAGTGTATATCCATTTCAAAATCAGACGCTTAACAAGTGTTTTTCCCTTTGAGAGAGGTTATTGTACATATGTTATTTACTTATTTCATGGGGCTGTATTCAGAAAACCTTTCAGAATAGGAGTGCTGATCAAGAATCAGCTTTCTCTTATCTATTTTCTAACCTTTTTCATATTCAGCCAAAAAGAAAAGTGCACATATTCTAGAATGCTGTCAGAATATGGGTTCTGAGCTTCGGGAGCATGCCATTCCTCTGCTGTCATCAGCATCATCAGTATCTGCAAGATCAATATGAATTCTTTTTTCTAAAGTCCATCTGGGGCTGAGAGCAAAGCAGAAAAGAACAAACAGCAAGTGACAACTGCAAATTAGGGGTGGAATGGCAATGAGTAATTAGCATTCATGCCTGCTGATGAGGATAATAGCACATTTTCAGATTCCTGAACTGGTGAAAAGCATGGAGCACAGAAACACTTGTTTCACAGCAAACCCTCGTATTTCTTTTTTGTTTTGAGGAATGTGCAGCGTAAAAGGAGAAGGACGTAAGACCTTGGAGAGAGAAAATGTTGGCTGTGCCAAAACCGCGGATTTATGCCTGTGTCCTAGTGGCACCTTCATTACAAAGTCTAACTACTGGGGAAGGACACTTGTCCTATCCCAGACTCTAACAAGAAGTCGTGCTCTCCTCCTTGTACCAGAGCCTTCTGGGAAATTAAAAGACAGCCATATTCTGCACCCAGCCAGGTCTAGACTAGACTATTGATCGGAGCACTCCCTGTGTAAATCAGGGAGGTCAGGGAATGGCCTCTCTGTTTCTATGCTGTGTCTTTTTCTCTTTGAGGACATTTGTAGGTGCTAGATCAAAAATGGCATCCTACTTTTCCAATTAATTGTGTGTTTTAGTCATAAATCTATGCTTGCTGTACCACTGTATAATGGAGACTGTAATGACAACACTCTCACCTTTTTTCATGTGATGAGAAAAGTGCAAGGTTATCATGCAGATGCCTGTGCTGGGTTGAAGAATGTTTGCTTTCAATAATAGCCTCTCCACAGAGCGCCGAGTTACTAGGCATTGATTTGGATATGCAGAATCCGGCAATTACCCCAGACCTCTTTCTCTCTGTTGATTCCTCATCGTGGCTCACCGTGTCACCTCAGCGCAACCTTGAGTTGCACATACCTTCACGGTGTCCCTCACAAGTCCGATTGAATCAGACCGCTATCAGTTACAAAGGTAGGGACTGGATCCCGCCTCTTTTGAATAGATGTTTAGTGATTGATGCTTGTTTATGACAGCGTATCCTGCTGAAAGGGAATTCTGAAATGCTGCCAGTCTGCAAATCTAATCAAAGAGGTAACAGAATGGCGGAAAAGAAAAGAAGACAACTGTCATTAATTTGTACTATTGTTTTTTAATGAATTCAAACAAAACAGTAATAACAACCAAACCACTCAGGGAGAATCAACACAAAACACGAAACATGAACATATTCCCCAACGAAGGGAAGAATAGAATGATATTTATGCCTGTTATTAATTGTGCTATGAATAATTGCCTTATCACGTGAGTGGACGCCCATGTTTGCCCCCATAAAAAAAACTGTCTGCAAAGCCATGGAACCGATACAAAATCATGAGGTGCCATGTCCTGCATGGATTTTCCCTGCACAACGGTCCCTGGCATTGGCCTATTGTCCAGGGGATGGGTCACATTTGTGCCCCAGGCAGCAGAGCCAACGCAACGCCAGGCACTGGGGCAGCAGGGGCTTCTGGGGAGGATAATGGTGAATTCATCATTAGCCCCAGTACGATGTATGGCTCAGTGCAGACACCATCATGCCCTGCCAGTACCAATCAGTTTAACATCCACAAAGTCGCCGTTTGGCATGTGGGAAGCTCAAACTGACCGTTACTTAAAAGACGGTCCAATAATTACAGTTTGCTGTCCATGGTTAGAAGCTGTGAACCAGCTGGGCTTTCACTGTGGCCAAACAGAGCATACTGTATGACAAAAGACATTTATTTGAAGAGTGAAATAAATAAAAAACACCCTGACAACAGTGGGTTATTTCTGTGCTCTCTATTGGTTCAAGTGTTTCTATTCTGCTTTTTCAGGGCACAGTGACAATGTCAAACTGTGACACCATAAATGCCAACTGATGTGCCAGGCATATTCGCTTTCTGTTGATAACAGATGGATTTTAATGAAGGTCCTATGACACAGTGTAAAGCCCACATCCCTTATTTTATTTTGAGTTCATATAAATGTTACATCTGAACAATTAAATGGCAACATTACACTTTTTCTCAAATGCATACTATGCAGGATTTTTTACTCTGTGTTTACAATCAAAGAAATCTCCTCCATCTTCAGCCTCACCTACTCACGCTGAGTAAGCTACCCCACCTAACTTAGCTACCCGGATAGCTAGAGGTAACATTAGTACTGTGAAATGAGCAAACGTGAGTGACAGTAAGAAGGCCGATTCGATTATAGCTTAATTAATTCCATTATGTTGAACATAATGGTGGGTTTTTCTTTAAAAAAACTTTAAAATAGAAAATTTCTGACCCTCGCAAATGATCTTATTGGCCCCAGCTTCGCACGGCCAGTAACGTTACTTGCAGATCTAACAGAAAACAAGCCAACTCTGCAACACTTTTAATCCCCTTGGCAAACTTCAGCTGATGCCACCAAGGAAAAGCAATTCCAAGGTTCACTGTAGTTCTTGAACAAGCCCTGTCGGCTTGTCTTTTTGCTTCTCTAGCTAGGCACACCCACCCCTCCCCCACACAGAATAAAGTGACATGCCAACAGAAGTCCAGAACACATTTTAGAATAATAAATACAGGTAAATGTGCATAAATTAGGCAAAAATTAATAAAGACAGAGATTGTCAATGCATCACAGATGTGACTTAGCATTAGGGTTCTCTTTCGCCTATAAATATGAAGCCTTTCACCTGGAAAAAAGAAAGTTTACTGTGAGCGTGGACAGCTTTTTGTGAAAAGTAGAAAATAACAGCTTCATTTCATATCAATAACAGCTTCATTTTGTAATTTGCAAGAAATAAAGAAAACTAGCTCATTTTAATTCATAACACACACACACGCACACACACACACACTGTATTATATGTGTATTATAACATTTATGATATGACATCAAAGGGATCATAACCTTCTCACACTTAATAACCCGTGACCTCTGTGACCTCTAAATTTTAAAAGCCGGTTTTAAGCTCATCAAGCCTTCATGTGATCAAAGTAAATCAAATCCCCAGGTCCCAGAGGTAGCTGGTGTATTTTTGTATCCCCCTAGCTGAGCTGTCCACTGCAGTGGCTTGGGTTAATGGTAGGGATAGGTTCCATCCCAATCTTCTGTCACTCTTCAGTAAATGATTGATGGATCTTTTCAAGATGATTTATATATCATCTATATTTACACAAAGTAATTGTAAAAAAAAAATTGTTTTCTATTCTGGGTTTTTAGGTATTAGGTTTTTCTATTTTTTGGTTTTAAATTAGCAAGCAGTTGATTATTTATTCTGAATTAATTCATTGATTATGCTGGTATACAAAAGACCAATATAGTCACTATTAAAATAGCCAATATTGATTAATTAACTTGAAACCCCCCAGATGTTGTTAAATAAAATATAGTGCTGAGTAATTCTGTAGCTTCGGTATACTATACTCCCGTCTCATGGAAAAGTATTTTGATAAAATGTAACCCCAGACTGCATTATGATCCACTTGACTCTTGCTGCTGCAGCATAAATGCAAGGGATGGGCACATATAGAGTCAATAACATTGGTAATAAATAATTTATTTGCAGAGGTTGCTGAGGTCACAGTCGAGCTCTGAAATCAAAATCGTGAAGCAGGTTTTTTTTTTTTTTGGAGGGAGGGAGGGAGGGAGGGGGGCCCGGTTTGCCCACTCAGCAGAGATGTCTGGCTGTGCCAGTGGACCCATTTGGGGCCAGTGTGTCAGCACATTCTGTCAGACAGCGCGCAAGGGTCAGACAATGGGTCTCGCGAGGCCGGCTGTTCAAACCGCCTCTCTCCTCAGTGCGCCGTATCCGTCCATCCCCGCGGAGTCTGTGGGCCTGTGAAGCGGCAATGCTGGGACAACCTCTGTGGTAATGGGAGGCCCTTTCCTTTATGACACTTCTCATTTGGATGGACCATCCTTGTGGCATTTGGTTACCGGGTCCAACTCCCTTCCGCGCGTGCATGCACAGACACAAACACACATACACACACACACGCACAAACACGCTCTCTCTCTCTCTCTCTGTCACACACACACACACACACACACACACACACTTACAAAATAATCATTAACTTCCGGTTATGTAATGTAATCAATGACTGACTATTTGCTTCTGTTGCTAATATTGATAAAATGTGCATTATAGAAATCAATGTTAAAATGATGCCATGCATGTGGTCAATAACTGGTTTGTTGATTGGCTCAGCACTTTGAGAACCAGTTTTTATGTTCTACTTAATTACATAATTGTTGAATTGAAGCCATTCCTCTGAAAATAAATCACATCTCATAACAGCTTGTAATCAGCTCACCCTTTCACACATTAATTGAAGTTGAAATCATTTTGTGTTAACAGCTCTGTGTTTTGCTTTTCAGCATATTAAATATCTCTATTGCAACATTTTGCAGTTTAAGTAAAACAGTCTTATTAAAACCAAATGAGTACTGTGCCGGATTTCCTCGTCCATGTTATCCTGGAAATGAATGACATGGATGTGATGCCAACAGAAAGATATTATTTCATGCAATTTGAAAAAGGAAAGGTGTCCTGAGGATTCAGTGAAATTTATACAGTAGTACAATACTGTATTACTGTATTTATGCCATTCCATTACCTGCAGGTAATATGTATAAATATGCACTACAAAGTATGTGAACACCTGACATCCAACATCTCATTTGAAATGGCCATTAATATGGAGTTGGTCCACTTTTTGCTGATATAACAACCTCCACTCTTCTGGGAAGGCTGTAATATGAGATGTTGGGATATTGGATTTGCTTCCATTCAGCCAGAAGAGCATTACTGAAGTCGGACACTGATTTGGCGATTTGGCCTGGCTCGCAGTTGGTTTTCCATTTGATCCCAAAGGTGTTGGATGGGGTTGAGGTCAGGGCTCTGTGCAGGCTAGTCAAGTTCTTCCACATCTTTCTCGACAAAACCATTTCTGTATGGACCTCGCTGTGTGCCCGGGGGCATTGTCATGCTGAAACAGGAAAGGGCCTTCCCAAAACTGTTGGGGAAGCAGACTAGTCTAAAATGTGATTGTATGCTGTAGAATTAAGATTTGCCTTCACTTGAGCTAAGGGATCTAGCTCAAACCATGAAAGACAGCCCCAGACCAAGGGGTGACAAGATACTTTTGTCATATAGTGTATATCTGCAGTTTTTTTTATGGGTGGACTTACACAGCAGAAACAGTGGAAATCTGCCCAGTGATACAGATAATATAAAACACATAGTACTTGCCTATGAATGACACAACATCAGTAACAATGGCAAGGCACAGTTACAATGTCAGAGTGAATGAGAGAGCGTTGTGAAAACATATATTGTACTTTTTAGAGACATGGCTATTTATTGGCTGACCCTGGGTGGATATCAGTGATAAAAAGAGGGGTTACTTAGTACAGGACGCTCCAGAACAGCGTTCCTCTTTGGTAAACAAATAAATTGTACTTGAATTTAACTGTCAGTTTCACATATTAAAATGACAATCCAGTCAATTTTTCATACCCTCTATTCCATTTCTCCTGTAGCCAGTTTACTCACTAAACCAATCAGAAAAAAAATGATTGAAAAAGTCTTGTTCATTTGTTGAGGCACAGAAAAGAAATTACATATATAGATGTATTATTAGCACAGTGTTGGGCCACCACAAGCCACCAGAACAACTTCAATGCACCTTGGCATAGATTCTACAAGTCTCTGGATCTCAACTGGAGGGATAGAACACCATTCTTCCAAAATATATTCCCTCATTCCCTCAGTGTATTTATGATGGTGGTGGAGAGCGCTGTCCAACACGTCAACCCAAAATCTCCCATAGGTGTTCAATAGGGTTGAGATCTGGTGACTGCAAAGGCCATAGCATATGATTCACATCATTTTCATACTCACCAAACCATTCAGTGACCCCTCGTGTCCTGTGGGTGGGTGCATTGGCATCCTGGAGGAGACCACTCCCATCAGGATAGAAATGTTTCATCATAGGATAAAGGTGATCAATCAGAATAACTTTGAATTGATTTGCAGTGACCCTTCCCTCTAAGTGGACCCAAACTATGCCAAAAAAAAAATCTATAGCAGAACAGAGCCACCGGACTCCTCACTGTAGGGGTGGAACATTCAGGCCTGTACCATTCTCTTGGTGTTTGCCATTCACCCACTTGTTGAGAATATGGTGAAGGATGACTCATCTGTCCATATCACTTTTTTCCACATCTCCGTAGACCAGTGCCTACGGTTTTTGCATCACTGAACTCTCAAATGTGCATTCATCTTTGTAAAGAGGGGTTTATGCACAGCACCCCTACAATAATATCCCACTCTAGGTAGTTGTCAATGGACTGTTCTTGGAGACAGTCTGATCATATCTTGCATTCACATTCTGAGGAAGAATTGATCTTCTGTTTTTCGCACTAATGCACGAGCATGATCGAACGTGTGCTTTCCACCACAGCCTAGAACCTCCTTAAAATCTGACACATTGGGCGCATTTTCACAAAACTGTCTGTGTATCTTAAAGTTATTTTTCAAAAAGAGCAGAAAAAATGTCTTGAACATTAAAACAGGGTGTCAATACCAACAGTGCTAGGAAAGAAATACCAATTCTGAGTCTCAAAGCTGAAGTGGTTCTTCTACCAGGGCAATATCTTCGCTTGTCTGGTCTATCTGATGTCTGCTGCCCTTTGTCCACGGTGCGACTCGATCAATCTTCAGACCCCGGAGTACAGACACCACCCGCCATCACCCGGCCCATCTTCATAAGAACAAGTGATCATGAATCTAGCACTGCGCCCTTGTAAAAACAAATCTCTCTGTCTGCAACCTCCTCCCTGGGATGACAGGTTATAAATAACATTTAATATGCAGCATTAAACCTGCTTCTGTCTCACGGTGCACGCGCCGTAAACCTCTCCCCTCCCCCGCCTTGGCAAAAACCCCGCGCGGGCGATATCGCGTCTGGCGTCATCAGAGGGCTATTTCGCTCACAACTTTTCAAAATTCACGCTGCTCAAATGCAACAGTGTGCCAGACCGTGTTGTTTTTTTTTTTTTGTCACTTTATCCTGTTCAGATCATTGCCCAGTCTGGGTCTGACGAGAATTCATTAACGCCACTGGCCTTCACTCTGCTCAGGCTTTGACCTTTGTGCAGGAGGGAATATAATGACACAGACCATTTGCATAAAACATCTCTCCGTGTTATGAACAAGAACAATCTTCTACCGAGATCAATATCAGCAAGGAGAAGCCAGGACGAGAAGATAATGGCTTGCTTGAAATACCACAAAAGGTCACCAAGAAAGAGAAGTGACATATCCCCGTTGTCACATGGCGTCTCTTTTATTGTCTCCACCGATGCCTGCGTTGTCACCACTCGTGTCTAATCAATCCTGCCTTGTGCACCGTCGGCAGCTGATCGCCGTGGAAACTAAGCCTGCCATCCCAGGGACTGGAGAGGGAAAAAATGACTCATCACGTTCAATAAAGCACAAAACAAACGCTGGTTGCGTCAGGGATGTGATTCAGCCGTAAATGTCAGACAAACATTTCCTATGGAGGAACACTGTGAACACAAGTGAAGATCTGAACAGGTATATCATATCCAATAAAAATGACAGGACGGGATGCATGTTTCTTTTTTTCTGCTTCAAATGATACAAGCAGAGGTGGAGACGTGTTTGGCGTACACGGAACGCTTCAGCGGTCAAGAACCATCGTGTCCTTATTACTATTGGGGAAATGTATTTGGCTTCGGCCATGTTTATGGTCTGCGATCATGCATTAAGACTAAAGGCTTGTTATGCTGGAAGGAATATGTTTTTCCAATGCCATACAATATCTATGTACGAATGAGTTGACAATAAATGAACTCAAAGTGGTAGGAATGTTTTGACAAGATAATATAATAGTTGTAATTGTATCTGGAACAGTCGGATGAAGAAATTATAGCTAAAGTTAAATCATTGTGTAGAACTACAGTCCATTATTTCCCACTACACATCTTTATGTATACCAATTTTTTTTAAATAAGCTAGCTAAATCTTGCCTACTATCTAGCAAATATTTTTATCTTGAGTTGCTATCATTTTGCAATTTCGTTCAAATTGATCTTGAATAGATCAAATCTTTTGACTTCAGTCATTCTAAAAACTGTGTCAATTAGCTACAATATAGCACTGTCTTGGTGGACTTGCATTTTAAGTTAGCCTGGGGTGAAAGGGGTGGGAGCTGGGGCGTGGTCCTTCCTCTCAAACTTTGAGTTTTTATTCTGTGTTCTGCTCCTCCTTCCTGGTACTGGCCTCATCTCCTCTGCCGTCCTATTCCTGGGCACATTTATAATGAGGTAATTGGCTGGACAGCGCATATGATGTCACCAACTTGTGCATAATCAAAATGGATGCACACCGTTGTGCTTACACTGTCATTTCCACCTGGTGATATATTTGCTACCTAGCTCCACACCACAAGCCTCTTGTCTATAGCTGGCAGTTATGGCAATGACCCATTAGCAATGACCCAACCCCCCATTAGTGACTCTCTCTCTCTGTTTCTTTCTATGACACTCTCTCTCTCTTTCTATGACACACTCTCTCTCTCTCTCGCACACACACACACACACACACTCTTGCTCTTTTGCTATATTTTCAGCAGTCTTCAAACTATAAAATGAGAGGGGGGAGGGAAATCCACAGCTTTATGAGAGTTTAAATGAAAGTGGAGCCCACCCGAAGGTGGACAAGAGCTCTCTTGACGTACTGTAGGCCTGCATAGGTGGGGGCACAGCATAATCCCCCAATCAATTATTAACCAAGGTCAATTTTAATGGCTCAGCGAAGCATTTTGGCATATATTATTCATGGAGAGAATCCGTCTGCAGAAGGGTTCTTGCGTGCAGGGAGGGGATGTGAATATGAGGTTGGACACTGTTGGAAAGGCTATTGATCTCCACCTCAGTACACCTTTCTGGAAATCAAATTGATTCATAATTGATAGGAAGTGGCTACATAAAATCAGGAATAAAAAAAGATGGCTTCGGCAAAGACTGATAAATAGAATAAATATTTTAATATATCCTCACTCACTGTGTCCAAAATGTCAGGAAAAGAGCAGTTCTCTTAGCATTACTTTGATATGAATGTTTGCAAATATTCCAACGTGAGGGATGTTTGTCGCAAATTGCCCACCATTCCCATATATGCTGGTTAATATTCTCATAATGGCATCATGTGCATCACTAGACATGCTCCCTCACCTCGTGAAAATGGCAGACGTTTCCCATTTAAGCTGAATCGTTCCAGTTTCTGTGCCTGCATTTTTAGGTTGTCACGGGACAGGAGAACAAAAACCACAAACCTCCAAGGAGAGATCATTCTGGCATCTTACCCGTCCCATGTGAAACTTACAAAGAAATCACTCATCAGGAAGAAATCCCCTCCATGCAGACACATTCAGAGTACCGTCTCATTTATGCATAATTTGATCATTGTCTTCATCTTGTTAAAGTAGCTGATGGAAACCTTTATTAATTGTGTCAGTGTGCAAACAGAGGGAGGATATCCCTCAGTGTTACATGTAAGGTGGGTCTGTTGGGAGTGTGTATGGAAAGAAAAGACATTATTAGCATATCACACGTCGCTTTGTTCCTAGAATTCACCATCAAGAAGAACATTTTCTTTAAGGAAGTGAATTATCCCTTTAACCTTAAGCGATTGCGATATGGCATCATTTTTAACCAGTTCATGCTGTCATTTAAAATTAGTCAATCAAATCTAAAATTTATACTAGATATGTGTTTGAGACAAAGACATATTATTTTCTTTATTTGGCTCTGTATTCACAATTTTTTATTTGTAATCGAACAATTCAGGTGTTTTTAAAAAAAAGAAATACATTTTAGTTTCACCATGTAGAAATCACAGGAACTTTTTATACATAACCCCCTGTTGCAGGGGATCATAATGTGTGGGACATATTAATGTCATGCAAATGAAAGTAGTAATGCTTAGTACTTTGTTGCATATCCTTTGCATGCGATGACTGCTTAAAGGCCTGAATGCTTGACCCCATAAAGTGAGGGGGTCCAATGGCTCTGTTATGCTGTGGAGAACATTTTTCTGGTATGGTTTGGGTCCACTTGTCCCCTTAGAGGGAAGGGTCACTGAAGATACATACAAAGTTATTCTGAGTGATCAGCTTTATCCTTTGATGAAACATTTCTCTCCTGATGGGTGTCAATGATGACAATGCCCCCATTCACAGGGCATGAGGCGTCACTGAATGGTTTGATGAGTATGAAAGTATGAAAATTATATGAATCATATGCTATGGCCTTTGCCGTGTCAACGCAATTTTATACCTATGGGAGATCTTGGACTTACTTGGACAGCGCTCTCCTCCACCATCATCAAAACACCAAATGAGGGAAGATTTTATGGAAGAATGGTGTTCCATCATTAGAGTTCCAGAGACTTGTAGAATCTATGCGAATACGCATTGAAGCTGTTCTGGTGCCTTGTGTTAGCCTAACACCTTACTAAGACACTTTATGTTGCTTTTTCACCCATCATATATATATATATATATATATGCCTTTTGGATGGACTTGTCTGTTCGCTAGAGCAAAAAATGAACTTTCTTCTTGCTGTTAACTACGCCTGCTGAAATGCAGAAGCTGCTGTGTGCACGAACCAAATCCAATTGCATCCTGATTACATGGAGAGCAGTTTTTTCCCTTTTTTCCCATGTACCGTACACATGCATGCCGCACACTGAATCATGTGCCAGCTGTGCAATTATAAATTTACATCCATGTTATTGCATATTCATTCGGTTTGTCCACTTTGTTTGAAAACCTGTGTCGACATACTGTAGGCTGCGTGCCAGATCTATGCAGGAAGATTGAGCTTATCTTGTAACTCTATGAGAGGATTTTAAGAGACACCAAGTGAGAGATGGAAAGAAGGATTTAAAAAGACAAAGACAGGTCATATAGCAGTTTTTTTATTCTGCCACTGAATACTGTAAGCTCTCTCTTCCCCTCTCTACATCTCTATCTCTGCCTCTCTCTCTCGTTCGCTCTCTCTTGCTTTAGTGACTCTCTCATTTTCCAGCTCTTGCCACCAGTGCCTGCAACCTCAGGGTGTGCGGTTATGCAATCCGGGATAAGCTCCTGCTTCTGCCGCCGCTGGAACGGGCCCAAGTCTCGGCTCTAAACGGAGACCCGATCTGTTCATGACCAGACATATTTGTATTTGGTTTTCCTTTCCTTTTGCAGTGAATTGCATCAGATGGAAAACACTAAGCTCTTTTTTTCCCCCTTTGCTTCTCAGAAAACAGAGGGAAGCATACTCTGCATAAATGCGATTTGATGAAGTCCAGTATTGTTTAATTGCTCGGGCATCTGAGGACGGTTGGATTATGGGGTGGGGGAGGGTCAAGTCAAACACAGACCACTTTCTTGGCTTAAACTGCTTTTTCAATCTCTGCTTTTCCAATCCATATGTGCAATCCTAGGGAAATATAATCAGGAAACAAAACAATGCTTACTTAATATCTGACATTACTTTGTGCATTCTGTTTCAGGACATGTTTGTCTGTGCAGTGTTCCCTTGTGCTCTCTTTCTCTCTGTCTAGCCCTAGAGAAGGACAGTGGAGAGACAACAAAATAACAACATCCATCCTTCTACAACCTTCCATTACTTTGAGCAGAATTCACCCAAAAAAGGTAGCAAACAAGGTCTAACTCGAACGTCATTATCATTCATTATGCATTATGTATAATTAAGTATGCATTAATGCTATTAAATTATGTTTATTTAAAAAATCAATGTGTCAGCTTAGTCATAGATTACATAGGTAATATAAAGTATAGGATTACCTGCATACATATTCAGTGTGCTTACTTCTCAACACTATCATTAATCTTAAGCCAGACAGTGTTTCGCATCCTCAGGCAAAACATATCTGTTGTAAATAAGCCTACTTTTCACTGTGACCTGTTTTGTGATCTATGCCACTGGATGCGAATACTGGGAAAGATAAGGTTTAAATAATTGTGTGTGACCAGTATTTCACAGATTGTTACAAAGGGTACATAAATAAATAACACATAGTTTTTTATTTGAATCTTAAGCTTTGGTAGGATTGGAGATTTTTGTACAAAAATCCAAATATTGTTCCAAGGTCAATGTTAGTTGCCTGTGCTGTGTTGACAGTAAATTTTCCCTTTAGAAACCTAAACTTAAAATGCATGGATATTTTAGCTTTGCCCAGTGAATGGTTTGCACAGTGCATCCTTTATACCGTTCTTCAGATTGCCCTCGCCTCTGTGACAGCCTATAAACAGCTCTGTCACCTATTCCACTCGTGGCCAAATATTTGCTGACCCTCATTGCTCTTTTGTTCTTTATTTGCACTCGGTTTCCATCAGAGTGGTCCGCGGTTAGTGATACACGTGTCCCTTGCTGGCCAGCCAATGAT
This sequence comes from Anguilla anguilla, assembly GCF_013347855.1. Classification (NCBI taxonomy): domain Eukaryota; kingdom Metazoa; phylum Chordata; class Actinopteri; order Anguilliformes; family Anguillidae; genus Anguilla; species Anguilla anguilla. The sequence continues at coordinate 13,786,128 of NC_049204.1, read as the reverse complement.
AAGGGGGGGGGGGGGGGGGGGACTGGTCCTCAAGGCCATGTGAGGAAGAGAGTTGAGGGTAAGAGTCGGGGGCACAGGCCAGCAAGGCGGACAGCCCTCCCACAACCCTCTGCCCCCTTCTGGAAGTAAACAATCAGGAAAACAAAAACCCGTTTCATCAAGCTAGTAGACGCAAGCCTTCATAAGCTTACCTTTTCCAGATTTAATTCTGCAATAATGTTTCCTGCAGTACTTCTGCAGCCACTGGAAGTCAAAAACCCTAAATTGTCTGAATAAGGATAGGACTGAGTGGATTAACTCAAATTTACCTGATGCCACACTCACTTCCTGGCTCGTAGCATATAAAATTGAGTTTGGCTTCCTTGAAATTGCTATTGAGAGACATTTGCCATCTGATTGGGTCTTGTAAATGAGTTATTCTCCTAACAGGGTGCTCTGTGAGCACATTCTTACCCCAGTCTCTTACACACTTGCATTGGCAGTGAACATAATAATAATATATGACTGAAATAATAAATATATGACTGAAATAATGAGGCCCTCGGGGGACAAATGCACGTATCGCTCGTTTAGCTTGTTGTCGTAAATCTGGAATTTTATTTAGAATTGCCACTTGACTCTAAATGAATGTATTTTGACATGCATGAGCAGGCAGGGGTTTGCAGTTAATCCACGGTGTCAATGGACAGGTACTGACTATGGAAAAATGTGAGGCCAGAAAGGATTGAAGGACCAGGCGACCAGTCATTTATCAGTCGGCTCAGTGGACGAGCTTTCGTTCTGAGAAGACGGTGGTTTCCAACTGCATATACTTTAATATGGTTTAACACACCTGAATAAGTGTCCATGCTTTAATATGAACTCTTTTAAATTCTGCTGTTGTGGAAAACCACTGACATTGCTTATGCAATAATGTAGCATCATGTTTGACCATATACAACTCCTCTTGTCATACTAACATTAGTTTATAAAACAATAAACTTGACCATATCATGAATGTTTGGATTTTCCATTTATCAACGTGGCCGACAACACGCACACTTTATTTGTGTATTGTTCGATGAAATACCAGGGCGCAGAGTATATTTATTTCCCATTTGGGTTTTTCGACACTACTAACTAATAACCTTCAATCAGATACTCTTGTCCCTCTGAATGGATCCTCAGCATTGTGTCCCATTAGGGTGCCCCACAGGGGAGTGCTTTATTAGGTCCCTGGTCACTTAACCCAGGCTTAAACACTGCCATCTGACAACTCCATCCTGCCATTACATGAGCTTTATCAAACTGCCATCTTCTCCCGGGGGCACCTCGGCCCCGGGGTTTAAATCACGCCGTTTTTACTTGTTTAGGGACAAGCACCTGCCGCTTTGCGGGAACAATGGCAATATGTTGAGCATAACTCATCTCCGGCGCGGCGTCACCTCGTCTCCCGGTCTCCGCGATCGTAAAAGCCCCAGCTGTTCCCGCCCATATAAAACAGGCCAAGCGCCCGAGATGCTTGTTACGGCTGGAGGACAAATTCTCAACGCCGACGGCGGGGCTGCAGTCCGGCTTGGTTGCCGGGTTCGCCCCAACCCCCCCCCCTCCTTGCGCCGCCGTCGCCGCGTTTATTTACGCCACCGCCAGCAGGGCCTCCGGACCTGCCCCTCCCGTCCCTGAAGTGGCGAATTGCTTTAGACGGAGGTCAGGTGACCCCGGCAGTACACATGTAAGAGGATTAGAGTGGATCCTCTGATGTCATCGTCTAACCGGTCCAGCTTTGCCCTGTGGTGACCCTCAATCAGCGCTACGTGGAGTGGTGTTTGAGGGAGGGGGTGAATGGGTTCGTAGGAGCCTGTCTGTGAATCTGATTGTTCAATCTGAGCTAGTTTCATTCCACCGGCTTGTAGCAATGCACAGTCCAATATGCCTACTGTTCTCGCAGGCACCCTGTACTGCTGCTGGATTACAGTGCAGATGGATTCGTCTGCTTCTCCATCTTAGTGAACACAAATATCAATGACATTACATTACAGGCATTTAGCAGGTGCTCTTATCCAGACAGATTTTTTACATAGCATTTACAAATCCATTTATACAGCTGGATATATACTGAAGCAATGCGGGTGAAGTACCTTGCTTAAGTGTTCAATGGACTGGGAATCAAACCTGTAACCTTGAGGTTACAAAACCAGATCCTTACCCATTATACTACACTGCCACCCGAGTTGAAATGACCATCGGCATGAAGTGCGACACACGGCTACCACGTGGACCAGAAAACCCTTGAGGTATGGAGATGTCGGAGCAATGATGACTATGAGTGCATTTGAGAGTCCTTACCTCAGCTAGAGCGCAGTGAAATGGTGTGGAATTCCTCTGGAGTATCTGTCCGTGGTGCTGACCACCGAGGGATCTCCGCCAATCAAACTGCAGAACACTCAGGTGGAACAATCCGCCGAAGAAACTCACAATCACGCGATTAGCTGTTGGCTCATTCTACCATATCGAATATGCAAGGGCCTGGCCAGAAGGCTGTCTGCTCACAGGAGAGCTTTACCTCCGTCTCTCACCTGGGATTACAGCCCATTAGTTAATAACATCAGTTCACTCTGAACCTCCTCTAAAGCCTAGCCTTGACATGAGCGAACATCTGCTGTTGTCGGCCGTAATTATATGTTTTGCTCCGAAAATGCGATGTGTATATTCAAATAATTAAAAAGCTGCAGCATCTGCTCCGTTTAATGCGGCAATTAAGCTCATGCATAAGGCGATGACTTGCCTTTTCAGCTGCGATTTGGTTCATGTTTTGTCTTTAACGTACATGTAATTGCGTGAGTCTCGCGTGCGACCTTATTGTGGAGGTATGTTTTTCAGGTTATGGAAAACGCTCGTCTTTGTTCCTTTTAAGTCCTTATTTTTATGGTCAGCACCCCGAGAAATCCCCAGGGAGAATTTTCAGAATATAATCAATTTCAGAATATAAAAGAGTTATGAATCCTTCTGGACCCTGTCAGACCAGGACTGAAATTGGCCATCATAAAGGCCCAAGTTTTATCTGGTGTTGGTCAGTTTCTTACATTCTAACATCTTTCATTGGCTGAGAAGAAGAAAAAAGTGTCTGATGCCACAGTGAGGATACATTAGCACTGGCCTTTTCCGCTTAGTTGAAAAATCAATAGGCCTGCAAACAGCAACAACAGAAGGAGAGCCTGGCCCCCTAATCTCCTCTTGATCGGTTTCCTAATCAAAGCCGGTAACCTACCCCCAGCCACCACCCCCCCCCCCCCCCCCCCCCCCCCAACGAGGTCACTATGACTCTGCAGGTCTTGTCGGCCCCCTCCATTATCAGTTTCCAAAAACAGCATGTGCTGTGGCTGTCCTGAGCGTTCTGGGACCTTCCTCACCGATGTGAGGGACTGGGGTTGTTGGCAAATGGGCAAACAGAGCGAAGGAAGAGTCAACAGAGCAATGGGAGGGTGGGGGGTGGCAACGTCAGTGCAAGAGGAATCCAACGAACGGCAGTGCTCTGTTTGCTCAAGATTAGCTCATTTCATTAAACAATGGTTAATCGTTGGGCTGAAAATGCGGCACACACCCATGCATACCTGGAAGCCGGAAACTACAGACGTATTCAAATGATCTGCCAGCCTTCTATGGCTCGAAGTGATTTGCATAACAGTTAAACTGGTAACATTCCGGAACATTACAGTTAGATTTTCTTCAAGGCAGGGAGGGGAGAAATAAAAAAGTGTATCTGACATACATACAATTTATATCATAATACTTATATGGTTTATACACTTATATACTGATAGTACTGTGCAATATATTCTGCTGATTTAAAAAAAAAAAGAAACTTTTTATGCGCTATAATGACTCCAAGAACTCAACAGTCAGGGATAGACACAAACTAAGTTTTGTTTAGAGTAGAATACCTAATAACAGCAAACTAGCAAAGGAAAACATTTGGGAGTTGGGAACGTGAGAAAAAATCCAATGTGTTTACGTTAAGCTGACTGATAAAAAATTTGTCTGATAATCATGAAAATTGTGAATGCCAAAGGCCAGCAGAGGGACTTATTACGCCATGATTGCAATGTGTTTCACATAACCAGCGCCTTTGTGTAACTGCTTTCATCTGAGCCAGGTTCCTGTGCTCATTCATAAATACAAAGTCGAGACAAAGGACAAAAAAGACAACATTCAAGGGAAAAAAAATCAAGTGGAGGAAGTTCATAGCAATTCTGTGATAAGTCTAATCGCAAAGTGTTGCAGTTATGCTTCAGTCAGTACACACTACCCTTTGAACACTGTATATAAATGTTAGTGATTCAACTGAGCTTACTCACTGCATTTATCTCCTCCAACTGTGATAAAGAGAAAAGGAGTGTGTGTGTGTGTGTGTGTGAGAGAGAGAGAGGGAGAGAGAGAGAGAGAGAGAGAGAATTGACCTCTGTAGAATCATTCATAGCTCAACCTTTTGAAATGTTTGCCAGGAATTCTTGGAATGTGGCAATGTGGCTTTACCTGAGATCAAAAGGCTTGAACATTAACTTAAGTGAAATCACAGATACAGAGTCATGCTCCCAGTGGCCTACTCCTAAGTTCAAGGGTCTCTCTGTGCCCATCGCAGTTAATCTGCTGAATTTAGCGTCAACAGCGGGTAGTTCACACAGGGAACATGTGAGGGACACACAGGCCTTCTCCACGTCACTTTGGGCTACGGGGCTATGGGGGAGGTCGCAGCCAAAGGAAAACCCAAATGTTCTCTTCAGCATCTCAGACAGTGGCGTTAGTTAATGTGTTAAAAATGCACTAAGTTTATGGTTTGTAAAATTTCCCACACAGGGGATCTTTGTCCTCTCCTACATCTACATTCCCTCTGAGAACAAACCCAAGAGTACAATAGAAAACGTGCCCTTCACATCAACCAGTTGCTTCAAAGTTCACAAGCACTTTAAGGCAAATCAGCAACAAATGGCCAAGTAATATAATCTATGAGAAGTCATCTATAAATCATCTCCTTCAAGGACCTTCTGTCCATTGCTTAATTTCTCTTGGCAGTTAGCTGATCGCCTGTACCAGTGACACATCTTATGCCTATTTGTAGTTTTTGACCAAAGCATTTAATGGATGTCTATGTAGTACTTAAGACGGTGCTGTGTAGTGCATATGAAGGAGTTATATAGCTCTCAACTGGACCGTTCATCAGAAGTGCTGCTCAAATCTGACACACATTCTACAGCAATTTCATTTGTTATCGTTCGACTTCAATTCGTTTTCATGCTGTTCGGCTGGCAGGCCTTTGCGGTCGGTCTCTCTCCCTGCAGAGAAGGTCCTCTGCTCCGTGTTTGCACAGGCATCTCGGCAAGTCGAGACAAAAAAAACGAAATGCAGCGAAGGTGCGAGCGTGCAGGTTGGGGCGAACACAGACGTGTACCCGCCGAACAGGAAGGAAAGGCGGCTGAGGGCTGCGGGGGCAGCTTCCGAGCGCGGCCCCCGCAGACGGACGAGGCCGGGGCCTCCGAGCGCAGCTGCGCGTCCTAGCGGGGGGTCAGCGGCCGGGACGGGCGGCGCGGAGGGGCACGGAGGGGCAGGACTGCTTCCTGCGGGAGAACGGGCCTGATTTACAGTGCGCGGAATGAAAGCCGTGGCAGGCCGTCCCACACACACAGGAAGGCTGCCAACCTGAAGAGCGTGTTCTTCCTCTCCGTCCCTGGTGGCAGAGCCTCACAAACATGTCAGCGTAGGCCAAGAGGGACGCTGTTATTGTGGGTTACGGACAGGACATGCCATCTCTAATCTTATTAATTAAGCGGGTGGCTTGGACTAACTCCCATCTGAGTACCAAGTCTAAAATTCTCAATGGTTTTTTTGTGAAAATATGAAATGCTTGAGAATCTCCAAATCTAGAAATTAAGCAATGAATCATGAACATAATCAAACAAAGTAGCGATCAATAATTGAATTAAATCAACTGCCCTATGCAATTATCCTCAAATGCATTTTTCATACACAGTGTGTGTGTGTGTCTGTGTGTGCGTATGTGTGTGTCTATGTGTGTGTGTGTGTGTGTGTGTGCACGTGCTTGTGTGTGTGTGTGTATGTGTCTGTATGTGTGTGGGTGTATATTATATACGTATATATATATATATATATATATATATGTGTAGATGGCCTGGCTTTACGTTCCTTTATGTAATATGTTTCTTAGAGGTGGCCTCTGTGCATTTTTTTTTTCTGTCTCCGTCTGTTCAGCCACATCTGAACGAACAAAATTCCTGCGGCTGAAGGGACTGTCTCTATCTGCGGGGCGGCAGCTGCGGCGGCCCCAGAACCAGAGTCTATTTCAGTGCCCTGTCCCGCAATGAGACGCATGCCTGCGCGCCCCGCCAGAACACAGTGGCCTCCTCTCGGACGCCGAGGGCCCACGCATCCCCCCGCGCGCGCGCTCACAAAACGAGTCATTCACGGCGGGGAGAGAACCCGCTCACACTCGCGCTTCAGCACACGACACCCCGCCGGTGCCTCTTATATCACCCCGCTGGCGTCTGCCAGCGTTTTCTTCGTCCCCGGCACACAAACGGCCATTGAGTTCAGCGCGTACAGAAACAAACAAAGACTGTCATCTATGCGTTGGGGTTCGTCCGGATGCCCGGCTTGTTTCATAAAACGCTGAAAAGAGTCATTTACCCGTACGGGCCGTGGCCAGCCCGTTTAGAACAGCTGGCCGTGCGAGACCAGTTTTTGCGACGCGGTCGGAAGGATGCTCGGGGGGGGGGGGGGGGTAACAATAAACGTTGTTAAAGTTTTCATTTTTTCGGGAGGCAAGGTGTAGATGCACTCCGTGACCCCCCCTCGGTGTGTGGCAAGCTGTCATTTGAGGACGCCCGTCTCATTACCGGTCACAGAGCGTACCGTCCCACGCTGGAGGCCTCCATCAAATGAGAATACGGCTCGCCCACGCATCGCAAATTACAAGCCCTCGTCCAATGGCGGCTTCTTTTTCTGTCTGAGGGATCTGTCCTCCATTCATTTAAAGGCCTCAATTACATGGGTGGTGATTTCTCAGGGCTTTCGCTCTGAGACGTCGCCGGATGACAGGGCCCCGGCTGCAGCCGCAGCGAGCAAATGGAAGGATTGGCGTCTGAGCACAAGCTGGTCGGCTCCAGCATATCCCAGACCAGTGTGAAAAATATGTTGATACCACACTCTTGGATCGCTGATATATATGCGGAGTTGTGTTGCGGCCTCCACGGTCCCCTCCCCAAAAAGGAGAGCAGAGGAGGTGGGGCAATTTATTTCACTAAAATTAAATTTTAGTTTTTATCAATGGTAGAGATAATGTTTCCAAGTCACTTTTTTATTGGACATTTTATTTTTAGGGGTTTAGAAATGAAAGGAGGAAGGAAATTGTTTTTTAATTTACTGCCAGCATCAAGATTATATTTCTCAAGCAGATTCTACTTCCTCTGAATTAACCAACATCTGAAAGAACAAAAATCTTGATGCCAAAGGGACTATCTGGAGAGGCAGCTGTAGCAGAACCAGAACCAAGAAACTACATTTTGTGTGAATATAAGTTAGATATGTAGTCTAATTAGCAAAGTACCGACAGTAAACGTTCAACCTTCAGTGCTGTGTCTGCTCCCAATGTCAATGAATGTCCTGTGTGAGAAAAATTCTACACCACTGGACCTTTTAGCACCATGCTTGTGAATCCCTGCTCCTTTTTCCTGTTTTAATGTTCAGGTAATTTCACACCACCCATCCCTTCTACCACCTGATGGTTGCCCTGTTTAATTATTAGAGTGACAAAAACTGCCACACACACACACACACACACACTGCCTCTAGCAGACCTCTAATTATTATTACACACGCGTTTGACTGAATGTTATTAATTAACTCCTACCAGGAAGACCAGGTGAGCATAAATACTTTTACAAAAAGGAAGTTCTTGTAACACATGAAGACAAATTTTTTCCAGTTTTCCCAAGATCTCAAGCCTTATAGCACCGTGTAATATGTTTACAAATCCATTGTGTTGACTAATTTGTATTAAATTATGCCTACTTCTAATTCCCACACCAGATGGGTTTTTCATAGTAGATTTGAGCTGGGATGCAAACCACAGAACCATTCACCATGTTACCGGGCTGGGTGTGTTCATTTAAGTGGGCCAGAATGGGTTTTATGTTTGTTGTTTTTTTTTTTTTTTTAAGTCACATAAGCTGGTGCACACAGATGGAATGCAATGTCCAGTCACCCTCCAGGTGACACAAAGGTCAACTGTCTGAGAAAGCTGAGCTCCCCCGCTCTATTGCGCTGGTATTCCGGCAACATGTTGCCAGTTGCCTTGAGGTCACAGGTACTTTTCCCACAATGCCTGACCTCATTTGCCCGTCTGGTCCTCTGAAACTTTTTAATAAATTCATAGTAGTGTAAGGGCTGTGCGCCATTTTGGTTTTGTTGAACTCAGTTGTTATGAATAAACCTGACCGAACCTCACTACAGCGGATTACAAACTCTCCTGCACTGAGGCTCAATGTCCATTCAGTTGCTGTGAATTTCTTGCCCTCTGTCTGCACTGAAGCATATGGTATCTGAGATCCCACACAGACATTTGCAGGGCAACCCATTTTATATTTGCGGTAACAAAGGCTTGATATCTGAATGGGGGCAGTGAGGGTAAATTAACCAAAAACTGGAAGCCCTTTTGAAGTCACCAAAGCTTGTCTGACCTTATTGAAACCGACAGGCTCGAGGAGCTGAACGGTTTAATGTTTGGCAAGGGAATAAAACCTCAAACAGTTAATGTCTTTAAACATTAATAATTCTGAATGTAAAATCTCAGCAGTTACAATTTGAAATTCAAATGCACTGTGCACCAACAGAGGCAGATAGCAGCGGGGATTCTGGGGGAGGGGGGAGGGGTATACTCCTCCTAATTACTAGTGAATAAATATCCAAAGTGCTGACACTCTCTCACGCATTTCCCAAACCCTCTCCTCATGGCATCCTAACTTATTAGAGCCTAAATAAGCGGCCATATAAATGCCGCATAGAAGCAATCCAGCATTAATCCTTTTTAAATCTCTGGTTTAGTCATACTCAAAATGCTCACATAAATATGCTGCAAAGCATACTGGTATTAAGGAATCCTGTATTAATGTATCTTGCGTTCGAATATATAATTCAGGTTTAACATAAAATTGATTGCTACCATGAAGCGAACTATATTTGTTACATGCTATAATTTTTCATATAAATATTATCCCAGGTGATAGAGGTATTGCATTGTTCCTTTGAAGAGATAACAACACTGACCTCCATCAAATAACTAGAACGAAATCTGAAGTATCTCATTTACATTATTTTTTTCTTCAATTTAACTCTTTTTTTTCCTGTGGAAAGCTTTGTTGAAGAGCTATAGTACCCAATCTTTCCACTCTTTCTCTGTTGTTGCACAGTGGGGATGTTTTTAGATGGGGTACATGAATTTGGTATTTATGTGCACGGTGTGCCCACATCTTCCCAATGCCTGGGTTTAGAGTGGTTGCCATGACAACTGCCTGAAATTGGGGTGGGTGGGGAGGGGATGACAGGGAGCAGAGAATGGGCGAGGGAAACAGTTGCTATCTCAGCTGCTCTCTGAGAACTCCAGGCCTCTCATTCCAGTTAAAGCCGTTTACTGGGCAGTCCACAGAACTTTGACCTCATCATCATTCACAAATACATTATGGCAGCTGTTTTTGTATTTTATTTATTTATTTTTTTTGCCAGTGTACATTTGGCTGTTGTCTAGGGCCCTCTAAAAGCAGTACATTTGCCAAGACGACAGCAGCCCAAGGCATAATGGTGTTATTTCAGGGAGTGCTACTCAAATAATGCCACTGTTTGTATGACCTTCAGCAAATGTTACCAAAAAATAAAGTGCGCAGACTGCCTTGGCTGGATTATTCTGGAGCCTGTACTGACTGACAGTGTTTCTGAATAGATATTAAGGCTGGACCTTATTTTAGTAAACTATTTTGTGCTGTTTAACTACAGCTAACTGATATGCCTTCGCAGTGTAGTATGCCAGGCTAAGACTTAATAAAGACAGAGGAGGATTTTTTTTCCCCATTGAAACAGCTTAAGTGGATGAAGAATTTGAGATAAGAAAAACAAAGACCTTAATGTTTTAACAGCAGGGGAAGCACATGATGGAATACCATGGCTTTGATAACAAAAGCGCCTTTTCCCATCGTTTAGGAACACTGGTTGCCTGCAAATGTGATCGCAGCTCATGGGGGGGGGCAACTCGGAGCGTCTGGGGAGAGGCGTCAGCGTTTGGTCTCAGCCTTTCACAGCCGCAGCGCACGCCCCTCACAGGACAGGTCGAGCAGCCGGGATTTAAAATCGCCCGGGGAAGCGGCTTCGAGCGTGGCTGAGGAGAGAGAGAGGCCATGGAGCGCAGTGAACGGAAGAGAAGCCTGACCGAACACAGGCATGCTGGGAATCCGCGCGCATGTGAGCGGCGGGTGACATTGATTTGAAGCTCATGACGCCTCCTGTCACCCTCCCCTCGTCTCCCACCCCACCCTCAAAAAAAACAAGTCAACAACAAAGACAGCCATGTTGTCTTCTCTGACTGACCGAACAAAACCTCTATTTCTAAAGCTGCATCCTCCATATACATTCCTGTCATCCACATTTCAAATGGCTGGAAGTCTCAGTTTTTTAGCCTTAATAAAAGGCTTAAAATAAGTTTACTGTATATAACAATGAATGACACATTTTCCAGACAAGTAAAATAACAGAGAATACAGTACATTTAGTCTATTTTTCAGTAAACAATAATTTGCAATTTGATATTTGACGGTGCAGTTTCAGGCTTTCTTTGTTATTATGTTAGAGGAAAAGAGTCCTCACATAGACCGCAAATACAAATCCGCCATGATTCATAGCTAACCATTTTAAGTGACCAAGACTGTTATGAGAGATCAGTGCGTCAGGAAAATATCACTCATCCAAAGTGTACATGTGGTATAAAGCTGTTCGAATTTTTTTAGTTTAACATGCGGACAGTAGGAAGTGGCGGATGGTGCGTGACAGCAGTGCGATAGAATTTCCGGAACAGTCTCTGAGAGGGATGGCACCAGCCAGCGTTTCCTCTGCTCCCGGCAATCTAATCACCGTATTGATTGCCCAGCAAATGAACAGGCTCTTCCTTCTCTTCGCCAGGAAACTGCAACCTCATGGACATACACTTTAACCATCCATCTCTAGTAACAGTTTAAGGGGGGTGGGGCTGGGGGGGGGGGGGGGGGTGATCTAAGAAGGGGGATATGGCTGAGATATAGTATTACACTGCTGAAAATGTGCAAAGTACATTTCTCAGAAATCGACCTCATTTGACATTTCCATATTAGTGAATTGATTAGATCCATTGGAACGCCATTGGTCACGGTAGTGAATAACTTAAACACCCTGTTAACCAGGGTAGAAAATTAAGGGGATAGATTACAGTAAAAGGAATAAGACTATTTGATTAAATTTTAGTTTTACTGTATATTTTAGAATAGCCAATTCTGACAGTTTTTGTGCACAATAAAGGATATTTTTGATATTTATAGCAGTTTCTGATGACCTGCTGGCTTTACAATAGCAAGTATTGGACACGTGGGGATTTGTAAACTAGCAAGAAAATATTAATGTCCTTTTCAGCATCTTGCTGTCCTCATTTGCAAACTACACTTTTTCTGGCTCTTCCTGATATCACAGTCTTTAGATTTCCCTATGTTGTATTTTTGAATGTTTGAAACAAAAACAAGAGGCGAAAGTGTGGACTCCTGTTTTAATGCTCACTTTTTTGCATCTGCGAAAATGTAAGGCAGCACTGTAGCATAATGATTAGGGAACTAGGCTTGGCACAATGTTTGATTCCTTAGCGAGGCACTGCCATTGAGCAAGGCATGAATGAAAACTTGAATGCAGTAAATAGTATCCAAATGGATGGTATGTAAAGCATGCAAGCTCTGTAGATGCCTCGCCTTGGATGCTAAATCCCTAAAATGTAAGAATATATAATAAGGAGCTTGTAGGGTATGATTGTGGTATACATGTTGGTGTACAATTTGCAGGATACAATCTAAAGTTATAGTTCCATAAAGTTATAATCTAAAAGTCTATTGCAGTTAAATCATTAGTCAAAGTTGTTTTTCATATATCTACACCCTTTCCTTAGCTTTCCTCTGGATCCACTTCTTCCTTGTACTACTGGCAGGGAAATTACTGGTTTGTTCTGAGGTTCAGTATGTTAGTACCGCACTGGAAAGGGCTGTGTCAGGTTTGTATCTCAGCTACACTTCCCTTACACTTCCTTTTAATGCAACCCCGCCCCACACATACACTCACACACACACACATCACATCACACATACACACTCAGCCCTCACACATCACAAAGAGCATTTCTTTCATGCCACACTCTGACCCACTTCACCAAACCCTGGAGCAAAACCCTAAGGTGTCTGTGCAAACTAAAGAGGCATTTTCTTCTATTGTCCCTTCCTCACATCAGCACACTGACTCACGTGGAAGACCTCCTGTTTAGTCATTGACTTGTGCTGGTTTTCAAGAATGAACTGTGACATTTCAGCTTAAAAGCTGCCATTGAATTTTATTATAAAAGATCTATTGTCTTGTAAATGAGGAGGGCTTTTTCAGCTACCTAATTCCACATTGGATTGGATACCTTCATGAGACTTGCACACACAACTATATTGACAAGCGCATACATACAAAAAGAATGACACGTTGCTTTGTATCACCACAAATAAATTAAATCAGCAAAAAAAGTTTGAAACTCTTCATGTCAATATAATATTAATAATTGTAGTAATTCAGGGGGTGCCTCTGTGCTAAACTCATCTGGTTGCTCTTTCTTCTGAAGGGACCCCTTGCTTTTAAACTGATTATTGTGAACAACGGAATGGTTGCATCAGTGTGCCCTTGTGCTCAAAGTGAAACCTGAGGCAGTCCTGCCTACAGTACTTACCAGTGTGGACATGCTATATGCTTGTTTCATTGAACACCCCATTGTTTTCCCCCACACAGGTAGATGGGATAAATTCCACTCTCACTGACTCACTGGCACAGTGGGATTGTTGGTTGGATGAGTCATCACCAGAATTCTTTTGTGTGTATGTACAGGTTTGAGTCATTGGACCGAATAAGCAAATGCTTTCTCACCAATGCTTTACAGTTGTGTGACTGGACACAACTGTGCAATCATAATGCAATCACCTGACCTTTTCCCTGAAAGTATTATTCCATAACATAGTATGGAATTCTGCATTATGTTTCGCTGGGATGTTTGGAAAGAATGGAATGGATTTTTACAACAGGCGATTCTTTCACTTAAAGCGACTTGTGACTAATCCTCAATATTAAATCACAAATGATTTGTCAAAACCAATGCATGTTTTGCAAAACCTGGAAACGTACATAATGGGGTATATGTTCACAATAAACAGAGAGTTGTCACAATCTTGTCTTTGCCCAATAATAATAATACTCCAGACTGCTATTCAATAATAGTAATGAGTAAATGAGGATCCACTAATGAATGAGATTCACAACATGTGCTTCCTTGTATCATGTTGGAATGCAGCCCTGTTAAAAAAACAGTAATATGACTGTATCATTCTTGGTCTGGTTAACATGGCTTTTATAGCTGTTCTTGAGTTCAGTGTTAATTGAGGACAGATAAAAAGTGACAAGAAGGCGAGGAAACCATTGCCTTATTTAAAAAAATCAGCAAGTCTACAAACACAGTCTCAATATTCTGGACCGCAGCCAACACAGTTTCCTTTTTTCTTTCTTGGAATGCACACCATAATTCTTAGAAATGTCAGCCTTGTCAGTGTGTGACTTGACCACACTGAAGAGCAAAACTGAGCACTCGTTAAGTTTAATGAATTTAATTTGGTTTCTTCCGTTTGACTAGAGAGAATTGGCTCTAAATAGAAAGGTGTTGTTAACCCCCATCAAGATGTGGAAGTGTTGAAAATATATTTCTGTCATTCAATATGGTATGAGCAAGATACACAACTGCAGAAAGTGTTTGGACATACAAACTGGTTTACTCACTGGTTTACCTTTGACATTTAGAAAGTGAATTTGATTCAGCTGTGATGGATTGGCAACCTGTCCAGGGTGCGTTCCTGCTTCCTGCCACTCGGCCAGTGCGCACTGGGATAGCCCAGTTGCTTTTAATAGCTCAGCCACAGTTGACTGCGAAGGATCGAAATCTGTTTGGGAAATTGAACTGGACCCTCGGAACGCCATCATGAGATGCTGACTGGTGAGATGTTGCTGACAAAATGTACAACACAGCAGTGTGCCATTATTGAACCAACAAAAGTTGCTAATGGTAGTGATAATTGTCTGTTCGAAGCACAACCTACCAGAGTCTGCTTACGATGACGACGAACCACATCATCCAAACAACAGTATCCAAAATTAGACTAACCTGGTCACGTTTCCGGGGTGAAGCCTTTTCTTATTCTCTGAATCATCAACTTTACCCTCATTCCTGGCGTACGAATGACAGGTGAAATGTGTTGTTGTTACTGGCATTCAGGTGGTGAAGCACTGCCATAGATTCAAGGGCAACAGGCTAAATACACTAGAGAGAATGTGAGTAGTGCTCTCTCTGAAGTGGCCGCGCCGCACCAGGAAGAGTGAACAAGGGCTCCCGCTGCGCGCGCTCACACGTGACTGGCAGCCTCTCTATTACGGGGCTGTCGCTGCCGAAGACCATCAAAGCCCATCTCCAAACACACTAGCGAGACCTCCAGCACCTCGGATCGTCTGTTTATATTGCAGCCTCCTTCCACTCCACCCCAAATCCACCCGGCACTCGAGCCGTCCTGCTTCCCCATTGCTTTTATCCTCTAAATTAAAACATCTGTGTAAACAGGCGAGCTATAAAAATGTAAACATCACTCCTGGGCTCGGCCGGCGAGCTCATCAACGTGCCCGCATTTAGCGCTCAGCAGATACGGGCCAGAGCAGCTGCCCCCTTCTCCCCGCAGCACAAGCCTGACTACACTTCTTTGCTAAAAACAGTCAGCCTTGACACCTTTTTTCATGAATGACTCCACGTGACAAATGGAGGTATTTTTGGAGCACTATATCAGCAGCAAGGAGGACACAATCTACGCGCAAGAGATCAGAAAGACCTCAGAATACAGATGGGCCTGACTGACCTAACCTTCTCAGTTGGATTACGTGTCTGCGTCCAGGTGAGTTGCCTTTGCCAAGTGGCTTTTATGGGAAACTAGATCCACTGTGGAATGTTGCTAACAACTTGTTAACAATCACTGGGAGCTGGCTGACTCAAGCACGCTTATATTATTCCACTGTCCATCTACCTTCATGCGAAACATTTCCTACTGACATAAAACTGAATTGAAATTATTGGTAAAATAAACATTTAACATAAATTTGAAATGACATTTTTTGCCAAATGAATCGCAAAGCAATGTTTTTAGCAGCTACCCTAATTATCAGCTAACTAATTTAAGTCCTGGAAATATTAAAGAAAATATCTACTGTTTGTTTTGGTGTCACGCAGGACAACTATTAGTAAAGCAGTGTCAGTGTAAAATGCCCAGTCATTTATATGCATATCTCTTGTTGTGAATGTATGTACACACGTCTGATGTATTTCCTTTCAGAACAGAATTTCTACAACATTATTAAGCGCAACAAAAAAAAATAAACATTAAATGGTATCAGAATCTAAATTTTCTCCTCCACTGATGCATTCAAATGGAGCCAAAATTCAAGCCAAAAAGTCCAGATTGGTGATGGGCGCTTTTTTGTCTGCAGGCTGGTCTGAGGGACAGATCCAGGATTACGCGGGTGCTGCAGTCGCAGCCAAAGTGGGGCACTCGGTTCCCAGTTACGTTTCGGCTGTTTCCTGCCAAGCGGCGGGTTCAATGGCAACCGCGCGTTGAGCTCGACGCGGGTCGCTGTTTGTGAAATGCATCAAACTTCCCGTGCACCCCTCCCACCACCCAACCCCCGCTCAACCTGACAAGAAACGCCACAACATCCTGCCCTCGGATTTTAACACCTTGCCGCTACCTGCGCCGTGCCTCCCCACACTCTTCTCTGCGTTTGATTTTGGTCATAAGGCAGTTGGCACACCGATGATAAACCAGCTCATGGAGATTAAGCAGCACCAGTACACGCATTTAAGCGACTTTCGTCGGACCCCGAGCTTGGAAGGCTCATGCGGAGCCTCAAATGTAAACCTTCCTTAAAGTCTGAAACCTGCTTTATGATCAGTTTTCTCAAAAAAAACAACAACAACAAAAAAAAGAAGTCAGGAGCTACATCTGGAACTACCATAAAGACCACTTACTGTGATTAAGTAATGCAACAGCTGTAATAATAAAAACAACAGCAGTATTACCGTGATAGACACTCTATATGTTAAAGAGGTTCTGTAGACACCTGTCTTAAAACTCAGAACTCAGTGTTCTGTACACTCTAGTACAGATGTGCAAAATCCTGGTCTAGTCAAAAAAAATAAAAAAAAGTTAATAAGCTAAAGTTTTGAATATATGAAATTTTGTAAAATTCTGAATATATAAATATTTGGTTTGTATTATGAATCATGCCACAGCCAAAGCCACAGCTATTCAAACAGTGTTGTTTGTATAGGTTGTAGTCTCGGTTTTACCATATATGTGATTTTACTTTACACAAATGGAACTTGGCTGACTGCCTGCTCTGGGGCCTAATAGACACAATAGCTTATTGCTTACTCCTGCAAGAACCTTAACACAGAGGAGCATTAACCTAATGTTATGATTGTGTGGTCCTTCTTCCATATTTGACATGACATGCAGTGGAAAATAAGGTTAAGCCCTGGTCCCCAGCTTGATGAGATCATAATGTACTTTGTCAAAAATGCAGAGGGAGACATGAGAAAACTTCCTGGCATTGCGTCTCTATGCAGGCCCAGACCACCCCGGCTCTGAGCCTAATTAAGTGCACAGAGGGAACTCTTCCACTGAAATGCACCCAAAGCTAGATTTGACCAGGAGCCAAGCTGAGAAATGTTGCACATGGTTGCACCCACACATGCACATGTACGCATGCACGCATGCACAAGTTATAGAAAAATGTGTTACTGATGTTTTAATCATTACGGCCGTCGTTATGGTAATTTTTTTCTTCTTATTTGTGCATAGAAAGTTATGTGAACACATAGGCAAATGGCTCATCAGACTGTCTATAGTATTTGTGAATCTGTTTAGATTTATATCTTTGATCAATGACTGGTCAGTCGATTTATGTTTCCATGCTAATTAGGACACTTTAGACAACCTTAATGAACGATGGAACATTATTTTTGACTTATGACAATCCAATCAAAATTAAAACAGCAACTACGTATAAAATCCCTATTTCATTATGTAAACCTATATGAGTAAGGAGTTGCACTTCAATTATTGTGCATATGTAGCATTTCCTTGATTTATCTGGCTGGACAAAATAGCTAGTCTGCCTTGCATTTGTAGCTATGTTGAAATTTAATTGCAGAAAAGGTAGCCAGCTTACTTCATTCTTTTTAACAAGGCTCTTTGTTTGACACTTGCTAGCCTGGTCTCAACCAACCAAAACACTTGTACCATAACAAAATTCAGCCTACGTTGCCCGTCACTGACAATTTTTCTTTGTTTATGCTCATTTTTCAACAACAGAAGAGACTAGAATGATATAGGTGGTCATCTCCATTGCGTTGTCATCACCTTGACTTTCCTAGTGAATAGAAAAGAAGGCCAAAGAAGTCAAAATATAATTTAGTAAGAATAAAACACTGCATGATTCATTGTTTGAATTTGAAACACATCACTGAAATTTTCAAAGTATTTCCCCCAGAAAGTGTTGTCTTGATAGAACAAGTTGTTTTTATAATTTACTGCATAGTTTCATCATGAAAGAAGTGTTCATTATGATCCCAATTCAGACCACAATATTTATATTTCACATACTGTAGAAGGGCACTATGACTACACTATATAGCCACAATAGCTCTGTATTCAGTCCACACCCTTGCTAAACAATGCTAAAACTAATATTATATCACTGTGTGTAAGAGTGTGATCAAACAATACATACGATTTTCATACAGCTTGGTGCTCAAGCCACAATATAAGCGAGAGAATGGCCAACATGTATTACTACATGGGGACAAATGGTCTTTGCACCCCAGACGTCCCACACTCCTAGAAATTCCTCAACATTCTGTCCAGGGTCACTTCTACAGGTAGCAGTGTTGAAAAACCTGCACATTTTAGTCGTGGCATTCATGACAGTCCCAGGTCTCACTTTCCTTATAGAACTGTGGTTACTTTACCCACCTATATCATCACTTGTTAGAACATGCACCGGGTTATTAAAAAGTCGTAAAATGACTGTGTACATTATGAGATTGATAAGCATTAACTAAAATCGAGGTGTCTTCGTTTGCTGTTTGAGAAATGTCTGTTTGCAAGCAAGTATTCCTGTTGAGCAAGTGCATCGGCATCCTTTGACATGCATGCTTTACTACAAACCGATAAGATTCCTTATCGCTCCGGTTATCGACACTTATCAATCAGCGTTGTTATTCTCATCCACAGGTATTTGTTGAGCTGGCGAATGCATGGAAGAGAGGAAATGAGTAAACCATTAAATGGTTTTGAAAGAGAGAGGAACCATGTCATTTTTTAAAAATATACTGTTCCCCCCTCCTAGGTCCAGTACTGTCTCTGGTTCACAGAAGCAAGAAAAAGCTTATCTTGACGTTTGTCCCTACATGGTGCAACATAAGGAATTCAGCAGCTAACAAACAGATGACGCTCATCTGCTTATCTGCATTTGCAAGTTATCTGCAGACAGTCTGACGGTGCAAAACACTCGAGGAACCAGGAGGTAGTGATTCAGTCTCCCACATAAATCTTTTTATTGGAGATTACAGACAGACAGCTGTTTATCAGAAGAGTAAAAATGGTACTTTTGGGCATTAAGTTGTTCCCTTTGCAACAGGACTATACATAGTGTCTTCTAATAAAGAGGAATTACTTCAGTGTGCTATAGGTTTTTCCACAAGCTTCACTCAGCTTAGATGAATCAGCTTATATTCACTCAAGGGGCCCTGATGTCCACGATGGCCTTTTGTTGCTTGAAGACCTGATCTAAATCCAAAGAGTACATAGAAAACTAGACTTGGTAGGGAAGAACATATGGAGTGTTTGAATTTTAACTTCCGTAAGTCACTGCAGAATGAGTGTGTTATTAAAAGAGATTAGAGTTAAGATAGACTTGTCCCACCCTCTGTGCAACACGAGCAGGATGTGTCCACATTGTAAGCAGCTGAGCTCCTTTCTTTTGGCATATCAGGATAAATGAGTCCATTAGACCACAGTCTTATTGCAGTAATACCCTGGTGGTCTGCTGTTGAAGTGAAGACTCCTTCCTGTGGTTTAATAAATCATATTTCCTTGTATCATGTTGACTTATTATTGTACGTAATTAATTAAAAAGTTATTTTCTATTTAAATTCTGCCTGTCCACCTGTCTGCTGCCTGCCTGCTGCCTGCCTGTCTGTGGCCAGGATTCAACTAACATTTGTGTTCAACTTTTGTTCCTTTTCTCTTAACAAATACAATTCATCAAGTTACAACTGAATTTAATTTAATTGTGGCGCAAAGGTAAAGGCAAATGTTTTACTAAATATTTACCTTTCTGTCTTACTATATTATATACTATACTATTTAGTATACTATACTTTACAATTTACACTGTGAAGAATCAAGTTGTCATGTATACAGTGTTATGTGACCACATCTGCATAAAATGTAAGTATTTGTCATTTTCTTATTTCTTAAGAAAGCAATGCATGATGCTGAAAATAAATTGATTTCCTGTAGATTTCCCTACTCAGAGCTCCCCTCTTTTCAGCTCTAGCCTCTCATTAGTGGCAAGACTCTTACATATTCAAGACGCTTATAAAACCATGAAAAGGTTCTGCAGAACAACGACAGGTCTAGTCTACTATCACCCAAAACCGCCATTTCCGGTTGGTTAGGCTTTTGTCAAAGTGATACTACTGAAATGAGAAATCCGATTGAACCTCAAAGGGTTAACCATGGTAAGAGATGTAGAATTTGCGCAACAAAAAAAAAAGATTAAATTTTCTATCATTAGTTAGTTCACTTCTGAAGAAACATTGGCAGAGCTGAGAATTCAAGCATAGCTGTTGCTTTGGAAATTCATAGCTGGTGCTTATATGATATGTCTACTTGCAATTTGTGTTACCATTATTAAAAGCACAATTAAAGAAACTTTTTAGTTCCTCAACTCTTGTGTTTCCACTATCAGGCACTTGTTAAAGAAAGCTGATGCCCTTGAAGCAAGAAGAGGAACCACATTTTAAGTTTTTTAAATTCTGCAAAATAAAGTTCCTCTTTTAGAGATGAGAGGGTACAATATTCACACAAAAAAAACGATATGCTGAAGCTAAACTGACTAAAGAGAATGATAAATTCAGTAAAGTCACAATGAAATCTGTCATTTAGGTTCTCTGTGAATTGTATCCCATTTTAAGAATTTTAAGAATTTGAAAAAAAAAATCTGTTTTTGCCATTTCATTTTAAATGCTCGATTAGTCTTTCAGTTCTTACGTGATGCTTACATGAATACTGTAGCATGTATGTGACCTACAGTTCAACCAAACAGGCAAAACATTCTGAACAGCCCCAACTAGTCATTAAAAATCCCCTGTGCTGATCACCTAATTGTTACAGTACAAAAGGGGTGGAGTTCACAGAAGGTCACTGCCAGATTGGAATGAATCATTTTACTTGAATTGCCTGGGGTAAAATTGGTAACCCAGGGTAGTTTTCATGTGAAATCATCATATGTCACATTAACTTGTACAAGTTACACTAAACTACCACTTCAAATAATACATTATATTTACAAATATAACAAAGGCCTACACGGTATAAATAAATGATAATAGACAATTATATTTGATTTAGAGAACTGGCATTGCATAGGTGGTTTATTTTGTAAAGTCTAAAGATACAATATGTGCTGGCAGTAATTGTGCTATTTACAGTAGTGCGGGAGGGTAGAATTTCCTGCTACCTGCAGAAGAATCTGTCGTGGCACACATCATCCATTGTTATAAATGTTATAAATGTTATTTTTTGTTGTATTTTTTTTCTTAGATTTTAGAATAGCAATTATCTGGGTTAACATATAAAGTAACAATTAAAGCATCACAAAATCAGGAAGTGATGTCATCAGCATTGTTGGCAATGGCCTACAAATCTAAAACGTCCCTTAAGCCTACTGGGATTGTTTGGGCAGTGCAGTGACTTGGAAGGTAGGATGTCAAAGGTGTTAGTGGCATTGCGTTTCTATTCAATTTGTATTACATAGTTCGTATATTATAAATATCTTGTAGGATAAATGCCTTATGTCAGCCCATCTAAGGTAGGACACAATACTCTGCAGGAGCAATTATGCAAATTGTAATCAGCGACATGCATCAGTACAATTCAAATGAAGAATTTCCAGAATTCAATTCAATGGAAGTCTGTCACCACTGGTTTTCTTTGTATCTCCCCATGAAGCAAAAGCTTTGTTTACAGCAATCATTTCTGAGTTCGGGGCAAAGATGGGTAGTTTTGATGCATGAGCACTATGATTATGTGTGATTAATGCACAGGTTAGCTCTCCCCACGATGCCCATGTCACACGGCAGTGTGACACCCCTGGGAGGGAGATGCGGCAGTGCTGGGCTACACCGTTGGTTGCCGCATGGAGAGAGAGTCTGATTGGTCGACAGTGCAGACATCCGCAGTGGAAGGACAGCAAACTGCAGCGTGGGAGAGACAGTGAACGAGACGGCGTGAACGAGCCAGCGCGTGTCCCGTCTCCGCGTGCGAAAGCAAACTCTGCCACTGAAGCGGTTTCCACCCAAGGGGGGGGGAGGGAGGGAGGGAGGGACGAGCTCGGGGCAGGGGCCGGAGAGGGGATTTGGCCAGAGTCAGACTGCAGGCCGGGAACCGCAGACCGCTGGCGCTGATAAACAAACACCGGGCCACATCAAAAGGGAGCGAGCGAGGCGAGCTCGGCCCGCGACTCGAACAATGAGCGGGGCGGCCAGGCATGCCGGGCGGGGGCGGGGGGGGGCGCTCAGAAAGAGACAGCGGGGCACGAGCCACCAACACCTCGCTCCACAGCTGACAGTGGCTCACACTTCAGAGGTCACCGCGGAGAGGGAGAGAGAGAGAGGGAGGGAGAGGGAGAGAGAGAGAGAGAGAGAGAGAGGGAGAGGGAGAGGGAGAGAAAGAGAGGACATGACGTGGAGCGGAACCGAGTGCCAAAGTCTAGCGTGACGCCTCAAAACGCTAAAGGTTCCCTCAGAAATGCTCAAACTGATTGGCAGATACGCATTATCAAGAACAATGTCTCTGTCACAGACCCCGTTATCTGACCGCTGAGCATTTCAATGGGACCAACAAGCCTTGAGGTGGTGCCAAGTAGTTACAGACACTGATTGAAAAAGGTGACCTACAAAGATTAAAATGTGCTATGATGTGTAGAGTTACCGATAACATAGCCCCAGGGAGACAGCCCCATGCACCGGTAGGCAACCAAAACAATCATTCTGAGAACTGTAGCTCTTACTCACTCTGAAAAATAAAACAGTTTATCATTTTGAGTCAGATACTGGTAGGTGGGAAATTGGCTAATGCTTATTCCTAAGAGTCATTGCAGAAGTAGCGTTTAGGCGCCTAATGAAAGCAGCAAGCTTTAATTAGTGAAAAAGGAGTAGAACGCGCCAAAACACAGAGATGTTTAACACTGCTTGATTCCTTTTAATGAAGGATTATCAATGACTGCATTTCCAAGAATACAACGACTACTGATAGTTTCATCCAATTACAGGTAGTTCATTTTGTTTTAGTGTCAAGTGTCTTTTTTTCGGTTGCTTCTGTTTTGTTTTGTTTGTTTTTTTATTCACAATAAATGACAACAACAATAATATCAGGAGCCAATAGTCCAAACGTGTCAGAGAAACATTCTTTAATAAAATGTACACTTATTTAAAGTAAATCTTTTTATGTAGTTTTTGCGGCTACAATTTTATAAAGGAATAAAAATAGCCTTGAAATGTTACCTTACAATGAACAGTGGATAGCAACTGTCGCCTCACAGCAAGAAGGTCCCGCGTTCAAATCCCGGTTTGGGCCTTTCTGTGTGGAGTTTGCATGTTCTCCCCCTATCCGTGCTGGTTTCCTCCAGGTACTTGGTTTCCTCCCACAGTCCAAAGACATGCAGGTAGGCTAACTGGAGACTGTACGTATGAGAGTGTAAGTGAATGGTGTGTGTGCCTTGTGATGGATTGGCAACCTGTCCAGGCAGTCTACTTGCCTCTGCCACCGCACCCCCACTCCCCCCGACGACCCTTGCAGGAATAAACAGGTTTGATAATGGATGAATGGACGGATGGATAAATAAAGTGCAATGCATCAGGACTGTGTCTGGTTTTTATTTTACTGTGACGTACAAGCAATGTAAAGTTATTGTGTTGCAGACTGAAATCTGTTTGAAAGAGGAATCATAGCTTGTTTGTCTGTTATTTGATATTGTAAACAATGAACAATGTCGTACAATATGAAAGGATACGGGCCCAAAGTTGCATTGCTAAATCCTCTGCCTCCATGCCGGGCTCTTTCACCTATGCAACACAAGACCTCTTCTGACGTCTCTACCAACACAAGGTCAGGTGATGCCTACTGTCAAGAACAGTTCCCACAGATTTTAACAAACGCAGCATTCTCTGGGTGGGAGAGAGGATATCAGGCCAATCAGTAGTTAGTTCTCAGAAAGCATATACATTCCTGTGCCAAGGTGCATGTGGGACACACTGAAGTCAAGAGAGGGGTTCACCCGGTTTACTGTATGTCAACATCCTGGCGTGGAAGTTGGAATTTGCTGCTCAAGCAGGAATGAAGTGGTGCTTGTCTGTGCTCAGTTCAAGGTTAACCATTCCCGGCTTAGGAAACCATTAGTGCAGCAACACGAGTGAAGTCTGGCACATTTCAAAAGAGAAAATTCTGGATGAAATTTGTTGTCCAACATTTTTCAACAAATACGTAAACAGTCTTGGTCTCAGATGAGGATATCATTTACATCTTCCCTTGCTAGGTTTCAAGAGTAAAGACTCCCATGCCTCATACTTTTTTAATGAATGTGTTTTCTCATTCAGAATGGTTCAGAGAAAATTTGAACTAAGAATGTATGAACAAGCATCTCAGCTGGTTATTATGAAGAAGGAAGGAAGGCTCGATTTCAGCTTCAGTTCACTTACAAAAGGTAATGATCTGATGGATGTTCTGAGAACATTGTGTTTTAAAAAATGTACACACACACTCACACACACACACACACGCACACACTCACACACACACACACGGGAAGCGAGTCTCGTTGGATTATGCATCCAGGGATTTTTGAACAAAGATATATGAGATCAACACAGGAAGAAAAGGATGGTGAAATAGTGCACTCACTTCTTGTTGCTTAGTAACAGGTGTTGAGTTTCTGTTTCCATTTCATCAAGACTTGCATGACTTCCAGTAGAAGTTATTCAATGGATACAAGAGGTATCCTAATACAGTCTAATGTATTTAAAAATCTTCTAAGACCTTCCAAACACACATTAACAATGTGCCCTTTGTACTTATACATGTCTGTTAGAATGTATGGGCAAGGAGGATGAATTCACATTGTACTCATTAATGCAATTAACTCTTGGAAAATATGGAAGAAAAAAAATCAATTCAGCCCAATTGCTTCTCCGAGCTAACAATTCACAAATCCATTCATAAAGAGTGTGGTTAATCGCTCACACACACACATTTACATACATGCTGAACATACAGTCATGCATACATGCACATCACTTTTTTTTGGCGCTCGATTCATGGACTGCACACATTAAGCCAAATCCGGTCTTATTCACGGTGTGTATTTCTTACCCAGCTGTAGCCACAGACATGGTCAAAGATTAAGAGCACAGTGCCTTCCAGGGACCTTCTTTCTGCGAGTTCAAGCGCAAAGCCCATTCCTCCACACCAACAGCCAAATAGGAGGTGAGGCCTGGCAGTGATTCCGGTACCACCTGGTTTTTGTCAAATACCAGCAGAGTTCACAAGGAAATTGAAAGAGATTTTCAATTTCCTCCAGCTTGTAGGAGGGTGGGAAGAAGGTTAAAGAGAGAGGACAAAACTTATTTGCTATCTTTCCACCCTCTCTCTTTTATGCACTCACTGTCTTTCTCTCTCCCTTTCCCTCTCTTTTTCTCTCTCCGTGAGTTCAAATGCCATCCTATTCATTGCTGGTAAAGTGGATAGGGAGTAAATGCTAATGTCAGTGTTTAATGGGTTTACCCTGTGAACAGACCTTTTGTGGGTTGCAACAAATTTCTCTTTGACCACATCACAGTTCCACACCTGACCTGTACGCACCATGGTAATAATGACATCCAAAGGAAAAGAACAAGCGCTCTATAATCTCTATTGCAATAGGTGTGAGGAGGTGGCCACTTCCTCTTGCTGGACACCACAAACCCTTTTGTTGACCACTGGGAAGATTATACCGCAATGCATCAAGTCACCCATGGGAGACCTCAGAGAAAGGTCCATTTACAGCTCTGTGTGTATTAGACCCATCAACCTATAGCACAGCAGATTTGCATTCCTTGAGCTCTGTGACCTGGGGCCTGGCCTTTCTTGTTCTGACCTGATTTGTCTGGCTGCAATCCGGAGTGAAGTCTGGTGAAGGACAGCAAGAGAACTTGAAACTAATTTGTTGACATATAGTTGGACAGCCAGCTTGAAAGTTTTCCCTCAGAAATGTTATATAATTGGAATAATTTTTGCAAGATTTTGGAAATGAAAGCTTGTTTGGGGGTGGGGGGGGGGTGTGCTGTTATTTCTTGGCTGTACACGGTGACACAAATGTTAATGAGTTTGTTCTGAAAAGGGTGCTGTTGAGCTCTCGCCGTGTCCTTTACCACATCTTGAGCACCGACTGTTCTGTTGGCCACTAAAACCCAGAAACAGGCAGGGGTGCAATCTTTCAACGTTCGGCAGTGCCGCTCGCTCTCCGCGCTCTCCAAGCGAGCCGCCGGCGATGGAACGCTCGGGAGCGGGCCGCAGAGATCACGGGCAGGTGAAATGAGACGCGGCCGGCACGTGCTCGTAACTCACATGCGCGTCGGGGTCATCTGACGGCCGATGTTGGCGGCCTCCCGTACACGTGCGCCGCGCGTCGGCTCGCCGTCCTCGGGCGTGTCACGCCGGCTCTGACGAGTATCTGGGATAAAGGGAAAAGGGGTGGGGCCCCGCCTCCCCTGAGAGGGATGAAATACGCCGACCGCGCGACAAGAGCGCGGCCTCAGAGCCAGGTGTAAAGTTCGCCGTCGATGACCGGGCACGCTCAGCTGAGTGTTATCGGTTATCAAGTTCCACAGACGGGGCCGGGGGAGCCGCAGCGCTCTATCAGTCACTGACTGAACATGCTACATCAGCAGAGATCTGCAGGAAACGAGGCTCCCCCATGAAGGGATATTTAGCTCGCTAGCTCAGTGTTAAGAGTACCGTGACGCAAAATACATGTCCCGAGCCTTAAATGCTAGGGAACCCCTGCTTTTCATACAGCACGTGCCCCTGTTTAGTCTAGAGCACCTCCCATGTGTGACACTAAATGCCCGTTACAGGCTGGCACGGTTTTGGCACGACGATTTAGAGCACGGAGAGAAGAGGTACTCTTGCGGCGTTAGAATGTCACGGAATGTTGGCGGCTCGCTCATGCGCACAGACGCTCTCGAGACCCTTCCCCTGACCCTTCCTGGAAGAGGCTGACAGCAGTCGCGGGACGCGGCTTTCGACGCGGCCTGCAGCCACTTCCGTTCTCAAGGGTGACCGCGTCACACCGCCCGGTCAGGAATGCTTTCTGATCCGTCACTGCTGAGTCTTTTTATCTGTGTGTCCAGTGATGCCAATGCAAACCAGTAAGTACAATTGCAGCACACAAAACATATTGAATTGTGTCTTTGTTCTTTTTACTTGATCTGAGCCGTGTGACAGGGTTAAACTTGAAAGGGGTTTCTCAACAAGAGAAAACAGGCCGCAGTTCAGGAAGAAGTTTTCTATTCACGGGGTCAATCAAGGCTGATGTGAAAGCAACCCTAACCCTAACCATAACCCTAACCTATAATTATTTTAATTAGAGATCAGGAGAGCTCTTCTCAAAATGTATGCATACTGTATTATCTGATGTAAATTATATAAATAAAAACCTATACACAATCTGTATGTTTCAATGATCAGGAATGTGTACCTAAAACCATCTGTGGGAGGATTGTTTTTTGCACAGTCTCACACAAATGTCTGAAATGCCTGTCTTGTTTTTTTCCCAAGTAATTCATAGGTTCAAAGTCGTTTACCCCATTGAACAACACTTAGCTGTCTGTTCTTCAAGACCAGTCACAACAAAGCCCAAAAAAACACGTTATGTGACTCGAGCATGACTCAACCCAAAAAACGAGATATCCTTCCAACAACTGTAAAGGTGTGGATGGGAAAGAGAGGGAAAGTTTCCCATGGCTCTGTGGCAGGAAAATCCTGTTTTCCTGGATCCAACAAATTATTGCATACTTTTTTTGTGTTCTGAAACTGCCTAATCCACTGGATTTTGGATTTGAGCTTTTGTACTCAGCTACGGTCATATATTTACCCAGGCTTTGTGATTATGTATATATGAACAATTCTGGGCATATATGGACATTTTTTGTTATAAATGCTGGCTGGAAACCCAGATTTGGCCTAAAACAAGAGCACAGGAAATGGAGTGTGGGAAAAAAGGACCAGGCCTGCCACAGCAAAATGTTCAGTGTTTTATCAACTCTGATAGAGTATATTTAATCCCTCTTGGACTCAAATGAACTCTGTTAGAGTTAATTTAACACTAGAACATTTTCTGTGTAGTTCTCAAAGTTTTATTCTATTTTATTATTTTTATCATTATAATTGTATGTGTGTGTGTGTATGTGTGTGTGTGTGTGTGTGTTAAATGAAACCCTACTGCTAAAGCTGAACACAGACCATGAAGCAAATACTATAAACCATTTGTGGCTGGGTAATTCTAACTTGGCCATTTTGGATTTGCTTAAACCTTCTACATGATAACATTAACCCAGCCTTGATTCCCCATACAGGTCCATAGCAGCACAGCAACAGGTTTCCTTCTTTGAGAACTATAAATGCATAGTGACTTCCACTCCATGCATTTCTATTGTCAAGGCCACTTAAGCTGAGGTAGGTTTTATCTCCCCTATATCTACATCCCAGCAGTATGGCATGTATGTTTAAACCTGCAGTGAAAGCAGTCGCCTGTAGGGAAGGTGACTGAGCATTTGCAGCATGAGCTCATCTTTAATTCTGTCCCCAGGAGGGGCCCGGAGGATGATGAACAAGCTGAACGCTTGAGGGAAATGGACTATCCAGAGTGGATGACAGAAAAATGATTAGGATGAGTCAGGCCAGGGTAAGGGCGATGATTGCTGATTTGACTGGGAAAGGGGGAGGGGGCACACTATCATTATCTTCCCAAATGTATCCCGCCAACCCGAGGCTCTGATTCAGGTTGCCATGGCTGTCATCTCCAGTTCTTACCATATACGAATGACTCAAGAATGCATTTGGAGGCAGCGGTAATGACGGAGATTTTGGAGAGTCGGTGGAATGCTGTGGCATCAGGTTTGAGCGTTCGGGATGTATTGAAGTTTGACTGCCGGAAAAGAAGGGGACACATATGTTAATAATGGGTCTGTTAGCTTCCTGATTGAATTCCGCACCCAAGGGACCGTATCTTTATGGATGATGCCGTTTTCCCTTGTGCGGGAGCTTGTTGAATGGAGTACCTCTCATGAGTCGGTGACTAAAAGTGATGGGTCTGCTTTTCAGAGAAAAGGCTTGGGGCTACAATCGCGATGATGGACAATGTGCCGAGGGGCTCGGATTTGATTGACACGGAAGCGATATGGGTTTATTACGAAGAGGGAAAGGGAGAGAAGGTGATATACCTTGAGTTTTTCTGACAGAAGTGCTGATGAAGAAGCACTGTTTGAATGTAAAATGGTCTACCACATGGGTGAATTTCCTTGAGGAACAAAATGAGGCCAAAGAACCACAGGGTGGCCTTAGCAGAAATCTAAACAATTCCAGATGATGTGTCATTTATAAGTGCTCAACAACGCAGCTCCTGTTGGTTCCTTTGACCATTTCTTTTCAGTTATGATCTACAACAGACACATCCATCAATCTGAAAGGATTTGATTCCCAAGACCCCGAAAAGCAGAAATTGGTCCAAAATGATTAATTCCTCTCAAACAGGTCATACTTTAGGTGTTTGAACTGAAAAAAAACAAAACGATTAAATAATTATGCTATATATATATATATATATTCAATATGAACAATGATAATCACAGCTGTGACAGGTACATCTACGGCAACATTAAACTGCTGGTCTCCCCTGGTAGTGTCGTCCAGCAGTGCTCTGCTCTATTGTTTCAGTTTCTTAAAAAAACAATTTAAACTGCCGGTCATCCCACCCACACCGAATTATACTATACAGCAAAAAAAAACATTCATTTAGGTAAAACATTCACATCAGCATTTACTAATTATCCGTTTAACAATGATGAGCCACTTAATTATATCAGTGGAATTGTAATTGGCTTTGAAATAGATGCAGCTGAAAATGCTTCATGAGGATCAAGGGTCCTTGTTTAAGGAAATATAATGATACTTGTGCAGCTAGAGAAATGGCAATATAAGAAGCAAAATTCATTGCATTCAATTGCATTACATTATTTGCAGTCACTTGGCAGACACTCTTGCACAACATACAGGACTGAAGAAGCAGAGTTACTCACAGGATTGCAAACATGCAGCATCAGCAAGACAAAAAGGGCCATTAATAATCAATAAGTGAAATGTTAGCCTAACAAATGGCTATTTGCATTGTAACAGAAGAAGGGACCTCCGGATAACTATCTTTACATAGCTATACCTATAACATTATCCAAAAGGAAATTTGGAGAAAGAAAGAAAAAATATACCTAAGGGAGATGAGGGACCCGTGGTGCAATCTGAAGAGGTGATTCTTCAGTCTGCATCAGAAGCCAAGGAAGTTGTGCTGTCCTGACTGCAGTGGGAAGCTCATTAAACCACGGGCCAGAACAGACAAGAGAGAGGACCTGGAAGTGTAGGCATGGGGGGGTGCCTGATGCCCAGAGGTAGCAGAATGTAGAGATCTAGTCGGTCAGTAGGATCTGATGATATTTTGAGGATATTACACAGCTGTCCCTTTAGATGTTCAATAGTCTTGCACCAAGGTTCAGAATTTGATGCGAGTTGATGTAGGTAGCCAGTGGGAGATGAGAAGAGGAGTGACATGGCTGAGTCTGGGGAGGTAGTAGATCAGACGAGCAGCAGCATTCTGGATGAGCCGCAGAGGTCTCATGGCGGAGGCAGGGAAGGCAGCAAGGAGGGAGTGGCAATAGTCCAGGCAGGAGATGATCAGTGCCTGGACCAAGAGCTGGATTGTGAAGGAAAGGGAGAGAAACACAGTTTCAAAGACACATTAAGTTTTAAGAATGAGCTCGCTGGGTGGGGACTGTGCCCACACTTTCTCAGGGAGAAACATAGCTTACGTGACTGGCACCCAAGTGTAAAACACATATGAGTCATCGATTCACTTCTACCACCCTCACCACCGCCGTTCAAGTATTTCACGACAAATACTGACACCTGGGAGGTCTGAAAGCAGCATTTTATTTCCTTTCCAATTACACGGAACTGATAAAAGCATGTTGATGACTCATTTTGTATGCACACAAATATTCCTCCCACCTGGAAATATACATACTTAAATATACTTATTTGTACATTCAATTTTGCAAGGACTGCAGTCACGATTAAAAAAGCTAACAAGAATTATTTAGAATTTCTGCTTCTCCATTAAGAAAGACATGGATATCTTGTGATTTCCTGATGAAGAAAGTGCCACAACAGTAATGACTTTAAAAAGTTGTCGAGAAAATTATGAGTGTAATTGCCGTGAATGATAAATTGCAAAAAACAACGGAAGGTAGCACAACAGTGATCTCTCCCAAATTGAGGAATACATGGGGAAAATGTGTGCATAAGTCCTGTGGGGATTATTTGGGATACTCCAATTACCATATATATAGGAATATCTGCACCCATAATATATCACGGTGCATGTAAACAGCTTATTCAGAACTATGATTGTAAGCAGGATGAGGACCATTATCCAGACTACCATGCTCGTAAATCAAGTCATTGTAATAAATACTCTGAAGAAAAATGTTTGTGGGCCCAACAGTCCTGGTGAAAGTGAACCTGGGTGGTTAAGGGGGAGAAGTGGGTAGCAGGACTCTGACCAACTTAAACTGGACTATGTCAGGTCTCCTGTGAATCCCACCCACTCTGGAGCCCTCACATCTACTGTATATAACATTTCATAGAAGCAGAGCGAACAGCACCATTGGGAGCAGTCCAAGTAGGTCTACAGCGTACAGTATGTGGACGTGTCCTTATAATTCTTAAAAGCTCATAACTCATGTCTCTGCAGCTGTATTGTTGCTGGGTTAATAGGAGCAACTACAAATGGGGTGGGGGGTGAAGTGGGGTAACTGGGACACTTTGTGCCAAGCCCAGGCCCAAGGGGTGCGCAGGATATGGGGTGTAACTATTTTTAATTTGTTACAAAATATGTTGTGGGGGGAGGAGAGGGGGATCCCAATATATGCTGCCCCAGGCTTGAGAATAGCTGTGGTCTGGGGAGTAACATACCAGCGTATATCTTCTTGACCATATAGTGCAGCTCAGACTGCACAATACCATTTCTTATGATACAGTGATCCATCCATCCATCCATTATCTATACCTGCTTAACCTGGGCAGGGTCGGGGGGGTGCTGGAGCCTATCCCAGCATGCATTGGGCGAGAGGCAAGAATACACCCTGGACAGGCCCCACACAGAAAGGCCCAGGTTGAACCCAGAATGTTCTTGCTGTGAGGCGACAGTGATACCCACTGCACCATAGTGCCACCCTGATACAGTGATGAAAGTGTCAAATATTAAAACAAATGAATTGAATTGATTATGTCACCTACTAATGCACAGGTGTCAAACTGCAGTCCTGGATGGCCGCAGTGTCTGCTGGGTTTTGGGGCTTCGTGGCACAGGTGCTTCATTTATGTCATTGATTAGCTACAGATCCACACAACTTCTTCTCAAGGCCTTAATTGGCAGCTAATTGAAAGGTAACCACAAAAAAAACCCGCTTGGGATTCAGTGTGATACCACTGTACTGATGTTAAAAACTAATTTGTATAAAAATGGTTATTTCCTTTTAGTTACCTTTTAATTCAATTTGATCAAACGGCAGAAGTCGCAAGTGAGTCGTCACTCTGTCTGACTGCATTTAATGCACCCTGTTAGATTAGGGAAGCAAAATGTCACTCATTGAAACAAACAATGCTTTCATATAGGTGCAGACATAGATAGCCTCAGGGGTGTTTTCTTTACAGTGAGCAGCACCTCACTTGTTTGTCCTTTGAAGCTGTAACGTGTGTTACATAACATAGTCTTTACTGGTGTGATGGATTTGTGCAACTAATGCTAAAACACTGGATAATGTTGCTTATTGTTTGCCACATAATTTATGAGGACCAATGTGTGCTCAGTTCTGCAACTGATATGCATACCCAGCTCCTCCCAAAATCTGTTGGGCTGAGCATTGATACGTTCAGTAGCCACAATTTGAATTTTGAGCTTGTATATGCAAACTCTAACTCAAACTCATGTTATGTCCCTTTGTGTAACATTGCAATTTACAACAGGGCATTAATTAAATATGCATGACCATGTTTCAATTTCATATTAAATGATTTTTATTATGCTTTTCTGGTCATTGTGTTTCATGATACTGTAAGTCAGTTGGGGAAAAGCTGAGAGACTGCTGAGAGGCAAGGCTGAGTGATTCATTTAACCAGTTTCTTTTTATTCAAAGCACCAAGGCTCTTCACTATTACTAATGGTTGCAGAAAATGCAAGGTACAGACTTTTATGGGGTCATAAGGTACAATACTGTTATGTCTGTAGGAACTGTCACCTTCTGAAAACTGTAAGAACATCTTTTAGGCACCAAAAAGAAACAACAACAACAAAAAAAAACGTTGACTTTATGATGTTCCACAGTAATGACAGGAAAATTCAAACCCTGACAAACTTTATTACTATGCATGTATATATACAGCAGAATATTTCAGTGGTAATTACTGCAATTGATACTCATGTTATAACTTATGTTCTATTGTGTGCTACTATTTCATATTATGATTATGTTAAACAAAATACTTGCATACGTTCACTAGACTGCACAGATGAAATAAAACTACCTTTGCTTCAATAAATGTATTCTATAACCTAAATAACTGCAGATTCTTCAGGTCCTGGGAATTTAAAGTAAGTGCAAATCAAAGAACAAAGATATTGTAAGAACTCTGAACACTTTTTTGTATGGATATGAGTATGAAGGGTGGTGAGAGAATATAAAATTGGGGAACTCCCTGATTTGAATGTGTGCTTAATGTAATCATTGGCTGAGAAGATGTTGTGAATACGTTCAGCTATTATAAAAACCATATGAATGGACAGAACAAAGAATTCTGATATAATGTGACAAGCAGGTGTCAAGGGGTCTCACTGAAGTCCATTGGTTTCAGAGAAAGAGTCACAGGTGGGGAGCATGCCTAAGGGAGTGGCCAAGACAAAAAAAGTTTTTAAAAAGTTTGGTTTACTTTTTTTTTGTCTTGGCCACACCTTTAAACATGCCCCCCACCTGTGACACTTCTGAGATCCGGTGTGAAGAACCGTCCATTCATCCATTATCGATACCCGCATATCCTGGGCAGGGTCACGGGGGTTGCTGCAGCCTATCCCAGCGTACATTGGGCAAGAGGAAGGTATATACCTTGGACAGGCTGTCAATCCATCACAGGGCAACAAACCAGTCAGTACTTTCTCTTTTTACTTGCCACAATGTTAGGTGAAGAGGCTTTCAGGAGCAAAAAGATGCCATTGTACTGGTAGTTTTAATTGACAATTAGGATATCAAAGCGTATCAAAGGTGTATTGAGGCAACCATGCCCTGAAGCCAAGCAATCTTCTGATATGAGGAACTGACATGAAAGTCCACTCATCACCAGCTAAGAGCTTAGCACTACATCAGAGATGAAAGTCAAATAAAACAAACATGCACCCTCACAAAGCATCACTGCAAGACTAAATGGAAATTACAATTTGCATCAAAAGACACACCATCATTCTGTTTATGTGAGCATGATTTTATAAAATATATTTCTTATTAAAGGAAGAGATTCGAAAATCTCTGCATGTACTCCCTGCCAAAGTACTCTGCTAGTGTGTCAACTGCAGATATCAGGAACAGCTCAAAACACTGACACAGTGATAGTCATGAAAATCAATAGGATTTGATTTTATTAAAAAGCCAAAATAACAATAGGCTTTATGCAGTTGTGTTCTCCCCAGTACATTGAGTGCTAAGCAAGCAGAATGATATGCTAATATTAAATAATACGGCATGCTATTTGCACAATTCTATGAAATGAAATGCATATTTCCCTTGGCCTGAAAACTTCCAATTAGTCATAAGTCAACTCCCACCAGTCCTGTTTGCTGTTGCATGTACTGCAGCTCTTGCCAGTCTTGTTTCAATTAAAAAGAAAATGATGCCATCAGTAAACAAAGTATGTGTCGGGGGATTTATATATATATATATATATATATATATATATATATCCCAGTATGTTGACCATTACAGTATATAGAATTTAAATTAAGAATTGTAACTAACATTCAGATAAACTGTCAAAATCAATCCGACAATAAAGAAACTTCACATAGATATCTTATAGAAAAAATGCTGTTAACATCGTCCAAAAACCCAACGCAGTATATGCTGGTCATTAAAAACTTTATTAAAATGTGCTGTTAACACAATTTAGTTTGACTAGAAGTTTTGCTGATCAGACATTCTTCCAAAATCCCCATTTTATTTCCATAGAAAGTTATTATGCAAATTGCAATAATTTTTTATCTAAACACAGAGCAAGCGTTCATTGAGTTCATGTCATTTGTTAAGGAGGGCAAGAAGCCAAACCCTTATCTTGGAGATGAACTTAGAGGGACTTTCAACACCAAGTTAACATCAAAACTACCATTTTTGAAAGTCTAACATAATTTGTTTATTCATTTATTACAACACCATGTGTTCAAGGTGAAGAAACAAACATGTCACAAAATACAAGGGCTTCATTTCCAACAGGTTTAATTTTCAAGGGCAATGTCAGGTCATTAAGTTCTGTAGTATAACAATTCAATGCTAAAGCAGATTAAACACATTTGTTCATATTTGTTCGCAACACTCTAAAGGTGCTATTAACAGTATTGATAATTAAATTTATTCTCTGCTCTCTACAACATGAAACATAGTCCACATTTGTTAACAAGGTACAGTACAAATGCTGTTTAATTTGCATTCCTTACTTTTAATCTTCATCTAAACCTCTAATTTCCTGTCTCTCTTATATGGTACAATAGGTGTTTGCATCTTTGCCAGGTTTATTCCCAGGAAAAAAAAAAAAAAAAACGTCCTTTAATATCAGCATGAATATTTGTTCTCTTTTGTGTAATGTTTGTTTCTCGTCCACTTCCAACATTTCTGGAAAAACACTGCTTGTCTGTTTATTGTATCGACTGCTTTTTTGGAGGTTGTTCACTGAATACTTTACCTATTTTGAATACTTCAAAAGTTGTTGACTGAAAAT
The DNA here is from genome assembly GCF_013347855.1 of Anguilla anguilla. NCBI lineage: Eukaryota > Metazoa > Chordata > Actinopteri > Anguilliformes > Anguillidae > Anguilla > Anguilla anguilla. Next base: position 13,750,060 of record NC_049204.1, on the reverse strand, counting down.
GTCACGTTTAAGGGGAAAATCTATATCTATTATTATATTTCTCATAGACAGTGTGTACTTTTTTTGTTGCCTATGTTTTGAGGAACAAGTGATCATTTATGAGATCTGTAAAGACTAATGCCTTGTTCCTACGCCTATCAAAGAATAACAGCAGCATAACCATAACCATCATAGCACTACTCTCCCACATATTGAGCCACTCATATTATAGATGTTATCTGCTTCCTGCTCACTCAATTTCTATTCAGAATCAGGTGCGTGTACATAACACCAAAATAAAGTATTCTATAGCAGTTGATCGACATTCTAGGTGTAACAAGTCTTCACAAGTATTTTGTTTTATTAGTATTTCATAAATGATGAAAAAACAAAACACACACACAAACACACATTCACACAAGCACTCACACACACACACACACACACACCCACCCGTGGCACAGAATTATAAAGTAAATATCAAAATGGACGGAGAGGTGTGAATGTGATTCACCTTTGTTGAATGTATATACCTTCTGAAGTATATACATTTTCCTAAGCTAATTTCTTTGATGAATCCAGCCAAACAAACACCTATATTATGGAGTGACTAAAGTTGATCTGGGCTTTTTAAATAAGAGCCAATAAACACAGCTGAGTCAAATCTCTCATTTGTAGATGCTGAATTGTGCTGCATTAGTCCTGTTCAAGGACCAGAAAGAAAAGGGGAGGGGGGCAGAGAGCAAGGTCCTTCAAGAAAACATGTTCCTCAGCTACTAATACTGAATATTGCCACTTGGAATTCCCCTTCAGCATGATGTCAATTCACGAGCAGATAAAACGAATGAAATTTGAATAACTGTACGGCAGAGCAGCCCCAGGTGCTTGCGCTTACTCAGAACTGATCCCTCTGCGGCGATAAGCCACCGGACAGGAAGACGCACAAACCCGAGCCTATTCCTGAGGAATAACTCGAAAGCACGGCGTTCGTTTCGCAGCGATGGAAACTTTGAAGCGCAGCCGCCTGTTTTTTACCACTCTCCTTACATGTTGGCCAGACCGCGGTCGCGTCCAGTCTTTCGAACGACGGCGAACATCAGCGGAGAAGACAGACGATTGTCCGCAGCACCTGGTGTCAGACTGTGGGCCCTCTTTTCCCTGTGGGACATTTACGCCACTCCCTAATCGCTCATTTCACAACTCCTCCTGCCAGGTGTCATCTCCGCGTACGATGCTCAGTCTCTGGCCGCCTGGTGGGAAAGGGTTTGCGGCTAGCTCCCCCCCCCGGCAGCCACACTCTCATCACCGCACGCAGCAGATCTGAGACCGGCGCCCCCTTGAGACACCACGGGGAACCTGCACTTCAAAGCGACAGATATCCTTGTGCGAGACATTGAAGACTCGCCCGGTTTCAGGCTGACTAGATGCACAACTGTCAGCTTACACTTAAGGTCTTAAACTTAAGCACTCCTGTTAGCGACTTCACTTAGAGAAGCTCAGCTGAAGCTGTGCTTAATTTACTGCAGTGCCAAAGCTCCGCTGTTGACAGGTACATTGAAAATGATGCAAATATTCTAACTTATTTTATGGTGATTTTTTTTCATCTTTGGTCAAAAATACTAAGATAACAGTGATGGGTTTCAACACTTACTCATCTTTACTCAGGTATTAGCTGGAAATACGCCATTTGTTCAATGCATTACTGCAGGCCATGCAAATCTTATGCAAAGTGCTCCAAAGCACCTGTGAATCGCTATACCTGGAAAAGACAATTTCCCTCTGGCTGTGTGCGTGTGTGTGTGTGCGCGTACGGACGTGTGTGCGCACATGCTGTGTGTGTGTGTCGGTATGGCTGTGTGTGTGTGTGTGTCTGTGTGCACATGCAGTGTGTGTTTGAGTGCCTGCACATGTATGTGAGAGAAAAAAATGGAAAGACAGACAGAGAGGGAGCGAGGGAGGAAGAGAGAGAGAGTCCCTCCAGGTCACTGAACACCGAAAACCCATGTTTTAATAACTGTAACAGATGATAGCAGTTTCCACTGACTGCCTGAAGGGTAGAAAGAAACATGCAGACAAATGAGATTTTTCTCAACTGCACAATTTATTCACACATTATTCAAACTGCTCCGTTCATAACTCATTCAGACTTCTACAAGGCTTTGTGCAGCGCTTGACTGATTCACAGATGGATCTACAGAGTCTGCAGACACTGAGTGACACGGTTTAAAAGGGACTAAGGATAATACAACGGTACAAAGGGAAAAAAATCCACAGGGAGAATGCTGGATGGATGTCTCAGGGGTTTATATATCAGCAAACGTCCCACTGCTAACGTGTGTCCAGTGACGTGTCCGACAAAAAATTCTCCCTTGTGAAGAATTCCATACTTTTACTTCCATCTTTTATACGCTAGCCCACTTCTTTCCCCCAAATCTGGAATGGCCGATCGTGCTCATGCCGTAATACTGTTAGCCAACTCCATCGTCAAAAACAAGCATGTGCTCTCCACCAGAACGTATGTTGTCATAGTCACTCTGTCCTCTGAGTCAGAGGTAGTCGACCGATTACGCGTCTTCCATGGATGCCGGCCACATTCAGTGCTGGCACGGCCCAGATTCCATACCAGACCGTGCACTGGAACGGTGCCTTAACAGGATGAGCCACCCAGCAGCCCGTTAGCAATACTTTCTGGTATTTTCCAGATATGCTAAAAATCAATTTCAAGCTTTTGAGAAAATATTGTGGTGCTTGCGAAACACGATGACATAATGCCGTTTCCGTCTGAGAGGCCCGGTCATGTCCAGTCCAATCACAAGGAGACACAGACGGGGGCTGCACTCCCAGATATCCTCACGTCCTGTAGCAGCACAGCATGTCCCCTCCTTCCAATTCCCAGGACCACAGCACCTGTTAAGGAAGCGTATAATTTCATGCTTCAGATGTCTCTTCATGGTTAAAAACATCATTGTATCCATCATAACTCGCCTACCTTCTGTAGTCAAAAACCTGAGAAAAGCCACTGCAAAATCAAATACAAGCAAAGTGCAAGTGGGCTCCCACTACGAGCTATTTAACAGATCCTTCCATCTACCAGTGCTTTACGATGGGCTCCCTTTGACCTTTCAGGAAAGGTTTCCCTTTGAGCGCTGTACACCTGTGGAAAACGGAATATAAAAACTGCGTATCCTCAAACATGAGATGAGATTTGTACAGATATTTTTTTGTGGCCCATAGCATAAAAAATGTTGAGCGTAACATGCAAGAACGCCCATCATGTTTTGCTTTGAGTTCATATGGCATGTTGTATTCCATCCAATCATTAATAGAGTCATTATTGAGTGTTTGTTTCTTACTTGATATTAAGCCAGTGGTGGGCCATTCAATGTTGGGTCACAACAATGTAGGAGGTAGATTTTTTTTAAATATAGGAAACAGCAGTGTTTATACATCATTTCCACTGGTGCATTTGTTATTGGAACTCATTAGAATTATTTGTGGAGGCCCTCACTTACTATTTCTATTATTACCATTAGACTGCCAACCCGCTTCCCTCTGGAAATCAGACACTTCTCAGGATGGTCTGGTGGTCGCTGCAGACAATTTCCTGTGTAGAATGAGCACTCGATATAAAGGTGGGAAAACTGCTATCGCTCAGTCGCTGATACTCCTCACTGACTAATAAATGATACATAAAACAGCAGGAGCGAGTAAATTCTATCACTGAAAAAGGGGTAGGAGTGCAGCTGTGCCCGTTGCATAACTTACAGGAAAAAATAGAGACAGACAAAGAAAATGAATCATCTCATGTTGAGACTGAAATAAACCTGAATCAGACAAATAATCACATGATTCAAACTATGGAATGAAATCGTTCTGGCGTGTGTAAATACTACTGAATTACAAACTTGTATAAATCAATAGTGTTTTACAGGTTGTAGATCCAGAGAATTTTCAAATGCAAAACTTGTTTGGGCTGCCATGTACTACCAAGAACTTCCTGTTCTGAACCAATCAAAACATTTTGCGATTAATGAGTCCGTTTTTATTTTTACTGACCACATGGTAGCTCCACCCGTATGGAGTTGATGAACACTGACTTTTCCATTTCTCTTAAAAGCATGTGCATATTTCATTCAGCTCCTTGAAATCAAGCCCTCAGTAAAGGGACTACATGTTCTAACCATTTGAATATGGTGAGAACTAAGACGTAAAAAGCCAGCGCGGTTTAAAATAATGCCCTTCTGCAATATATTTCATTGAGAAAAAAGGTGACACCCTTTTCAAAAAACAAATAGGCTACACCACACAAAGTAGAACAGAAATAGGAATGACTCATTTTTTTCGTTTTATTTAATTTTCATAATCCTCAACTTGTCATCATAAGCTTTGATATGGCGTCACTATCCTACATCACCCACGGCTTTCTTTCTGAATAACTGCCCAGTTGGAGTTGAGAAATAATTGAGGTGGTGCAGGTGTTGGTTGAATGCTGATACTGTTATGTAATATCTGAACTGGAAGTATACTTGTACATAGAACTGTTCATGAAGCAGACAAAACCTTTAACTTCCTTGCATTTTAGACATATTTAAGAGACAAGTAGGAAGGCTGTTAAGGTGCTGTTGAACTCTTGCGCAAGGTACTTAACCCAAATTGCCTCTTTAAACATCATGAATTATAAAGGAGCAGCTAAAGATTAAAAATAGAAAATGATGCAAGTTACATATGCTTTGGATAAGTGAGTCTTCTAAGCAAATGAATAATGTAATGTGATATAACCAAGGGCCTTTAGTCCTCAACAGAGTGAGTGACTCAATATTGTCCAGAAAGTTACTCTTCCTTCATACTCCAAGTCACAGCCATCAAAACATCTTCTTTGATTATGCTGACAATACAGGCGGTTTTTACATCACTGATGACCTAAGATCACAAGGGAGAGATGCCCCTGGATTCAATAAACATTTGTCCTTAACTTGCTCACAATTGCATGCAAGTGCTAGTTTTTCTTTTCTTCACAAACACAGCTTGACAAGCACAGCAATTACCAAAATTTATGGGGAAAAAAACTGTTTACACTGAGAAAACTAACACTTGTCTGTATTCGTTTGTCAAGTTAAGTACAACTGTTGACTGAACCCAAGCAATTGTCCCCCATGCTTGAGGACAAGAGGCAGGAATGAGACACATAAACAAATCCACTTAAAGGCCTTTCTGGAATGTTCTGAAGCATTATCGTCAGGTTTTACACTTCCAACACACGTGTAGCTACAACTGTTTAAGCCAGGCAATGCATAACTGCTGCTATCAAAGCACTTCACAACTGCAATTTTCATGTCTAAATGACAACATTTGTAAAGGTGCATTTATCTGTGATATGAATTAGAGCCACGATATCGCCTGCATTCACCGCCAGGAGGCCAATTAAGTTTTTGACATGAAAACTGAATCAGCATGAGCAACACGTCACTGTAACTGAACATTTTCTTGAGACCTTTAAGGCTCAGAACTGAGTACTGTAAAACGTGATCTGAAAAAGGTGGATACACCATGTGAGAATGTAGGGAAAAACGTGCTTTTCACAAGACAGACATGCAAAGCAGTGAAATATTTATGGTTGTAGTTTTTTGAGTCCCGTGAGAATGCAAAGCGAAGTGGAAAAAACTCTGTTTGATTTGGCCTTTGGGGCTCAGAATGAATATGCCGAGTTATCGTCCCAGCATCTACTATGCATACCTTTGAAACATGACAGCACATGGAGAGGAACTTGCTTTAAGGCCTTCTCCTCAGGCTCTTTCAGTCAAATGAAGGTTCAGTTCAGCACCTTGTAGGGATACTACTCCATACAATGTATACAAATAACTATATTAATAAAGCAATATAATTTAGTTGCATTTACAGTAACTATAACAGAACAGGTTTACCAGTCTAGCTCTACTAGTGATCATTCCATTTCCAACTGACTTAAAATATTTTGAAGCATTGAGAATGTGGAGAATTAAATTTTTTTAAATTTGTTACACTTAGGTTATATTTTCTCAGTTAGAATCTCATTTGAAGTTCATTTGAATTTACCTAAAAATGTTCAGTTCATCAAATTGTTCAGTTTTTGGTTTATCCAATGAAGCATTTTTTTCAGTGAGGAAAGTTACTATTGAAAACTGTTCAGGAAACGTCCGACTGAAGAGCTGAAATAAAATTCTATTCCAATGAATAGCTAGAAAAAAATATGAAAAGAGAAAGACCATAGTGTATGAATCATTTTTTGACCATCAAATTCGACAATTTAAATCCAAATGCAAGCGATGCAGGTCCGTCTATCTACAACACTTGAGTTTATGTTCGCATTAAAGGGCACCCAATTTGCATGAATAACCAAATTGTGCCACAAATTAGGATACAACCGTTTCCTTCATCTTGGACATGATGAAAAAATATTGATTTGCATCGCAACCTAGAAAGGGTTTCCAAATCGCCATGCAAACTATCCCAAAACCTGTGCGGCAACAGCCAGAGAGTCAGAAACATCTTTCAGTTCAGTTAGAGCCTCATCTGTGAATCTTGTCTCCACAGGTTTCTCACTGGCAAGCACCTGCTTTATTTACGGGGTTGAGCTGAATCTCAAAATGTTTCTGTGGACTCAAGCAGTCAGATTTTTAAAAAAATTTTGAACATTATTTCTCCAATTTGGAATCACAGTTGTCAACCATCCCATCACTGCAACACCCCCTGTCAGTTCACGGGATATGCATCCTACAAATCATGCAGCTAGCCTCTTTTCACTCCGCAAGCCACCAGCTGAACAGTACAGCCATTGCACTGGATGACTGTACAAAGTACACAATGCTATACAGCTCTCATTGCTGGCATTTGAATTATTAATGAGTACATTTCATCTGTTCAATACTATTATAATACAGTATGTCAAATATGGGATTCATTTGATATGTCTATTGTTGATGTCCATTGTACCAATTGCAATTGTTCCCTGTATTCAGCTGTCATTTTTCATCCAAAAAAGTGTTTCATAACCTTATAGCTCTATATTCCTCCTGACAACCCTTAGCTGCAGCAACAACCAGAACTGGTTCAATTTACTGTCCTCTTGTGACAGATAGAATGCTATTTTCAGATTCAGGGAAAGAGGGGTGGACCTGTGCTTTCACATTCCTCATATAATACACAGCCGTGTGAGCTTACCCTAATCTAGTCATAAGTGGCCAGAAATCACTTATTACTCACAAAGGCCTAGAATCAGAAATGCTCTGCCCTTCTTTGAGCAGAAAGCCCAAGATGTTTATCACAGAACCGGCAACTGGGCCACCTGCAGGGAAGAAATTGATATTCGGTGCAACCTCCATCTCTTTTGGAAAGCTCAGTTACGAGATGTGGTTTCATTTCCACAGAACCCCATGAGATCAGCAGTCGTCAGGAAGGCGTTCGCATGATGCTTCTGGTGTTTCGACCTGGTTTGCGGAGGGGGGGGGGAAGGGGAAAGGCCAGGGGAAGTCCCTGAGCTCGGGGGAAGAGTGAGTAAGAGCACGCTCCTACCAAAACCCTCCTGCCCCAAATACCTTTCTGAGCCATCCACAGTACTCGGGTCAGGAAATGAAAACTATGGTTCAGAGACCTGTGGACAGTAACCTCTGTGGAAAAAAACTGTGAGGAAACTGTCACCCCCTCTAACATCAGTGTCTGCAATGCTGACCTGCCACTGTTTAACGATCACATTATATGAGCGTTTTACTAGCAGGTATCATGTTTGTCTTCAGAGTTCAAATGCTAGGTTAAAGAAAAAATGTATAAGTGTCAGTTTGGACACATTTTTTCCCCTTCTTTATTAATCACAATGATTAAATACCAAATGGGGTGACATTTACTGTTAGTCAGACTAGAGGTTGACAATATGATAATTTTACATCGTCACCAGTACACTTTCAGCTGTGATGTTTTTTCATGCTAACTGTGGAGATCATCCTTCAAACATTTCTGAATAACTCCTGGTATGAATGCTAACCAGTGTTGCTCGCTTTGACACGCTGTTAGTTAGAAATGATAACTCAAGTGAAGGCAACTGATTTTGTTACTAAAATGACGTACAACTTCAGGAAAGCTGTATATTATAGTATTTTTGGCTGGACCGCAACAGCGGGGCCAGCCCTACAAACACGAATGTCTGTGACTGAGTGACTGAGTGATGAAGTTACACTATTGGTCGGCCGAGTTATGAAGTTACACCATTGGTCGGCCGGTCCAGCCATATACTAGGTTTTGACCTGGTCTTGTTTAACCTTTGATCCATGGCTGCCTGGAATGTCATGGTTTTGTGACTGCACAATGACCATACAAAACAATTCTGTAGTAACCATGATTTCATGGTATCAATGAGTAGCATAAATGCACTGCTGTGAAAAATGGAATTAATTGATAATTAGCCCTTACCTTTGAAATCAATGTTTTTTGATTGTGAAGAAATACACTGATGTCAGTTATTCAGATTACAGGCTTTTCAAAACATTTAGAGAAACTGAAAAACTACTTTTTAAACTTTTCAATACAATTTTTAAAACTAAGTAGTTTTTAGGTTAACTAGTTTCTTAAAACTAACTTTTTTTAAACTTGTATATTGATTATGTTTTAATTATTAATAAATGTTACTTTGTTTATTAACAATGTTAACACAAAATACCATGATATGTATTGTGTATGACACAAACATCTGAAAAAAGACCCTCTGGCTTTGATGTTAACATGCGTGGTGTTCACAGCTTTGTCAAAAAGTACAGTGACTCACCTATTGTACTGCTCAGCTCAGAGCAAGATCAGTGGTGGTGGGTTGGGGTGTAGCTAGCACCTACACTTGCACAGCCCCCAATGTCTGATTTAAGACAGAGGGTTGCATCTTTATCATAAAATAAATTTCTAAAAATAAGAGAAATTATAATTAATAAATAGTATAACTAATGAAGTTATCATTTATGGAATAAAGGGGACATTAAAAGCAAAAAAAAATCTATTCACAACTAGTTCTGATCAAGCAGTAGCCTACATTGATTTCTCTGCAAACAAGCACAGTGATTTCCATGGCCACTAACTCAATATCTCTATAGTCACACACCTGGACACCGCAAAGTATGCCACCGGGTGAAGCATAAAACCAGAAGTGAGATGAGCAGGCATAAATCAAAACCACACCCTCCTGCTCTGTCTCAGTCTATATACTGCTGTAAAAAGTATTTCCGTCATTGCACATTTCACATCCATGATACAGTCGTGTATACAAAGCCACTGCGAGAATCACTTGTGATACACTTGTAAATCGTGCTACATGAACTTCTATGCTCCACATATACTGTGGTTATTGCTTTGCGCTCATATGAGTCATTGTCCCAGGTTCAGTGTTGCAGTGAATGGTATTCAGCAGTATTACATGAGGGCTCACAGTGGAAGTCTGGTGTGATAATATGTAAATTGAAACAAGTGATATAAAGATGGAGGAACCTCAGCTAAGGACAGGAAGTGTCAGACGTAGTTATACATGTTCTCTAGCCCTGAGTATTACCACGGAGCACACAGAATGTTCCGTACCAGCGGGGACCAAATTTGGGTGGATCTTGCCTGTACCAGCGGGCTGAACGCAAAAAGGAGAAGTGCGGAAACTCGAAACTGCATTACTTGCGCATGTTTTGTTCTTTCACGCCTTTCATGTTCTTACGTCTGCGCGCTGAGCGTGTTTTCATCAAAGCCCTCGTGGGGGAGGGGGAAGGGGGTTATGGGTATTTCCGTTAGCACATTTGTGGCCCCCTGTGGAATCCCAGCCGCTCCAGGGCAGAGTGTGAGTTTACCTTTGATAAGGTAGGCCGCGCTGTTGCTGGCAGTGTAACCTAACTCCTCTAAGGTTACTTCACTGTCCTGCGTTTGTATCAGAGGCTGCTTTCCTGGTCATGTGACACACTGAGGGTTCATCCTCTGTTCTGAGTTTTCATTCCAGATGAAAGCACTGAGCTCGATTTTAAATGTGGAGAGAAACACGAGTTGGGAAACTAAAGGGCAAGTGGATTTCTGGCTTCTCAATTAATAAAAAAAGACTCTATATATATATACTCCAAAATGCTTTAGGACAATGCTCTAAATTTCAAATAATCTTGTCTTGAATTTGGACAACCAGCTTTACTTACTTCATTGTTTTTGCACTTGACCTTCCTTCCTTTTCTGTTTAGTAAATCACAGGGCACACTCCAGAGGATTGGCACAGAAGGTTAGGGTATGGTTTTGCGCAATATTCCTGAAAAAAAATAAAATGGTAACAACCTGTCAAAAATGACATAACTGAGACGACAGTTCTGTTTTTCTGCTACCTTTGAGAACCCGAGAATATCTGATCAGCTTTCATGCATCAGATATAAATAGATACAGATCTATAAAAACAAACAGCTTCTCTTTTGCATTTTATTCTCAGATCAAAAGACAAAAACACAGATCTGTGGCAGGATTCTGGTCTATTGTGGCTTCAGCTTGTCTTTTTGTTCGATTGTACATTGGTGGGAACTGCCGCTCTGGTGTGGCTCTGATGTTTCAGACGGCTGAAACTCCATGTTCGTTGAGACGTGACGCAGGGCGGCTGAGGGGTAAAAAAAACAGAGGCGCCTGTGACTTTCCCCGTCTCCAGCGGGCTGGTTTCCCCACCGGTGCCCACTCATGAAGTTTCCACAGAAGACAAGTCACACATTGCATCTGGCAGAGTGATGTCACTGGGGAACAGTACTCTCACGCTGTCAAATGGCAAAACATACTGTAGATAAGTGCCGGTAACTTTACAACAAGCTCTTATTGCTCTAAAGGAGACCCATAATATCAGTTTATCAGCAGAATGATAATGTTGCAGTTTGCCACAAAGTGATACACATCATGACCACTATACAAATCAGTGTCCTTACATAGGAAAAGTAAAGGCAGTGTAGAGTAGAGTCATACAATGAGCCAGGTCCTCCAATCAAAGGAGCTGGAGATTACAGTATGGGAGATGAGATGAGTGAATCATTTAAACAACGGCAAAGGAAAAAGTAGTATTGGTTTTTCAGTCCGTTCTATTATATTCAGAAAATAAGTAGGCCACCTATTTGTGGGGTGGACTCTATATAGGACATTTTTCATAGGTGACATCACTCTCAAAGACAAATCATTCTTCTTTGCAGCATTTGTCATATGTGGCATCACTGTAAAAGAAAAAAATCCTTTTTCTTTGCAAATTGTATTAGGCCGCATTATATAGAGTGCAGACAGCGAAAAGCTGACGATTTAATGATTAATGATATATTCCCCCTTGTGTGCCTTTGTACAAAGAGTCCATAAAACAACGGGAAAAACATGTTTTGTTTTCTGACAGCCCAGTACTTCTATGAACACTAAACTTTTAAGTATTAAATAACCTATTAATCATTCGAAAATGAATTGATTTTGAAAAAAAGTCCACTTTTCTGACTCAGCAGTCGCATGTGTGCTTATCAGCAATAGACGAGATCCACACAGAAAACTTGTACGAGTCTTGAATTGATCAATACCCCAAGCGTCGGAAAACCAAGAGGAAGTACACTATGTTTGTGCAGAGTGGATATTGAATTCTCTGGTCTATGGTTTGATGACTAGCCTTGTAACAATGATTCACTGCCCCCGTGTATTTAAATAACCAGTGATTAATCAGAGCAGATGTTCAATATAAGGAAGACTGAAAATAAAGATAAGTCTTCCACTTCCATCTCCATCTTACATCTCAGTGATTAATGCGCATAGATCCTCTTTATTAGTATAAAATAGAGTTTGGATCCTATCTATTGTTATTGACTCCATTGTGAAAGGACAATAAACAACAGAGCCAATGGCAATATATAGGAGCTCTAAGCTCTATTTATTCTAATAAAGAGGATCTTGAATTTGCTTCTTAAAAAATTGTAATTCTGTGAGAGTTCAAAGTCTTAAGAAATTCAAGCTTTTATCTTTTGACCTGCTGAGAATTGGGCCTTAAAGGTAAGGGTTGGAATTACAATTTTATTAATAAGCAAATTCAGGCTCAAACAAGCATTCTCTTAATCTGTTATCATTAATGAATTGTATTTATGTAGCCATATACAACCATTTAACCAAATTATTTTATGGATATGCTCTTGCCAACAGGACTTCGGCTCCTGGCAGAGTATAGTCTAGATGTGCTACTTCAGTGAAAGAATTCAAAAGCAATCCGCATGTACTTCCCAGAAACAGCGTGCTAGTGTTTATACCCAATCAAATGTAAGAAGTGGACAATAATGTACTTTTTTAATGGAATGCATTTAATAGCTAATATGAGCGACTATCAAAAAGTAATCCATTTGGCACAAGGCATTATTTCATGTGATCGCGTGTAACAAACGCACACAAACACGCACATACCGCGCGCGCACGCACGGGGCGGAGGTGCTCCCGGTTCTAAAACCCACCCGGAGAATTCCAAACAGTCGCCCCATTTGAGGCGGGTGCGCTGCGGCGCCTGTCTGTGATCTGAATAATGTTGGCTCAGCAGGGCTCTAAGCTAGGGGCCAAAAGGGAAGGCTAGCGGGATCACAGAGCGACGGTTTACAAATAATCAGAAGATAAGGAGCTAATTATGCTGTCATTTGAATATTCTACGTCGATTTCTTCAGGTTTGGTTTTGGAAATGTAATGACATAATTTTACCCCAGGCAGGCTGTTCAGCTTAGCTCTGCTCTGTTACCTTTAATCTTTCTTGTGCTTCCCTCAGCTTCTGACAGCTAGCCTTTTCGGTACCTCAGCATAATAATACCAGAGAATGAGCAAGAGAAATGAGGAAGAAACGAGCAATGGTAAAAAATGTCTAAAATATAATGTAAAAAGAATCATATCGTACCACTGCCACCAGGATAAAAAATATAGAATTTCAATAAAATGAATAATGCTCCCCTTCTTAAAATATTGCGTTCAATTCATCGATGAAATGCGCTATTGCATGGTTACAGGCCTACCAGAAGCTAACTACACTGTCAATATGGTTAAAGTTCTTTCAGTTTGAATTTGAACACCCTGAAAGGATGACATGAGCTTTTGCTTGCAAAATCGATGCGATTACTACTTGTATGTGGCACATAAAAATACAGTCCAGAAACACTCCAGAGGAAAACTCTAGAGGCCAGCTGCTATTTGCAGACAATGACAAACGATGACTGACTGAGTGCACAGGGACCATGAAACAAGAATGACTGCATGAGCTCTGTGATTACAAAACAGCGACAGAATGACTTCTGCTTCTCTGTGCCCCAGTGAGAATACTCTCTGGATGGGGAAGCCCACTCGACACTGTGTTCCAGCAACCAGTCACAGTGATTACAGGTGTTAATAATTTACCGTAAATTTAGCTGTGTTTTGGGGATTAACAGATGTTGATATGTCCCCGGAGTTATAAGATGAACAGCGGGGTAATACTTCACTTGAACTATATGCCATAAAGCTGACATTAGATTGTCATAAGCAGGGCATATCACCTGTCACAACGGAACAAAAAAGCGTATTACATCTTGCAACATGTCATTACCCTGACTTAATGTATGCCACGATCACTTTGTAACTGCTGGTTTGAAATCTGTTTGGTAAAATGCAATTCTCACATGATAGCAATGATGTGACAATGATATAGCCTACTTGTCATATGCTGTAACGCACTGTCATAGCTGATAATAACAGGTGTTATGTCACAACTGTGGCAGCATTATGAAGGCTTTATTGGCATGTAAAGGCTTACCAGAAAACAGACAGCACTACAGACAACTTACCAAAGCAATACTACTTTACAGAAAAAAACTAAAATTAGGCCCGAAAGATCTAGCGGAAAAATGTGTGAGCACCAGTGGTACAGGTTACTACAGTGTCTCCGTGCTCAAATGGCTATACTTTCTTTCTTTATTCACAGCTGGGTGGACTTACAAAATGACTGTAATCAATAAAGTTTCCAATATAAAATATATCACGTAGGCTACATCATGTATTTTGCATATTTTGCAGACCTTAAACTACACGTTATAGAGGTTTGTTTTTTCTTTCCAATAAATAAATAAATAAGACATTTATTTTTTAAGCAAAGGAAAGATGAAGTCAGCATAAGCAGTAAAAAAATCATACTTTAAAAATATTACCTTTATTATTCATATTAGATCCAGCTAAGTGTTCGTAAGACCTCAACTTTCTGAGAGACCATCTGCTCCGAACCAGGTTTGGAATGTAATGAGTTCAACATTTCATTTGGGAGTGTTGGCACTCACCTGCAATAGCTGAGATAACACGAAGCAGCGCTGCACTTATAGGGAAGATAAACTGACGTGACTTTCATTCCTAATATTAACCAGCAGTGTATGGCATATATAAAAAATTAAATAAATAAAAAACGAAACAGTCAGCAATCTCATGCCCAGAGGCGCAGAACTCAGGACGACCACATTCCATAATATTGCATCAGAAGAAGAACTTACAGAAGTGAAATTATGCCAGAGGCTAATATTAGACACAGGCATCCTTAATATCATTTTTCCCTCTTTTTGCACCATTCCCCATAACATTTAATTTTTAAATTTAATTTTGGGTTTGTTTAGCTTGACTTGTTCTTTACCTCCACCTTTGTGAGTTCCAAAGCTTTACCAACTCCTCAATAATATGCAAGGTAGAGGCTGATACCATTTTCATTCCAAAGTATAAAATCTAAATCTTTTTTCTTCATACTCTGTTCAAATGTGAATTCAGAGACCTTGCACGGATACTCTTGTCGTGCAGATCCTGTACGCTCTAATTAGGTTGCAAGTTCAGACAACAACACGACAACATCTTTTAAGGGCATCGCCATATTTTCTGTGTTATTCTTTATCGTACTACACTCTCCTTGGGGCTGTAACTTCGGTCTCAATGAAAGCAAGGCCATCATTCTGCAAAAACCACAGCGGCCCGAGTACACTTGCAAACCAGATGCGGCTTTGGAAGTAGCCCTTCTCTAAGTGCCATTAGAGGCAATTTAGCCGTGCCACTGTAAAACCAGAAACAGACTTGGATTTTGTGTTGAAATCTGTCCTTCGAGGTAAAACTTTATTGAGAGGTCACAGCAACTCGGACACTAAAGCCACAGACCACACAACCCTTGTATATAAAACCTGTCAACAGTTTCAAATATCTGTTTCTCGTTTTCATGTGATGTATGGTTGAGCATCCAGTACTCTCTAATTTAGGTTTTTATAAATTCTTCCATTGCACGATAAGGGTGAACGAATCGATGAATGGATTTACAGTCTTTTAAATTTGTTTAGTATTAGGAAAATTTCGCCAATTTCATTATTCCTATCCAAACACACCTTTCGTTCACATTCTGACTCTGTGTGTAATGTTCCAATGTTACTTACAGCCACCACAATGCTGGTGTCGGCTCTGTAAATAATAACACCGGAGCTCTCGTGGGCCGTATCTCTTGGCTCGCACGTGTCCCAAGCATGTCTCGGGTGCGCCTCACCTCATTCTCCGCTATATTTCCCCTCTTCCTTAGCAGGTGCCAGACAGCAAACCCGGAAAAAGCGTGGCAACGGTAATTGCCCGCGGGGCTTCCATAATGCGCCCATAAATAAATCAGATTGGATGTTAAGGTGTCAGTCTCTCAGATGATCAGTTACTAAACTGTGTAATTAGACAGGCACTCCACGGTCTCCATGACTCCAGAGATGAAATGCCTCGGCTCTCGCCCGAGTCCGCCGCCGCATTTGTGCTCAGACATTTTAAAATATTACCCAGGGCCTGGTGTGACAGGGGACCGCCGGTGATCTATTATCCTCATTCATCACGAGCCAATTCATTACCCATCAAAGCAGATTAAAAAAAGCCAAGAAAGGGGCTGCTGCAGACACTCCTCGGGGACTCGGGAAGTGGCTCGACAGACTTCCCCAAAAAGAGATTTCTGAAGGGTGGGGCTTCTTTTAAATGAGCTCTTGGATGCCAGCCCATAAGTGGGTTCTAATGCACCTTAGCGAGGATTAGCTGAAGGCTGTTTGCGGTGCTGTTAAAACAAGCGATGCACCAGGATTCCCCACAGACTTGTATTCAACTGGCCAGAGAACGTACTGGAAAAGGAGCTAAAAACGAGACCAAGTATGACATGATAAAAATGCAACAGTTTCAGATTTTGTCCTCATTATAATTTTAGCAAGGTTCTGGTCAATTTTCTCAAAGAAGCAGCATGACATAATGACTTTGAACATGATAAGAAAATGCACGATAATCCACGCAGAGGCCCCTAATGTCTATTACTTTATCTCTTGGTTGGGTATGTGAATAATTAACAAATAACTTCAAACGACTAATTTGGATAGTGCATAGATTTGATATATTGTTGAGTAAAAAAAACCACATATTGGAGCAAAGCTGTGGCTGAGCAGTAAAGAACGTCCTCAGCGCTTGCCAACTCATTCATCGTCCTGCCAGCCGGGAAAAGTCCAGCATTAACCTACATCACTGGCAATATCATCTTCTGAGCTATATGGGAAAATAATATTGCCTTTGCTAAGTACTTCCTAATGCCTCGCAGTCTCTTTTTGGCTCAGGGGCAAAAGTCACAAATCTGTTTAATGACTGACTCGCAGACGTGTTCCAAACTACAGGGATTTCTTTGTTCCCGTCTTTGGGAGTCCTCGTTCTTTTTTTTTATGTTTTTAATGCCACGGTTCTGGGTGACAGCGGCAGCAGGCCCATTGAAGCGAAGCGTGCTTTACGACGCCCTCCGTTAGGAGCGCTTAACGCACGTCTGCGGCGTTAAGTCACAGGCGGAAGCTCGTGACCGTGGGACAGGGCCGGGGCGTGCCGCGGGCGGGCGAGCGAGCGAGCGAGCAGTCACGGGCTGGCGCAGCTTAGCGGCCCCTCGCAAAGACGTCGTCAAGTTCTTCCTCCTCGCGCGTTCGGGCCGTCGCAATGAAACTGCGCGCTGGTTGCGCTGGCCTCTGCGTAACTGTATGTGTTGCGGTCAGCGCGGACATGCGGACAGAGGCGTGTCACATACGGTACACGATAGCGAACGGTTACCTACAGCCCAAAGCGGACTCGCGTGACACAACTGGATGAGTGTGCCCTTTCCACTTCACTTTTCAGAAAATGTATGTTCATTTATTATAATTTTCAGCTATTCATAATATTAACTAGCTTTGTGTTCTTACAGACGGACATGGCGCCGCATTCGCATTAGAAGACGAAACAAAAAACCCGGATTGGTCAAAGTGCAATGAGAAGGTCACCTTGTCCCCGCGCGGCGGTCAGGAGTGCCGTCGCCGTTCCGCAGCTCTCCTTTAAGAGGCAGCGCGCTGACGCACGCGAACCCTGTGAACTCCCACCACCCCCCTCCCACCAGCTCTCAGCACTTTGTGCCCCTACCCTGAACTGGCCTCTCGCAGTTTACACTCTGGTCCTGCTCAGCCTCTGATATGTTTGAATGCGAATGCTCCTCTCGCCTCTCTCTCCCTCGCTCGCCCTCACGCCTGCTTGCGTGCTCTCTGAGCTGTGCCGTGTTACCAAAACAGATCTGTTGTGCGCTTGATTGAGTTTAGAGCACCGTCCCCCCGTTCCCTCAATTCACCCCCACCCCCCACCCCCTCTCCCACCTCAGCCTTGCCCCTGCCAGAGAATAGGATCACCAGTGAGGCACATGCTAGGTCCTGGCTTCTACAGGGGGGCCTGGGGTCTGATTTTAAACTGCTGTTGCTCCACATAGCTGGACAGCTGAGCGTCAGCTGTGACGGGTAAAAGCGGAGTGGGGCGGGGGGGAGGGTGGAAGCGTTCTCTCTCCAGGGGACGGCAGAAGCTGGGAGACTGGTGGGCTGAGGCCTTTAAAAAGCTGCTTCCGCCGCGCAGGGCACTGCTCTCCAGAACCTGCACCCGTAACCGCTCGCTCGTAGCCCCCCCCACCCACCGCCACCCGCCACCCGCCACCCGCCACCCGCCCGTTCCCCACCTCCCTCAGCCGAGCCGGGAGGCCGCTGCTCTATTTAGAGACCTTCATTCGCTGGCAGCCCCCGCGATACGGCTCGGAGATCTCCAGCCCAGCTGAGCGGCTGGCCTACTGCCCGGGATCATTCAGCAGAAATCAGTCAGCGGGGTTCAGGCTGAGCACAGGTGCCTGCCGCGGCGTCCTCTGGGGGGCGCTATTAGGGCGAGCCTCGCTCTTGTCATGCGCTGCGGGTAAACAGGCGGCAAGCTGGAAAAAAACCAGAGGCTGTTTAGAACAAGCCCCAGAGCTTTCGGTCATTATGGAGTGCTTGTCCTTAGCATCACGCGGGGAGGAATCAAGTTGGGTATTATCAACTGGTGGCACTGCACTGTGTCTACTGTAGTTTTTCGATGCCGTTGAGCAGAGCCTATTTACGGGGCGGGGCAGCTTTGATAAAGAATTCATTTGTGGTGCAGAATCTTAACTCGTGTCACTGTATCTCCAAATGTCATGACGGATGTGCTTGCTCCTCACTGTACTGGCCGCCACTGTGCTACGCCGCAAGGTTTCCCCGCTTAACCCTCACAATAGCCAGCGTTATACACTCAGTTTGGCCGCAATGTGGAACAAAGAATTCAGACAGGCACTCTGACCAAAAGGGAAATGCATTTCCCAAATCAGAGCACCACGACCGTGACCTCTGGGAATACCCTCACCCCAGCCGAACCACGCTAACACATTACAGAGCATAGCGCTGTTTCAGTCATTTCACATTTGAATGTGCGATGCCTTCCTGATAACGGGTGTTGTTCGTACTCAGACTGAAATGTACCATTAGTTCGGCAGGCACAGACATTCCTACCGCAGGAAACTAAGGGGTCAAGCTGGGCCCTGTTGTTGTAGGTTCAGTCCTTGGTTGTTAATAGTCAACTATGGCCTGAAGTCATAGACTCCACTCCACCTCTGATGGGGGAGAGTTGGCCTTGTCAACTCAGGGATGGAGGTTTAAGTTGGCCAGGGTTCCACAGGTTGCTCCCAAATTCGTAGCAGGATCCTAAGTGAAAATACATAGTTTCCTTTCAGTGAGAAATACACATTTCCTATGATCAGCACTACAGCTTTCCTGTAGTTCCAAGTCACTTGTAAGGTGTAAAATAGTCACTGACTTTCAGGACGAAGACGTTACACTAAAAAAGGTTGCACAATAAAGACAAGGAAGAGAAAACGATAGTACAAGCAGAATAGTATACTAACAGTCGTCTATTTTGATTTAAATTTTTGAAATTAAGTAAAGATAACATAATCTAAATGCCATGTTTTCTCTAGAAAATACAGACATCTAATACAGCTCTGTATGCGGAACAATGACTTAGGTGCATTTGTCAGCAGTTTTCTTTCTTCAAGTGTAAAATAAAGACAATCTTCACTTGAAATCTCACATTTCCCACTCTGTTTCTGTCTTGGTGGGTACAATAACACAGCACCTTATGAACCAATAAAACCAGCGAGGGCTTATTGAACAGAAAATAGAAGAACGATTACAGCCACATACTCGCATTTAATGGCCTGTCAGATTTTCAAATGGTGTTGCGAGATGTGTTCACATGAGCTAGTGGCCTGCTCCCTATTCCCTGCCCTGACACAGCACAAGTAGATGATCCGGTTGCCATATAAATAGATAGAGCGTGAAAGTGCAGTGGCCCTCCTATTCATCTCTGACAGCAACCAATCAGAGCGGAGGAAAGGACCTCGCCCATATACAGAACGATCATCCACCTCACATCATTGCCATTTTTCTAAGTAGAGAGGAGGATTGATGTTCGCAAGGCCACTTCAGTTCACTCGCTTTTGCTCTTTGAAATCAAAACAGCAGAAATGCTTATGACCCAGCGCCCTGTTATTAAAGGAATCATTTTCCCACAGAAAGCCAACTGATGCATCACTTCTGATGGCAGCTGCATTTCGGATAAGGATTTTTTTTTAAAACCCTACGCCTGCAAGGGCTGGAGAACCTGACACAAACTGTAATTCATGCAAAACAGCTGACCACAAGCTAGGAGCGTAGTTGTCAAGGTAGGGACAAATCAGAGATTTTTATTGTATGAGAAATGTGTGACACACGGGGTGTGCAAAGCAGATCAGCATATGTCATAAATAACACAGAGCATCGCATCCAGCCTTAGCCAGAACCCAGAGGACCGACTGGACGAGGCATGGTCAGAAGCTGAAGGAATGAATTCCTCCTCAGTCCATTAAATAATGAATTCAAATATTACTGGCATATTCGTGGACTTCATGATCAGGAAACAAAACTAACTGAAATCTGTTAATAACCCAGGACTGGAGAATGTACTCTATGCCAGGACTACCATGGATGGATCTCCAAAAATAAACAAAGAGCTACAAAAGAAGCGCCTGGGATACAAATGCTACGCAAGGAACGGAAGAGAATGGCAACCGAAGCACTGCCGGTGACCCATCGTCTAGAGTTCACGAATGTGACCTTCCACTTCCCTTCAAATGGCTCAGTTAACAGCTGTGGTCTGTAAAACAAGACAGGGCTCAGCTCCAGCAGCATAGGAGGAGCAATCCAGTTTTATGGGCTTGAGAGACTTAATAACCTTCTTAATTGCTTCGCTAGCCGAGGCTAATCACCCCTGAGTTTCCTAAAGCAGCAGGGAGACCTCGTCACGTGAAGAGGGGGGCCCTTCCTTTGAAGGGCCCGTGACATGTCTCCGGGGGGGCTCCTGGCCAAAGTCTTCCTGAAGAACTCATTGTGCATTATAGCCCTTTTTTGGCTATTGATCCCCTCTCAGGCACTGTCCTGGCATCTGTTCTTAGGATAACCACATGGGATGGGATGGGATGGGATGAGGGCAACAGGGCAAAAGATCTTGAACCCCTTGCAGGCAACATCTCACTTAAAGGAGAACCTTATGTTTCCTTAGGGTTTAGGGTGCCATTCAATCTAAACAATGTGTTCATAGCTGAGTCGATATGTCAGTTAAAGGTCATCAGATGATTGTATCCTTTGAACGTAACCTACAGTATGGTGCAGTCCTGGTGCAATTGCTTCAAAAATAAAATAGATGTGTTTTATTTATGTTAAAAGTGGTCAGGCATGCTCCATTGTGTATAAATACAAAAAAATAAAATAAAAAAAAATTAAAAATTAAGTACACAGTTCCCTTGACTTAGGTAGTACATTTTTATAGAACAATATTTGCTCACTTCAAAGCCAGCACATGGCAAATCCTTGTTCATTCTAAAAATAACCGTCAAAACAGGATTCAAAATTCCATGATAAACAAGCATAGCTACTTATCTACTTATTTACACAAATGTCCACACTATCTGAAAGCCTGCAACAGACTTTGAAAAAGCAGCAGGACTCTTTAGGACTGCAGCTGGGGGTGTTACATTTCCAAGGGATGATGAAAACTGCAGCTGTAGTTTCATTCTGTACTTTTCACATTGATAGTCAGTTGTGTTAAAGAAGTACTAGGGAGTCACATTGCAGTGTCAACAGTGACATGTATACACATGTATAGAGAATGCACAGAGTGTCTTAGTTAATTGCTTGGACATGCTCATATGAGGAAATGTAGTCAGATTCAGACATTCAGGAGGGAATACAAAAATCAAGTTTTCACTGTATCCTCATAGTACTCTGTATTTTAAAAAGCTATTTTGGCCCCTCAACAACAGCTGCTCAATGTTATTATAAATAAAACGACCTCATCTTTTCTAATGCCAGCTTTCTTACACAAAGCAAAGCATGTTTCTCTCCAGCAAGCACACAGACATATCTCACTTCAACCGAGGGTCGATGCAAAAAGGCTCTTTCATTATTCAAACCGTCAAAACAGAGGGATTTATACAAAAGTATCATTTCAGGTTGAAACAACTTCAAATACATAAAAATAGGAAATGAACATCTTTTAACGAACAAACTCAGGGGCTTCCTCCTGTGGTCAACTCGAACAAGGGAAAGAGATTAATGGATTGCTGCCAGATGAACAAGCAAACTTATGGCAGAGTAATGCTTCTGTAAGACACATAGCCCTAGAGTCAACCTCCATCCCTACAGCCACCCAAAAATCAGTTTGTAAAATCTCTCACCACAAAATTAGGAAAACATGAGGATACTGAAAGAAGACAATGTTTGGGCAGAAAACATATCATTATTGATGAAGATCCTCCCAATGAAATGTCACATGGCAGCAAGCAGAAGGCTCCACTAGTAGGCACTCTGTCACTCAGCAAGGACTGAAAATGGCTATACTGTATGACCTCAAGCCCAAACGCACAGGTGCTGAAGCTATAGAGAGGAGCTGAAAAGTGGCCAAAGGAGTCACTAATTGACTTCAGGCTACAGCTGTGGCCTATAAATTTAAAACATAAAACCTCTGACATGTGGACATGACGGGATACTCAAATGAACAGGTGCTTCTTCAGGGAGTCAGGGGAGGGGGAGGGGGGTCGTATTGCTGGGGAGGAGGGGGGATTCTCTGTATGCTGACCAAGGAATATCCAAATCATGACTTCAGCATGCGCAATTCTGCTGGTGCGATTGGCCACATGTTCTGAACATGTGCGTCTTCTTGGAAGGCCTGCCTGCTGCCCACAGAGGCTTGTCAGCTCTCACCAGCCTATCAAGTAAGAACTTCTCCTTCAACAGTAGTGTGCTGTTGACGCAATGCACCCGACAGTCTGAAAAGCCCCATATGTTTTCAAAGCTCCAGCTGATCTTTTCAAAGCTCCAGCTGATCATTTACATTTTGCAGGCAGTAACTTTAAGTCGGAAAACAGCCTTCTGGGTAATTCGGTAAAGGTGCCGGGCACACGTGAATTTTGGCTCCGATTAAACATTCAGACAGGTCTGAGTCTTCGGTTATGTAATTTGCCAACTATGATGAGTAGCGCACAATGTTGGGAAACAACAGGCTTTGTCACTTTAGGGATGTGGTGACTTTGAGCTTGCCAGAGTTCCCTGACTCACCACTGGGTTAGTTCCGCTCTGCTATGCACAGAGAGATTCCCTTGTCTAAACGGCACTAGCCAAATTGCTCCTGAATGTGGCACAGCAGTAACTTTCCAAATTGTGATGGAAAAAATGGGTAATAAATTGATAAAGTTAGTAACCAAGTTAAAAAACCAACCGAAGCATTATGTTTTTCTGACAGTGGCGTCAGGGTAATGACTGACATCCCTGTTACTGGGCAGGAGGTGCGGAGCCTGTGGTTAGCACTCTATGGTTTTTTTGGTTGGCACGGATGGAGAAGGCGAGGCCCAGTTCCTCTCGTTGACTTCTTCCCCAGCTGGCAAAGGAGCAGCAGGGCCCTGCATACTTGTGCAGGAACACAACCCATGGGAGAGGAATCTGGCACATCGTTCCACCGCTGGCCACAGTTCCCTCGCTGGGATGGAGCGTCTATTTATATCAACAGCGTAGACGATGCTTGAGCGCTTCCAGAAAGCTCCATCCTCCCTCCCTCTCCTCTCTGCTTCTCTCTCACAGTTCACAGGGCTTGAAATCTCCTTATTTCAAGATGAGGAGATTATCTCCGCTGGCTGGTCGGCCATCGACAGGAATCTGAAGCAGACGCAGAGCTTGGCAGAATGTATTCATGCCATTTTCATAACTGTCACTGACAGAATCGCCATTGATCGATTTAAAATGAACCAAAATCTTAGTATTTTGTTACATTACATTTACTTACCGCATGCTCATATCCAGAAAGATAACATAGGACAAACATAAGTGCATTTACCTGATTGTTATGAGCAACAGTGCTAAACCTGCCTAATCATATTCCCAGATCAGTAAGTAAAAATATCACCAAAGCACTAATGCAAGTTAACCAACACCCAAGTACAAAATCTAAATGCACTCAAACTACATACATAACAAACCCTAAGAAGAGATGCATAAGGCCCTTGAAATATTACATAGCATAAATTAGCATAAAAGGTGAGAGTGCCACAGGGTAGGGATGGGAGGGGAACCGAGATGTAGTCTGAAGAGGTGGGTCTTCAGTTTGCCTCAGAAGACGGCCAACAATTCTGCTGGCCTGACCATGTGAAGCAGTTTGTTCCACCACCGCGGAGCCAGTATAGACAGGCATCACAACAGGCAGAAGGGATCTTGCGGGCAGAGGAATGGAAAGATCTAGAGTGGATGCAGGGTAGAGAGATTGATTCGCAGAATGATGGAGCTGGTCCATTCCCTGCCCTGTAGGCGAGCACCAAGGTTTTTATCGTGATGAGAGCTATAACAGGTAGGCTAATCAGTGAAGTGAGGTGAGCAGAGGTGTGAAATGAGCACACAGAGGAGTACTGTGGCTGTGTTCTATATTAGCTGCAGGGGTGTAGAGACACATGCAGGGACACC
Source organism: Anguilla anguilla (assembly GCF_013347855.1). NCBI lineage: Eukaryota > Metazoa > Chordata > Actinopteri > Anguilliformes > Anguillidae > Anguilla > Anguilla anguilla. The sequence continues at coordinate 13,725,701 of NC_049204.1, read as the reverse complement.
AGCAAGAAAAGAATCACAATAGTCCTGGTGCAAGAGTTCCAGGGTCTGGGCTCGGAGCTTGGAAGAGTAGGTGAATTGGAAGGGGTGGGTTCTTGGGACGTTTCATAGAAATACAATCTACAAGGCTAACTCACTGGCACTACATGGAGTGGAACCTGAAAACGAGATATGAAACCTGAGAAGCCCAATCACAATTCTCAATATTTAGGATATGGGGCAAATCATTGGACAGGAAACTGTCAGTTAAATATGCGATTTTGACTTATTGTGCATCCTTCCATCAGGCCATACGACTTGATGAATTACTAGAGTGCGTATAGAAGGATTACACATTTCCTGTCTCTACAGTATATTCCAGAACGCTCCAGTGCCATTTCAAAGGACAATGGAGATCATAAAAACAGCTTTTAAAAAGTATGCTATTGACTTTCTGGGTAGATCAATACACAGCAAATACGTCCTAATGGCAATCCCATTGCCTCCCACGGCCAATTTCCCACTTTTCAATGGGAATAGCTCTCCATCAGTGCTAACTTGTAAACAGATGTATTGATTAAGGCCTCTGTGTTCATGTAACAGTGAAGCAGGAATACATGGATGCATTATAGATAACACACAAAGTATTTCATTATCATTGGCATATATTGATTGGATGCACACAATTGTCCATCAATATTCAGATTATAGACCATTGCTTCTTGTCATACTGGGGTTATATTTATATTGAACTTTTGTAATTTACAAGAATCTAGCCATCTGGATTATACACAGTTAAATTTGTAATGAACTGATCAATAAAGTGAATGAAAAGATTAACAAAGTGAGTGAAGTATTGAATTCAAACATTTTTTTTCCTACTGAGCAAATGGAAAATATTGCCCAAGAAATTCAGCTTCTCCGTTTTGCAGTATTCCAGTGGTCTAAATGAATAAAGAACAGTAGTCATTCCTAGAAAGATATCTAAAAAAAAGTCAAAATGTTAAGACACTGTTTAGTTTACTGCTAAAGTGAAAACGGCAAGGCAAACCACAGTTCAGTTTGCAGCTAAAGGAAAATGGTAAGACTGTTTGCAGAAGTGTAGGACCACAGGCGGCTCAGGAAATTAATTTTAGTATGGATTAAGGAGTCAGAGCAGGAAGGCTGTGACCATAGACCTGGGCTCTGCGTGCATTCATTTTCTGCCACACAGAACTGGCAGGGGAAATATACAGCATAATGTCTACCAAGAAAGAAACCAAAAATATATACCCTATGAAGCCTGCAATCCATCCCACATGGGGAAGCATATTCTTTAATGTTCTTTTGGAAATTCGTGGAAATTCATGACTGAAGTATTGCATTTGAAAAAATGAAGGCTGTGAGAAACAAAATCAGGAAAATGTATAAATAAATATGGCAAGACAACAAAACATTACTTGAAAAGGGGGTGGCATTAATTTCAGTTCTATTTGTATGCGTTTGAGAAAAAGCATCCACCAGAAATTCAGATAAAATAGGCTACATGTTTTGTAATTTCAGAAACTTTGAAAAAGTAGGAATGGAGACTGGGCCAGCTAAAGGCCATGGAAACGGGACCAAAATTTCAGGCCACATCATCCTTTCAGCCACGCTACTAATTATGGTTCACATGCGGTTAAGTTCAGTTCAAACAGGTTCTAAGATGTCAGCCACTGAAGTATCAGAGTAATGCGTGAACCAATGGAAATAGGGAAATAAAGCAGCGGCAAAGCACCGCAAAGCTATCATAGCCTCCCCATGTTGCGCTCTCTCTCTTTTCATCTCTTTTCAACACACATGCCATTCTCTGTCAATACAAAGGTCTCAGAATTGTCTATCTCCTCAGATGTACTGATAACAAGAATCGCCTCTGTGCCCATAACATCTTCACACGTTCACTTTTTCTTGTTCTGAGTTTCTGGGTTTTTTGCAGCGAGAGTAAGTTTTAAGCGGCCTAACCATAACCTTTGTTCTGTCGCAACCATGTTTTACTTTAAAGGGCAGTTCCTGTCCTGCCCACAATCCCAAGGTCTGCTTTTGGTTAAGAAGGGACTGTCTGAAGTCTGCGTTTCAGAGAAACAGAAGGAACGAGTGTGCGCTGTAATCTGTTCTTCGTTGTTCTTTCGGTGTCTTTTATCCCGCTCCCAGAAGGCCGTAAAAGTTTAAAAAGCAGTCTGACGGAAGGCATGATGCGGGGAGTCATGCGTTACTCAACAATTACACAATTTTACTGGGCCAGTCATACGCGCCAAGGATTCAGTGACACAGCACTCTGCTGCTGGCAGGGGAATGAGAGCAGAGTCGAGGAAAACTGGATTAACGGCCGCTTCTTGTCAGCGTGCCCTACGATCGCACGCGTTTGCCTGGTACGCAGTCCGTCGCTGCAGCAACAATAAAAGAGAGAGAGAGCATAGGCTAAAGACAAAGAATGCGATTATTTATTTAAAATGTTCCTTTTATTTTCCCTCTGTAGCTCACCCTGCTTTTGGCAGCCACAGACTGTTCCAGGAGGCAGGCCAAGAAAGCAGAGAAATGGTTAGACTACACTATCTGAAGGGAGGGGGAGAAGGAATAAGTCAGTAATTCACTGTCTAGGCCGTGACGTCAGGCTTGACTGCAAACAGAGGCTGATCTCACAGCGATATCTGGCACCAAAGAGGACACAGAACTATCCAGGGAGAGAGGGGAAGGAAGCTGGAACACACGTGGATATAAATTCAAATGCGTGAAGATGATTAGCACGCCTAAATACGTGTGAATCTCCTCTAATTAATATCTTGTGGTGCAGATGATGCATAGCATGCTGGTGCTATTAGCTAGTTCCTTAGCGGTGTGTATTTTTCCAGCCCGTTTGTTGACATGACCAGGAACTGCCATTCAATGAACAGTTCAGGGCAAGAACGGTTCCAGATTCAAAGGCTAAATCCTATCTTTCTAGTCAACTGTTTCATTTCATCCTGGTCCCCATTAAGCTCATTTCAGGTACAAATTAAGCAGATTAACAGCCAGATTTGAAATGTAGATGCCCCAAGAAGCCCGTTTCTCATTTCCATATTGAGACCCAATATTGTACTTCCAACATTTAATTGAGAAGCATTAATGAAAGGTATGGAATTATTATTATTATTATTATTGCTGTTGTTGTTTATAGTTAGAAACTGCATGTTGTCTTGAAGAATACAGAGAGTGGCTGACGACTGTGTTCCATGACTAACCAACTGCCCTGAGTTTCCATGTGTTTCCTATGTTGTATGATGAGTGATGTCTGGAAAATACAGAAGTTATAACTTCCTTCTGACTTATTACCAAAAAATGTCTGATAGAGAGATGAATGTTTAATTAAAAAAAAAGCTTTGAGTTAAACCTCAGCTTTTTCAAATATATTACAGTGCTGAAAAAAGGATGTCAAAATTAAATCTGCTTCCCTCGCTGGTAAATTAACAACCGTTTTTATCAGTCAGGCGCTTTCAAAACTACATTTTTAAAGGTTTGTTTTCACTGCTTTAGTGCTGGCAAGAGTGATTACCCAGTGTGCAGCCAGCATTTTCCCCTCTGGATAAGAAAGATACACAGAAGGAAGAGCTACTGTATCTTACATCACACTGTAGGCATTCAGCAGATGCTCTTATCCAGAGCAACGGACACAGCTTGCATTCTTTGTGCATACAATCTATTTACGCAGCTGGATATCTATTGAAGCCATTCGGTTTAAGGACCTTTCGCCCAAAAAACAGGGAAGTTGATCACAACTCGGTTTTAGTGAATCAGAAGACAAGTAGCTACTTACTGGACATGCTTGCCCAAAAGATTTGTGCTGTGTGACATAGTTCTAAAGTTATCAAAGAATATACGTTTTAAGTGCTGTGCACAACCACTTGGAAACTGCACAAAGCTACTGTGCACAGATCGACATGTTGAACTGTTTATCAGTGCCTGAGCACACAGGGTGGCCACAAAGACCACTTAAGTACTTGGTTCATCGTGTTCAGTTTGCAGGAAATGTGTAGCTCCACCCTCTCCCTTATCTGATTGGGCAAACAAGTGACAAGTTCTTCCGATTGGTTCTTAATATTAACATGCGCAGCATAAAAACGGTTTTTAACCCAAATCAAAATGCCCAGTTGCACTTCAAAATGTACATTCGGTAAATTCCAAATTACTCATTCTGTAATTCCACCCATGATTCAGATTCACATAAACCAAGGGTACTCACTCTCATGGACATTTATAATAAATAATCTTTGCTTTGAATATCCTTCTTCAGTGTCCATGCATTAGAGTCACACAACATATGTTATCTTTAAGGCAGAATACATGAAATGCCCAAAGAGCAAGTTTCAGACCCATTTCCAAACTAATGGGCTGAATATGTAACGTATGTAATGTATAATTACTCATCTTGACAGGCCTTCCCTGGTTTACATAAGCCCAGTACTTTGAGGGAAAGTATCTATTTCAAAGAGAACGAAGCCTTGGTCATAGGGCAATGGAACAAATGCAGAGCCACATCAACAGTGAAGCGCCCACTCTGTGCAAACTGTCTCCGCGTTAGCGGTGAGGCTACAGGGCTCACATTATTTCCATCTGTGTGGAGGGCAGAAGCCCAGTTTTCCCCTGAGCGCAAACCACTACCTGGTCAAAACTGGGAGTGCAGCAATGACACGATGTGACCACATTTTCCAAGATCACAGGCCGCTCTCCTAAATAATGGATGTCCGCCAACTGCTCTTAACAGCGCCTCTGGGCTTGTTGGGGGTCTGAGTTATCTGTCATTCTGACTTCTTCAGGAAAAAAAAAAAACTTTTTTAAAAGACAACAGACATTTGATGGTCTTGACATGAGCCCAGTTTTTATACACACCCTATTTTACTCAATGTTGTACAATTTTTTTTTTTTGTAACTGTAACACGTTACTGTAACTGAACCAAAAATACATTTGCAATTAAAATTGAACTTGGTTTCTTCAGGACTTGTAACATTTCTTTGTTGCCAGAAAGTTAATTTTTGTAAGTTCTGTGATAGTGTGTTAAAAGGCATAGTCGCAAAACAATCTGAGAACTTTGATGCTTGGACAACACGGTATTCTGAATATAATTAAAATTTCTAAATTCAGACTCTGGACGACAAACGTTGGCTAATATGACATGACATAATCCCCACTAACATCAATTAAAATCCCAAAATATAGAGGACACACAACTATACATGTTTACAAGCTTTACAATGTATACTGATGTAAACAAAAAAACTTCTTTTTTTTTCAAAACAATGGCGCTGAAACATTTTACCATTTCTCCAAACAGAGAAAAAACCTCAGTAATAAGGTCAAGGGGAGAACTCGATATAATACAACCTAATCCATCCAAAATGGTTTGCAAACATTCTTTAGCGAGACAAAAGAAAGTTTGCTGAGATCTAATGATCAACTGCGGGCAAGGCATCCCATAAAGAAAACGGCCACTTAAGAACTTCAGTCGTTCCATTATTTTGGTGCTCTACCCATCTGGCCTTCCGCAGCTCACAATCCATTCTTCTCTCATTTCAATACAGACACACTACCCGCAATTCACCAGATCCTCCCGAGACACCAGACGTCGCCCCTTTTATCTTTTCGCAGGCGGGAAACTCAATACATATTTCTGTGTCAAGTACTGTCCCCGAGTCAAGTCTAGGAGTCAAAAAGGTCAAACGGGTCAAGAGCTCATAACTGGAGGTCTGGTAAAAGTCTCAGCTGGCATGGGAATGAACCAGCAAGCATGTCGAGTCTATCCTGAGGAACAGACATAGATCTGAAACAGGTTTTTACCTCCAGGTGCAATGAAGAGGCCTGCCCTATGGACGTGATTCCATTCGGCGCGTACAGATTAATAATGATCACCGGATTATTATTATCTCCCAGGTTATTACCTCTGAGCTCCGTGTTGTACCGCTTGACGCTGTGCCATCAAGCCACTGACATTGTGCTGCCTAGTTACATAGGATACATCATATAAAGCAGTCATAGTCATATCAAGTAATCGCCAGCAAAGAGGAAACGCTGAATTCTTGCGTTGTGCGTGCGCCACATCGTTTCCACAGGGAATCGGTAACTAAAACAGCGCGAGGTGAACGCCACAGAGTTTGGATTAAATAAAAAAACGGAACTTGCCCGTATTCTGGGCGCTGGGTGTTCCGATACGCCCGTTCGCCTCAGGCCCTCGGCAGTATAAACTCAGATAAAATGCAGTGTTTACAGGGAAGCTAGAGAAAGACTGAGGTCTTCCATTCATTTTGTCAGATTCCTTTGAACACTATTAAACAGGGAGGGCTAAATATTTACACTGCGGCCTCTGTTTGTTTAATGTTTGAAACGCACTTGTGAAGTCGAATACACAGTTAAAAGCAAATTAGAAAACAGTTTGGATAAAACGCCTTTATGCCTCTGATGGTTGCCAGACCTCTTGGTTTCCACTGTGCTCCTGTCCTCTCCTCTCCCCTGGCTCTACCTCCTTTTGAGGGCATGAGGAGTCGAGGCTAGCTAGGGGCTTAGCAGAGGGTCGAAGCCTTGCCTCCCCCCATGTGAGAGCTGTCAGTAGTGTAATTTTTAGAATATAAATGGACTAAATCAGGCAGATTTACAAGAGGTTTAGCACGGTTTATATGAACCTGTGAGCACCATGTGAGGGTATTAAGAAAAAAGAACTGCGCTTTTCATACATACTTAATCGTAGTGTTGAATTTTCCCTCATTAGCCGACTTCCATTTATGAAAATGTTATTATTATTATTGTCATTATTATTATTATTATTATTATTACTATTATTTTATTTTTTGTTATTAATGTTTTAATGGTGTTGTGGTTGTTGTTGTTAACAGCGGTGCGAGTGCACAGATAAGATCAATAATCAAACGCTCATTAATGGCTATGAAAACACATCCGTGGATTAAACTGTTCAGTGGTACAAACAAATAATAAACCCAACAACCGCAAAGGCATTGCCTTCAACCCGTAACACGCAGGCAAAGGGAGTGCGTTCTTTTCCTCTAACAGACATTGTCACAGTCTGTGCCATACTCCTCAGTTACAACCGCCCCTGAAGATTGTGTGGCGCAACAAAGAGGCTTGTGTCCCGGCCCAGCGCGGCTGTCTCTCTCTCCCAGGCCGGCCGCCCCGTAGCAGCAGACACAGAAGCTCTTCCCCTCTGCGCTTTCTCTGGGCTCCCTGGGGAGGGATCAGCTGGCACCAGAGGAGCATGCCTGCGTACTGACCATCTGCCGCAAAGCGCTGAGTAACAGGAAGTGTGGAAGGAGCCGTCCGTGCTGCTCATTGTTCCCCGAAACTTGCCGCTGTCTGGGGCGCAGTGTCGTGGGTGTGTGTGTGTGTGTGTGTGTGCGTGTGTGTGCGTGAGTGAGTGTTTCTGTGCATGTGCGTATGTGTGTGTTTCTGTGTATGTGTGTTTCTGTGCGTTTGTGTGTGCGTTTCTGTGCGTGGGTGTGTGTGTGTGTGTGTGCGTGTGTATGTGTGTGTGTGTTTAAGCGTGAGAGAGAGAGTCTGTGTAACTTGGTTTGTGTGCACAATACAGTTTAATAAGGTGATGAATGACAGGCCAGCAGGTTTACCTCTTATCTAACGCCAGGCGATTCTGTCCCATAATTGTTTCTGTTATGCTTGTAATACTGATCATCACTAAATAAACAGAACACAGTGAAAGAACTCAATAGCCTCTACAAGGTCTATTTGCTCCCTCTAATCCTCACTTTGAAGGAGAATTGCTAATTGCTGATGATTCATCCCCTTCGTGTCCCCAAAGCTTTTGATGTTAATACAAAATGAAGCAGTTTGATAGCACAGTTACCTACAGGTGACTGAAGTAGGGGCAGTAGAGTCCATTAAACATGAGTACGGTCCATATCTGCGGCCAGCTTCAACGCATCGAGAGCACAGCTGAATGTCAGAATGTCAGTTAGAATTATCCTGCTGACAATGATGCAATACCCAGGCCCCTCACAGTAAAAGCTTGTGCCCTGAGAAGCGCTGTTGTCAGGGTGATTTTGACAGGGAGACTTCGAGATTTTGAAGCGGTGACCTTTAAAAGTATGAGCGCGCACGTGTGAACGTGTCAGCATTTATGTCTGTTTGTCCAGTATGTACCCACACAACAGTGAAATACAACATTTTGTAAATGAAACTATTCATAGTTCTGGCTGTACACCATACTAAGCGAAATGCATTCACAAGTGAAAATGCCACAATACGGTTAATCACGTGCAGCAATTGGCAGCGTATCCCAACGCTGTTCATCTTGGAGAGAACCCATCTACCCCCCTCCCCCCACCCACCACCGCCCCCCTGCCCAAAAGCGGTCACAACCCAGACAACAAGAGCTATTGCTGCCCTTAAGTTACGCACATTCTTAATCAGTTTAAATGCATTAGCGGAGTCATTTGGCTTAATTGATCTGGCTTGCTTCTTTCCTCGAAGCTTCCGCCTGGCACTCATTACTAATTGAGAAGGAAGGCCTGTGTGAGTGCCTGAGTCAGACATAGTTCAAGTTCCTGGGGGTATTAGTAATGAGAGGTTTTTCTGTATATACAACTCAAACATCCACCAGGGAGCAAGAGGAGCATTTGTTCATCTTGTTACGCTTATAATGTAATAAAGACATAACTTTGCCTGCAACTGTATCGAGCAGTCTTTCTATTCATATGTGGTTATAACCAACAAATTACTTTAATGCATAATTAATCATAGCTTATGACAGATAAGTCAGTATGATTCTGACTAATAGGATTACACAATCCATAGAGAAAGTATGTTAAATTCTCAACAATTAATAAATTCAGTATGCAGTTTTTTGTTCATAATATTTTTTTCGTTTCCTTTAAAGGTCATGTCAAGCTGGCATTAAATTATGTATGTAGGCTACATAGGTGCTGAATAACAAACATACTTTATTTAAAATCACCACAGAAAAACTAAAATTTTCCCCGCTCCTTTGCCAATTACCCACAGCCAAGTGTGAAAATTCTGCATCTGAGGTGGTAACAAGAACAAATGGAGAAAGTTTTACTGCGTCTCCAATGGCCAAGTCTATTACGTTGAGAATTTCTACCCACGGCAAGGCGAACAGTGACACTTAAATGTAATCAGCGTACTTCTTGTAATCCCAAAACAGTGGCAAATTTGTTTATCATCCTTGTGTCAATGCAAGCAGCTTTGTGCGGCTTGCTTTTCTTTGAAGCCTCTTGAAAATACCACAGGGGAATTCGCAGAGCTTCTCAGATGAGCGCGATTGCACAAAAGGGAAAGCACAAACACTTGCCTTCAGAAAACATGCATTTAAAATCAGCTATCGAGCGTTTAGCTCCACCAGATCGTATTTGTTGCGTGAGAGGAACCGTACTAGGTGTCATTACATGCCATCATTACCTTCCCCATATGTTAGCCTAGAAATAGGGCCTGGTGAAAATATTGGCTTGTTATTTCAGTCATCCGCCACAAATGGGGTGACAGAGCCTTTATTTCAAGCCACCGATTACACAATCATTCACGTAATTGCAGTGATCATCTCAGTTGATCATTCAATTACTACTTCACCAGTCACACAAGGAGAATAGCTCAGCAATGTTTATGTGCATTGACATACGACTCACGTACTGGACTCAGGGTACTGTATTAGCTGTAATGCAGCAATAGATTAAACCATTCACCAAGAACACACATTATAGTTTTTCTTTCAGAAGGTGGGAAAGGTTAATTTACAGCTGATGTAGCATCAGCTGTAAATCATGAAATAATTAATGTAGAGCTGGTTGCACTGAAGAACAGCTGACAGTGTGAGAAATAGGCAAAAAATGACCCTTGTTAGGGTAAAAATTCCAACAGCCATCAGAAAACCATGAGCGGGCTGGCTGAATTGTGTTTTATTTTTAAATTGCCCAGGGTTGTGATCATTTGTGAGCTTTTCTGTCACTTGCATGTTTTACTACAGTGATGGTTTACAGCCGTCTGTGCTTTGAACCTGCTGTACACATGTTCCATACGCATTCATAACCTGCTCTGCTTTCTTGAAGGCTTTGTGAATTCTGCCTTCCAGACTCTCAAAGCACTGGATGAGGTCTGTCAGGCTAATGCAGCACATTCAGAGAGCGCCTTCCCCAGCCCATTCATGTCAACCATCTTAACAAACCTTGAATAAAACGCAGAATTTTGAATGGTAGTGTAGTAGAATACCTCGTTGAACTTGACCCCATTTGGTTTTGCACGGGTCAAGAAGCAAGCAGTAGAGAACAGCCTATCCCCATGATCGTGTCTCTCAGATGTGACACACACTTTATTTCCAACTTGGTAAACCTGATAACACACTGTCCATGTTTGGGTGAGCCAGTTTTTCAATAAGAATATTTGCATTGACTGAATAAGTCTCTGTTAAATCATAATTAAAATCATTCTTCCTCTTTCTGGTCTCTCTCCCCTTGTAATTTTTGACAACTGTCCCACCCTTACCTGCGTCCACATCAGCTTTTTATGTCATTGTGTCTTTTGGTCCAATGCAATGTTTGTCCAGTAGCCCAAATCTGTTGCTATGCAATGTACCAGTAGGATATTGTTCAGCTTATCAGTCTTGACATTGTTTGCACATCCAGGTTTCACTTCTTCCACACTTACTGCTGTCACTTTATTGTTTTGCACTGATGAAAATATCATAATCAATCCCTGATTGTGCAATTAGTCATGTCTCTGCATTCATTGCCTGAGGTATACCTGGAGGATAACTGCCGAAATTCAGGTTGACAACCCACAGGGTCACGATTGTGTTCGATGTTCTCTCCATGGCACTAGCCATAACCAATTCCACTTAAGCGTGGGCTGGCTACACTGAAGTCCACAGTAATCTGACAGCAGCATTTATTATTCACATTTATAAGTGAATCAGCACTAACTGAAATGCTTCCCTTGTCACTTCAAGATAGAAGTGCAGAAAACGGTCAAATTGCGGGGAAAACCCCACAAAGGCACAGTGCAACAGCATTCAAACTCAAACACCCACGTAAAGACTGGAGGACAATAGATGTTTTTCAGGCACTGGATTCCACAACCTGAAGGCAAAACACAATCAGTCCTAATATTTTAAAATGCACACAAAAAGGTAACTCAAGGTTATATTCTGTATTGACCATAAGGGTGTAACTACGAATAACGACATTTAAAAAATAATAAAAATAAAAACTTCATATGGTCAAAAAATTCCAGGCTTGAGCATGCATGCTTTGAAAGAAAAATCTGTAGTTTTCCTCTCCATTTGGACGCATTCAATGGTTGCACACAAAGCAAGACATTCGTATTAAGAGACCATTAAGGACGCTTTTTTTGTTGTCTGATGAAAATAATACTAATTAATTATAAATACTAAGAAAACAAATACTAAAGTGAAAACCACTTACATACTGTTAAAAAAATTATGAGTTGGACATTAACCCTGATATAGCCCTCATTCAATCTCATATAATTTTCCCTTTTGCTGCAGCCACACCAATCAATCTATAATATTTTGACATTAAATAAATGTGACGTGACATTTGATTGTATTAGCTGAACAGGATTACACGATGACCTAAAGAAGAAGAAAAACAACACAATTTAACAAGAAGCAAATATTGAGGGTTGGAGTACTTTCTTTGATATCTAAAGGTGGTCTTAAGGTCTTTGTCTTCTGTGTAACTGGATTCAGTTTGAGACATCATCATGCAAAAATGTATGCCCATAATAATTCAGTAGAGGGTTATAATATAGTCAATGCCCTAAAATAAAATGCTGCCCCTGGAAAAAGTTTTGGTTATAAATGTCATGTGACTGAATATTATACAGAAGGTCAGTGAGGATGTAAATAATCCTGAAACATTAACATTGAACATAATTACGTAAATGTCTGTGGGTTGACGGGAGAGGTGGGTCGGCCTATTTTGGCAGTTACTTCCTCAAAGAGGAAACAGGCTTTGTGACAATTTAAAAAATATATATTTGTTTACCTTCAGCACCTAGCCTATACAGCAGTTGTAGGCCCACCCAACTCCAAAATCAAAGAAAAAACATGCAAGCACCTACGAGCTGTGAAATCACCACTTTGGGTCGGCAATTTCTGAGAAGCACTAGTAAGTGGAACCGTAATCTTCTGAAACCATCCATGAAACGCTTATTTTTCATCACTTTTTTTGCAAGGGTTCCAAGCTCTCACACATAAAGGGCAGTTCATCCTCGCCACGACATCAACTGAAACAATCCTATTAGACTTGGCGCGAGAACTTCACATCACACATCGTCCTGGAGAAGACTGGAGTGACACCCGCGTGCTCCCTGTCCTTCACCTAGCCACCCAGTCAGCAGGGAAATGGAGATCGAGCAGAACGATAGGGATGATCCAGTTTCACATCAAGCAAGGAAGCTGGATCTTTGCCGAACTGCATCAACTCGATGAGCCAGTTTATTCTTGCACGATTTCGAGCCAAAAGGGGACTGCTTTTAGGTCCCTGGTTGCTCGTTTTCTTCCATCTCAAAATACTTTAGTTTATGAAAATATTCACTCTGATATTCAGTGTTCCTTTACAGTGTATCTGAATGCACGGGACGTCCCACTGTATCCCATTTCCGGCATGTTCCGTCCTGATTTCTCCCCTGATTATTCTCCTGCCGCTGACCTCCTGCTCTCAGCAGACCGTGGGAGATGGAGGCAGAGCCGAAACACAAATTTCATCTCACAGGAAACGGTCCAACTTTCCTCCAGCGCGATGCCGTGGCCGGGGGTTGCGGATTTCGGCGACAGGCAATCGGACCGAGCGAGGACCTGGAAGCGAAGCTTTTATCGACATCGGGGCACAGTCACCGAGGTCCCAGGCTCTCTAAATCAAGCAAGATTCATTTTCCTTGGCACCGTTTACTTATTTTTCCAGAAGGAAAAAAAAATAACACAGGGGTGTCACAAAGTGGTTGTGTGGGTCCTGTTAAGAGACAAGAGGACATCGCTGAAGGCCAGACACTGAGGTCTGAAACAGCAGAAACCTCATTGTGCCCATCTGTTCTGGGAAATAAACTGCCTCACGTCAATGAGATGGCCAGACACCTAATGTGACCTTACCCCCTGCAAACACATCAAATGCTCCCATAAATCTTTCTCAGGCTAAGCCCACGGAACGCCTGCACCTCACTAAACCGATGGCCATGCATGCCGTTCCAATGGTAGTCCATTAGAGTTGGATTTATGACCTTTCAGCCGCTCAGTGATTGGACTTTTGTGCGTCGGTGTTTATCTCTATAAACAGAAGAGTAAAAAAAAAAAGGGAAAATCACAATATGTCAAAACAAGTAGACTGATTTATTGAGTCCCACTGACCCATGACACAGTTGCCGATTTGGTGAACATGACTTGGAAATAAACCTCATTAATGGAATTAAAATGATGAAGCTTCCTGTCATAATTTAATTATTTGAACTTTAATATACCATTTCCTGTACTTTGAAGAATTCCAGCTTGGTTTGGAGATATACAAAGAAAAAAAAATACAAACAGGATGTTGTCATTAAAGAGCTTCTACTGGAAACCTTGCCCGGGTTGTGTATTATCTGATCTGTGATTAAATAATTCAGTGCATCGGAGCCTGTGGAGCACAAAAACATCCCAGTGTTTGGGTGTGAGTATAATATGACACATCCTCTTGATGTTATGACAGGGAGGTTTAAAGGTTTTGGTGACTGAACACATGGGCTGGCAGAATGGGGGGTTGGAGGGGGGGGGACCCAGTGACATTGGCTAACACTACAAAATAAGACAGAAAGCCCTGGCCTTCCTTCTGTAGCCGATGGGGAAAAGTGGGGAAAAACAAAGAGTGGGGCGGGGGTGGGGGGGAATACGTGTAATAGTATGAATCAGCATTGAGCTAGTTTCCTCCAGATGGCAAGCAATCTCCTATTCCTTTACATAAGAGGTGAGGAGGCAGCGAAATCCCCCCGGGGAGAGGCGGTGTTTTAGAGAGGGGACGAGGGTCATTGTGTGCACGGTTAAGCATCAAAGCGAAGGAGAAAAGGCAGGCCAATTGCGTTTACGGTTACACACTGCAAACGCAATTGGCCCGGAGCGGAGAGCAGAGACCAGAGAAAGCAGGCCGCTCCCCGACCCGCTCGCAGCCGCCACAGCGACAGGGGAGCCAGAAAAGATTTGCGGTCGATCCTTTCTTCTCCTTTCTTTCTTTCTTTCCCTCACATCCCCGCCCGCGGCTTTGGCAACCGTCTCAGAATCAAAGAACGGAGGCCGACTGTCTCTCACTCGCCGGGTGCGTTCGTCCGTACTCAGAGCCACTTCGCAGATGCCCTCAGCAGGCTGCTGGAGATTCATCTATTTATTTATTCATCTACTTATTTTGCTGTATTAGGTTTTGATATTTTGAAGTCTCACTCCGTTTCGGGTCTGGAGGGGGGCGGGTTTCGGGGCGAGGGGCGTCATTTGAAAGTCATTCCCTTGCTGGCTCGGCCGGATCCGTCCTCTCGGACAGCTGGGGCTCGGAACCTTCTGATTGGGACCTCGGGGTCAAGGTGCGCGAAGAGGCTCTCCTGCCACCTGCTGACATTGCCATTCCTTGTTCCCGTTCCCTGACCCCTGACCCCGTCGCGCTCGCTTAGCGGCCTCAGACAAGACGCGTCTGGCCAACTGTGACTGCGCCGAGAAAACAGTTCAGCATTCGCTTTCGTGAAACCTGCGGTTCCTGACGTGGTCTGGCAGAGACCAGTCCCTACGTGCCTCAGAAGAGCACGTTACATTACATTACAGGCATTTAGCAGACGTTCTTATCCAGAGCAACTTTTTACAAAGCATTTACATTGCATCTATTTATACAACTGGATATATGCTGAAGCAATGCAGGTTAAGTACCTTGCTCAAGGGTACAACAGCAGTGCTGTACCTGGGAATCGAACCTGTGACCTTGAGGTTACCCGACCAGCTCCTTACCCATTATACGACACTGCCGCCCGCATAGCACGCATCTCTACAGTAAATCTGGCAAGAGAGCTCTCTGTGAGTTCACATGCCCTCCCCGGCTCCAACAACTGGTGGAGGAGATCGCGTGCTTGTTCGATATTCGATCAATGTCAATTATGCAGTCCCCAAGTTCAATCCAGACCAGACGGGGCAACCGGAGGGCACGGGGCACCGCAATGCATTTCAGAGCACTGGAGTGGCCAGCCTGCGTTTAAATATAAACCGCTTTCGGGCACTGTTGCTGTGGAGGCCCCAGTGCACGACAAACTGACCTGAGTGCCACATTCCAGGGGGAGGCGGGGGTGGGGGCAGCCATCAACCAACAACTATCACAACAGCTCTTTACAGCCCTGCTGAGAGACACAGAGAAAGGGAAACCGTCCTCTCTGAGGGAAAGAACGGGAAAGATCACATTTGTGAAAACAAACAAAGACAGATTTATTGAGTCCGACTGATCTGGTAAAGATGCGCATGACTTGGGAATCTTGAGGAATTCAATGAGTGGATAATCTATAAGCAGATTTCATGTGTCGGAACATCACATCCTGAAACAAACTGAAAAAACAAAACTTTTTTTTTTTTTAAAGAGGCTGAATAGTGTGGCATTGAGAAGATGTCTTGAAAAGCAAACAATGAAAACCATGAGTCTCAAAAACATTTTAAAAATGCTTCCATGCACCTTAAATATCACAATAGCCATGTATCGTCAAAAACAATGATGGAATTTCATCGTTTATCATCGCAAAATTTCATCTGGGAGCTCTAAATGCGCTGGTTGTTTTAAGGCCGACGCTCCACAAAGTTGAGCCAACGCCGGCGCAATTAAACAAAATTGAATTAAATGAAGCAGCAATTACTGCTCCTCTGCTGAGTTAGTGTTACCATGCTGGCCTTCTGCTGCTAAAGTGAGGGCCTCCAATCTGCCTAATTGGCCTGGAGAGAAAGCTGAGTAGCCTACGCTCCCTAATGTGCAGGTGATGAAGAGTGTAGCACGTTTCCGCGAAACAAAGCAATTAATATTTGATTAGCATGTTTTTATGTTCATTAACGTAGTACTGTATCATGCACTAGGGTGCTGGAGTAATCTGACAATTGTTTAAGTGAAATTCTTACCGGGTTGCCAAGCTGTAATTAAGATATAATTAATGTCACTGTATTAATATGTCAACCCTGTATTCATCATCCCCTGCCCGTTTTTGTTCAAACCTCCTCCTGTACTAAAAAGTTTATTAATATAATTCCTTTGATAAATGATTAAAATGTCACTGAAAATTGTTAATTACACATTAATGAAATCTTTGTAATCCCACAATTAGCTTAAATGTAAGGCTTAATCAACTTTTTATGGTTTTTATTAGTCAGCTGACACTAGCCCGAATCTAAAGTATTCATTTAACATTCGTTAATGTGACTGATAATTAATTACTGACAATCAATTCCATAAGATGATTACTGGATATTTTATCCAAAAACCACCCTAAATTGAAACCAGACCGTATCTCCTACACTCCTATACGAAACACAGAATAAACATCAAATTTTTAAAAATATTCACAATCAGAGATCAACTGATACCTTCTCCCAAAAACTTTGCTCCGCTGATAAATATTTTGACAATGTCATTACCCAGGAAGGGAGAGAAATGCTGAAATGATTTACTGAACACTCCAACAACCGACACACTACAACAGCCATCTCAACTGTTATTAGTCAGTTGAAACAAAAAGTCATGTGAAAGTTACATAAACACGGTTCTACCAGCTGAAGGTCAGTGTTATAATAACTGAAAGGAAATGCAAAATAAAGATTATTCTCAAATCTAGAGCCAGTTAACACAAATGACCCAATAGGGGTTAGCAGGGTGTTCGAGCCAGTAAAGATGCCAACCTGTCATCGCCTGTGTAAGACCCAATAAGTAAATGGAGATCAGTGGTTCCAATGTTCTTCAGCGAGGCCGTGTGCCAACTGTATGAAATTCGATGTAGGAGTTTGAAACCTGAGGAGCTCGAGAAGCTGAACAACATTCAGCCACAGTGAACCTCATTTACAACAAAGACCTCACTATATTAAGGTGACAGTGAAGTGGCAGACCAAGGAAATCTGATTTGTAAAAACATCTACAGTTTAGTCATGTGGCAGATGCTTTTAGCCAAAGCGACAAAGAAATGTGAATTTCACAAGGTAGGCAGCCCTGCTCCTGGAGTGCCTGTCATGTCTGGTATTTAATGTCTGCACTTGACAAGAGTTTGATCGATTATTATGAGCCTGAATCATATGAGCCTAAATGGGGAAATGCTGAGTATCACCAGCATGAGCACCTGCATTTATTAAGCCTAATAATTAACCCAAATACTTTATTATAGGTTTAGATGCAGCTGAAAACTGGAATCTCTGCCACTCAAAAACCAGGGTTGCCTTCTTCCATGGAAAAAAAAAGCACCACAACAGCCAGGGATAGGCAATGTTACAATCAAATAATGCCACCATCATGGTGCATGCCTCACAATCTGCAAAATACGGGCAGAGAAGGGTTAGTTTTACTTATTAACTTTTTAAATAAAAACATTGAGGCTTGGTCTAAAAAGGTATGCAGAAAACAAGCGAGTGAACTATCGTTCCACCATCGGGGGATGAGAGTAGTGAAGAGCCGAGGCTGTGGAGGGCGACTGTCAGGTGCTCAAAGAGATGGGACAGCCAGCTGGGGAGAGAATGCTCGGCAGAGAGGCCCGGTTGGAGTGTATGGTGTCTAAAGATAGGAAGGGGCAATACCAAATGCAGCTTTGTATGCCAGTGTGAATGGTTTGAATTGAATACAGCAGCCACCGGAAGCCAGTTAAGTGTGTTCAAAAGTGCTGTGGCATGTGTGAATTTAGGTGGGTCCAAAACCAGGTGGGCAGGAGAATTGTGGACCAACAGCAGTGGCCTGAGATGGTAATTAGGCCAGCAAGGCTTCAAAATTTTGAAGACTCCGCAGGGGACACTTGGCAGGAAGAACAGGAGTTCTGTCTGTCTTCTGCAAGTTGAGCTTCAGCAGGTGGGTGACTGCAATGTCAGCCAGACATGGAGAGATAAGTGCCAGAACTTACTGTATCTGAGTGTCATCAGCATAGCAGTGATATGACATGCTACGAACAGAGATAATTGAGATAAGTGACTTAGTGAAGAAAGGGAGAAGAGGACCAATCACCTAGCCCTGTGGGATAACATTCAAAAGGGAGCAGGAGGAGGAGACAGATCCCCTCCAGACCTCCTGGTACGATCAGTCAAGATATGAGGATGTGAAGCCAATCACATGAGGGCAGAGCCTCGGAGGCCTATTTATGCCAGAAAATACAGAAGGATCTCATGGCTGACCGTGTGTAATGCAGCAGACAATCCAAGGTGAGGCTGAAGACCCTTTTGTACTGTCAGTAGCAAGACTTGAAACCCAATTGATTGGGTTTGAGGAGGTTATTAAGGGGAACAGTTTGTACGGGTTAGAAGTAGCAGACTGAATTCTAGATTGAAAGAAGGCAGACTGAGCATAGGCAAGCAATGGTGAGGAGAGCAAATTTAAAGCCATTTTTTCTTGCATAAACTTAGGCTTAACACTGCCACAGCTTGTTAGGCCTACACATGCGCTTGTTATTTTACTTTTACTGTGCTCCCAAATTGCCTGAATTGTAGTAACATTCACTGTGCAAAGTACCTCACTAGCCGGAAATATACTCACACAACAGTTCAACACGCATCATGTGATGAGTAATTAATACAAAATACAGTAATGGGCAATGAGTCAGATAAACAGCCAGTTACCAGTAAGAAAGTCCCATGAATGGAAAACAGCTGTACATGAAACAAGCTGCACATATTTTAGCATTTACTGGCCCTTTAAAACTGTAAGGGCTTGAAAGCATTCACACCACCCACGGCTGAATCTAGTTTAATGCATTATGTTCATTCCTATAAAAGGCATCTCCATTTTACAGCAATAAACATAATGAGTCGATTGAAAAAACCTAACTGGAAGGAATAAATGCCCCTTTGGGTCAGCCATAGCAATTCATAGGCCATTTTGGAAAGAAAATTCCATAGTACTTGATCTGAAAATTTCAATACGTAATTAAGGGTACTGTTAATTTTTGCCTTTAGGTTATTCATTTACAGACCACCATGTTAGGCTTGCAGAAATTGAAAGCCTTTAATGTCCATTATTAATTTGAGTAATTACACTTTTGCATGTTTACTGCATTGCTGATGCTTTCTATTTTTGTCTCATTAAGAAAATAAATGATATGGTAAAATTGCCTCAGTCCACATCTATTGAGTGATTTTGATCCAAGGAAGATTAAAAAATAAAAAACGTCCCACACTATGTCATTAAGTGAATGTTAACAGCATGCTAAAGATTCCCGTGACTCAGACTTTGCTGAGGTTGCTAAGACTTTGCGGTAACTGCTCTAGAAAAAAACCCCAATGAAAATGTTTTAGGTGAATTCTCAGTTTCAATCTTAAAATATAACAGACCGACAGAGATACAAACCTAAGAGTTAGGCATACACACTGACTAGTAAACCAAACTTGGTTTACAGTAAAACCAGAGGAAGCAAGGGTGAAACAAAGTAGCTAGCCAGTTATGTTAACGTTGGGTACTGTATTGTCGTTGCAGACTAACATTCTTTTTAGAAGAATCTTCATGGCAACCCTCAGGTTTAGTCAGGTAGTAGCTAACTGCCTAACTAGTTTGATATAGCTAGCTGGTGCTATCGATGAAGGTTAGCAAATAAATTATCTTTCACAAGTTGTTTTGTGTATTTAAATTGTGTTAAATTGGACTGCCCTTGATCAGAAACTAGCTGGGTAATATCAATGTGTTTGCTTGAAGTACAAAAGATACATACAGGGCTGTCGCAATTGTCAAAGATCTGTGCAGATACACCTTGATGGACAGCAGGTTTAGCTTTAGGGCAGATCAGTTTTATTTCCTGTCTGTTGAGGCTTTCAGCAAATGCAAACATTTCAATTAAAGCATAGTTTCTGTAATAAATAAACAATGAACGTTATGAGCTTGTAATGAGCTCTGGAATCTGGATCACAGCTAGTTTGTGTCTTGGTAACTGACACTAAAGGATACCAGCTACAAAAAAGAACAGCCTGTTCCAAAAATAAGGCTTCTGTAAGTATACATCTCAAAACAATGAAGGATTCATATTCTTAAAACTGACGTTATATAATTTTTTAAATATGTAATTTCACATAACTGTCAAATTTCAACGCTATTTTCATGTCACTACAGCCCCACTAACTCTGGGTCATCATCACTAAGTGCAGGCTAATTGTCCTTTATTTGTCCGCAATACTTGCAAAGCCCATTAAAAAGCCATTTATTGGATTTTGTGGAATGTTAGCTCCTTTTTGACATCCTGTAAAACAGTTATAATGGCAGAAGGAGGACCACTGAAGGAGCTAAACTAAACATATGCATTTTATGTGCATTCACCAAATAAGAGTGACAATAAAATACAATCTCACTGTTGTCTTTTAGCAGAGGTGTAACATATAATATAGTTGGTATAACATTTAATTACGCCTTAGCAGCGTGTTTAGTTTTCCGTGCAACTTATAGAAACACCATAGGAACTGGCACATTGTATCAAAGCTACCTTACAAACTACTTGCATAATGGCCCACATTTCCTGTCAGAGATCCAGCTCGTCGAAACCACAGCGTACGCACGCTCGTGCATGTGAGCCACAGGTTCCTAGCCTCATCACGTTACCTCCTCGCAGGGCCGCCCTTCATTCGAGAGCTCCAGGAAATGCGTTTTTGGCTTGGGGTGCAATGAGTGCAAAAGAAACCCACTGTTTACAATCTGCGGCGTGACTCACAGCTTCGTGAACCCGGACGACAGGGCAAAGCGGTTCCATTTTAATGTCTTTTCCTTCCATTTACATCTGTCGGCTGCCGGGGGTTCATCTCGTGTCATGAGTCACCGTGAACGAGTGAAAGGCCGAGACACTTCCTCTCCGTGTGCCTTTCTGATCCTAAAGGAAACCTGGCAGGAGATCACAGGCAGCGTCTGAAGAGCTCGCTTGTCATTAGTCATTTTGCCACACACAGCCATTGCTAGCTTTTTGCCTTCCCTCTCTCCGTCTCTCTCTGTGTCTTCGAGGAATACGGTCACAGAGTAGGGTTGGCTGTGTGTTACAGTACCTGCTGCTACTGGATTTCAAAACCACCTAAATAATGGCCAATCCCTCAGCAGACTTCAAGCAATGTAGCCCCACCATTCGTAGCTTCATTAAGAGTCAGGGGTTTAGCCAAATTCAGACAAGTTCTTCAACATCTTAGATTCTCTCCTTCTTCTCTAGGGCTCTTTACCAGCTGGCATGTTAATTATGCTGCAAGACGACCGATACATGTACATTACACACAAATACGCCCACGATCGCCCATCCAAGCAACTCTACTATATCAATCATCCAGGGAATCTTTAGCGCTTCATTTAAAACCCTCTCAAAGGTGCATGAGAAAACGCTAAGAAATGCTGGTAATTACAGGCTGCGTTTCTCTAAATAAGCAACTGCTCTCTAGACTCTGCTCGGAAATCTTAGTGGGATTGTTTTCCATGTTCCCAGGCCCTTACGACTGTCTTCGTTCAGTTCATAGATTTTCTCAGAATTTCTTATTTTCCTGTTCCAGCCATTGCTGATTACAGCCCGTTCCTAAGATATCAAAAGACTCGATGTTTCCACCTTGCATGCAACAGTATTTACTGGAACTGACAATTTTGGCACCTGCACACCATGTTTCTGCCTTTGATGAAAACCTCCACGTGGAGAGGGATCATTAGGAAAACAAGACACGCCCCCCCCCCCCCCTCCAGACGAGGTTCCTGTCTGTGGTGTAGACCCAGGGGGACAGTGTCACAGATTAAGGCAGATGGAACAGTCTGTCTGTGTACCTGCCACAAAAGGCCCCCGTGTTGTAAAACCCTTGTAAATCCCCCAGCGAGGCAACCCAACGACAGGCACTTCCTCCTCTGAAATGTTTCAGCCATATCCCCATGATGCGGAGCTGGAGGAGATGAACAACGGCAAAAGAAATCAAAAGCTGGGTCAAGCAGTTCACACTCACCGCGGCGACTCTTTTCAAGGGAGCAAATCTTCTTAAAGTTTTCCATCCCGCTTCGCTGAAGGCGGCTCTGGGACTTTTTCTTTCTCTCCCGTGGCTTCGTCTGAGGTCAGAAAATCCCTCGTTCCCCGCAAAACACGTCTCCGTTTCCGTTCTTTTGTTTTGTGTTGTCCCGTGCAGCCCGGGGTTTGACAAGATGCTGGGCCCTCATTTTCCAACGCAGTTCAATCACCTTGTGGAAAACAAAGAGGACACGTCAGAATGCACGCTATGAGAAAGTGTTTACTTTGAATGCATGAACCGTGCTCTTCAACTTCAATAGCTCTAGAGATGGGTGCATGCTGATTTTCAGGATCACTTTTTGCCTTTTTCTTATTTTCTTTCAAGAGATCAAGAACTTGTGCAAAGATAAAAACTTCTCCACCCTTTCAAGGCCTGTAGATGCACTGCATCAGACAGGGCCTTTAAAATCAAAACGTCTCATCCAAACGAGCGACAGCATCGTGTAGAGCTCTGTTAGGTTTAACAATCCGGCAGCTGCCAGGCAATTGCCCTGGTCCACAAGATGAACATAATTAAGTTGCCAATACAGGCTCTCAATCTCGGCACTTGGCGCTCATCCAACACACAAAACAAAATCTGTTAAGCAATTATGAGAGATTTGTAAAACATGCTCCTCCAGGAGCTGCTGTCAGGAGAACTGTGTGCAACGGCAATGCAAACTCTTATATTTCTGGGTTGGGATGAGATGCTTGCAGTAAACTGGCTTCACTACTGTCACATCTGTATTTTCTTCTGTGTGAAATTCTGAGGTGTTCTGAGATGTGCATGTGGGACTTTGGGCTAGGGTGTGATTTACAGGATTGAATGTGACATAGATTAAAGTGAAATGTGGATGGTGGTGCTGTTTCATCCATATATGATTTATTTAAAAATAGAAGAAAAACAAATGAAAAGGAACATGCTGTATGAACATGGTTTAATACTGGCATCTTAGGTCAGGGCTGACTAACACTGGAGATCTACTGTTTCACAGGTTCTCATTTCAGTCTTAATTTGGCACAACTGATTCTTCTAATTAGCAGCTCAGTGAGATCTCTAGCTAATGAATGAGGTGTGCTTTGTTAAAATTGGAGTGGAAACCTCCAGGATGGTAGATCTCCATGAACAGAGTTGGGCAGCCCTGTCTTCGGTCATGTTCTTTTCAAATTCCTATAGGCCTACATTCAGTATTTTAGTATCTGATTGGTATTTTGTCTCAGTTTTGTTAAACACTCCCTTAAATGATAAAATGTATAAAACAAACAAAAAAAGCTCACAGTACAGAAAAGGTGCAGACCGTCTGTTCATTGTTTTCTTTACGTAACTCACTATGATTTACATATAACAATGTTTAAATGTGATATTTAAATTATCACACAGATGAAAAAATAACTTAATCTGTTATATTTGACAGGACACACGTGTCGATTTCAATGAAAAATATGTGACGTTCAATGAGTGGTTGTGGAGAACAGATCTTAAAAGAACCTGGCAGCTCAGAGTCCATGTCTTCATTCGAATCACAGAACTTTGGATGCTTGGACCAGTCCCAAGTACTCCGTTCAAGCCAGCAAGCAAACCCAAGAAGCAAGGAGCCTGACGTCAAAGTGATTTCCTGAACAGCTGTTGTCAGGGTGACCAGACCCATGGTGAAGAGACCTAGTTCAGATATCAAGTAATGGCTGCTAGGCTGATAAGGGCCCGATTAACATTCCCTTAACCGTGGTTGAGAAGCCAGCTGTAAGAGGGGCCTATCTTCTTTGTTTGTCATATACTTTGTTCTCTTAAATCAGACAAGACCGCTTTATTTTTTTAAGCTACTTTTTCTTTGCAATCTAGCCATACCTTTCCGGTCTCATCACCCACAGTGAAAACATTGTGCAGGGAAATACTTGGCTGTGTGACATTGTCTTTGCTGCCAAAAAAAACTGAGACTGGACGGTTTCTGGTGGAAAGAGAAAGTAGAGAGGCGCGTGTGAATGTGCGGCTACTGTAGGTCGGAAAGTGATGATGTCATCAGGAAATAATCTGGCTGTAAAAACAGGCTGAGAGGAAAGCAGAGACTAAGCTGGTGCTGGTAGGATGCGTTAGGTTCTGTGGTAGGTTCTGTCTTAAATCTCTCCAACTCTCTCGCCCCTGGACCACTTGCACACTGACTCACCTATGGAGCACAGTCTGCTGGGAAATCTGTTCAAGGTTTAAAAAACCTGTACAGTACGTGACTGGGACAAAATGTGTTTTGTTTTTGCTTTTCAATGGGCAGTCATAAAACCGAAGCTGACTGTACATGGACTTTCCATATGCATCACAGATGATCAACTTGACTACATTATTTTCATGCTGAACCATGAGCAAACCATGTTGGCAAATGGTACAGGAGTATGGTGTGATATAACATAGGCTAACACATGCAACTGAGGTGACACAGACATTCATTGTTTTCAGAACCTTACGTATGTTGGCTTTTCACCATATTGTACAAATGTGTTTTAAAATAATCCTGTTCGCTAACATAAAGTGTGCAGCATCATGAAAGACAGTTCTTTGCTTTCAATTAACCTACAGTAATACCATGAACCAGGACAACAAGACAAAAGCAGAGGTGGAAAATCCAGGTTCGGAAAGTAAAATTCCCTTCCTGTATTTTGTTCCAAACACCTGGACTTGCCAATTTGCACAATTCTTCCACCAGGAGGTGGAAATAATTAATGAAATCAGTTGGCTGAGTTAAAGGGTGGAAGAAACACACGGCAGCACTTTCACTTTCTGCCCCCTGGATTTTCCACCTCTGGACAAATGTGAGATTATGGCTTTGTGCAGCAATTAAGTTCTCATTTGCCTATGGTAAATGAGAGGGGTCAGTGGTTTTCCATCAGTACAGAAGCCGCAGAGCAGGAGAGAGTGAACCTGCTCTGATCTGCTCTGAAATCAGTGCGATGCAGATATTCAGGGAAAAAATGCTCGTCACACCCTTCCCACACGTCAGTGCACACAAGCGGAGCACAGCCTTAGCCTGGAGTCAGCTGCATGCGGGTGGAGGCTTTTACCGTCTCCCGTATCAGCTGCTATCCAGCCCCTCGGACAAACAGGCACATTAAAAGCCTTCCAGCTGAGCTGTAAGGGACAGATGAGGAAGAGCAAGAGAGGAAGAGTCATTAGAGGGTAAATAAACGCTGTCGACGGCCAGGGGTGTTGAAAGAGATCATTCCTCTCGGCGGAGATTCCTCGCAAATACACTTCTCTCGCTCTGCCAATGGTTTTGTCCAAGCCAGGGGAATTCACTTATCTGTTATTGAGCCTCTGACATCTTTATAATTGAAACCAATCGCAAGCAGTTTAAATCTAATTTTAGACAATGAGAGATGACACCACAGCAAATCTATAATGTCAAGCTTTATTTAATACAAAATATAAGATATGTAAGACTTTTAATTACCAATTAACCATGACAGTCACCTCATCTTTAAACAACAGCTACATTCACACCAAGAATATGTTGGTTTTTATGTAAATGGGATATATGATGGAAATACAGATGATGAATATCAATTAACAGAAACAAAGCATTGGCTGATTCAAGACAAGGTGTTCTGACTAACTTATCTTTGGCCTTGTCTTCTCATTTTGTTAATATTACTCAAATTTATTAACAGATAACATTACTCAAATTTACTGAACCTTCATGATACAAGCATGTTCATAAGATGTCTTTGGCAGTTTTTTAGTAAGGTAACTCTCAGTTTATACTGTATATATTCTGCTTTGCCTTTTTACCTTACAGTTTTTTTGCAATTGTAGATTTATTAAGTCTTTTTTGCCTTTCGTCAATTGTGTTTTAAGGGAACGTTGTTCTGAACTGTTGCCATGGCTGCTTAATGCTGACATTTATGATGACACCATCACATTCCCATTTTCCAATGCACTAGAAATCGCATAGCCGATATGCCAACCCTTCCTACACAGGTATCGCTGCAGCTGAGAAACTTGCACTTCCAACAAGCTTGCCCACAAATGACATGCCAATTTTCTCAAAGAGTGCCATGCAAAGGCACTGTGGGCCATGCAATATACTACAGTGCTTTCTACAAAAAAGGCACATATCTCACTGATGACATGCGGTACCCATAAGCACCTGGTGGGTAACTAGGGGGTTGATTTCTCAGGGGTAACCAGAAGAAGCCCACCCTTCCCTGGCAGGACAAATCCATTTGCGGCTTGCTCCTGTCAGTCATGGGTCACCAAATTTATAACGCCCAAACTCAAGCTAACAATGTCTAGGATATAGAGCTTAGCCTTCACTTGTTGCAGTTGCCTTCACCCTTGAATACGATATTAAATAATGCTATGATACAATACATATGCATATGCAGAACATCCATTCATTCACATGCTCAACTGCTTAAATATTTTTATTTTTGGAATAGATGCTTCAAATATTTAATCTGCATATTCCTACTCGGTAAAATATATGTAGTTGACTTAGACGGCTCATTTGCATTACACAATGCAAAGCAGCGCGCTTCCATTCTCTATCTGAACTAAATTGACATGCTTGAGATTTTCACTTCTCAAGTGTTACTAAGTCTAAATTGTTCTTGGGGTATGAATGTGTGAGTGAATGATGTGATGCGGCCTTGCAAAGGACTGGTGACCTGTCCAGGGTATATTCCTGCCTTCCACTCAATGCCTGCAGGGATAGGCTCCAGACCCCCCCCCCCCCCCATCCCAAAAAAATGAATATATGGATGAAAGTCAAGTTATTACCACATTCAAGGAAATTAATTTAATTGCCGTTTCCATGTACCTTAACAGACAACCACAATATACAGTACAATACTGTACATGTGTGTGTGTGTATATTTTACATAAAAAGAACCAAATTGATACAATCAGAAGACTGATTTGAATGCTGTGGACTCCTCATCCTGTCTAACCACCACATCCTCATGCACATACAGTCCTGTGTGCACCATTCCAGTGTAACTCAGGAGGAGGAAAATGTGACAAACAGTCCTTACCTATCTAGACTGATCTGTAATTTTTAATGTATAGGTATGGGGCATGCCGCCCTGCCAAGGCGTAACTTGGCGAGATGGCATACCTGCCATCCCAATGTATGACGTCTCCAGCATACCCTTATGTTTAAATATTCAACTAATAAAATACATTTTGATTTACTGAATAGCAAACATCATAAAACCCACTAATGTAAGGGGAGGTGAACTCATTATTGTTAGCATATAGCCTAATCAGTTATCTAATTATGAGTTGTTGCATACATTTTTAACAAAAATCATATCATGAACTGACATATACACAACTAATTTTCACAAATGTGCTATTTGAGATAATTACATCATCTCATAAATTATTAATGGATTAAATCATACAAATGTGGTCATCGTTCTTATATTACTAAGAATACTTTGCAAACTTAAGTGATATCGTAATATGTATTACAAGCAACGATAAAACCAGTGATAATGTACTGTATTCTTATAGCCAAAGCACTTCACTGCAGAGTTTTGAGATAGAATAAGAGGTCTCAATCCTAAACCTACTAGCAGCGAGCTAACGTTTAGAATAAAGTCCCTGAATTCACCCGAATGGGATAAATAAGATACACAATGACAATATTTGTTTTTTTTAAATACACGATTTCGATATATTCCATTTAAAAGAGGTGTGTGACTGTGTCAATTAACTAGTTTGCCTTATTGTTTTGTTCGCTGTAGCTACTTTGCACATCACGCGAGCTAGCTATTTCTGCTTCATATTTTCTTTACATCCTTGACAACTAAAAGGCTAGCCAACAAGCTTGACATAACATCTCAAAAGCGGGGTTTTCAAAGAGCTTACCCCTTTCTTCGGATTGTCCCACTTCTTACGTGGACACTGATATTCCATTTCAGGGATGGAAATGTCTTCAATGTGGTAATAACACTTTCGCATGATGCTAAATCTCGACCTCTTTTCCATGTGCTCAGACCACGCGCTCAGCGAAACGTTCTGCATACAGTCAGATACAGTGCGTGACGTCATGGTTTAGCAGCGCAATCACGACGGAACTGTGACACAAATCCCGCGGAGCATGAATGATTGAAATGGAACGTCTGTGGCTCTCGCCTCTGTTGCAGTCCCGCATCATTAGAGTTAAAACTCTATAGCCTAGCCACCAAGTTTCATATTGAAATTGGCGGGGCAAAAAATTGTTTCAAGCCAATAATGTTGTTGGCACATGTATTACTTGCAAGGAGCGAGGCAAAAGCACATTTTATAGGCATATCGCTCTGATTCATAAAGCTGGAGTAGGGTGTCGCATAATTTGCTTATGCGATCCCATATATTAGAGATTTATTGAATCGTGAACACACTCGCACACAAGGCGAAACCACATGTAATGCATGGTTACCCCGGCTTTTTGTTCTAGCTACTGTCAAATAATAAATAAATAAAAACCTCAAATTCGTATTCATCTTGGCTATGTGTGCAATGTAGCCGACACCAAAGCAGGATAATGCTATGCTAAAGTTTTCAATATTTGATCACAGACGCGTGATCAACACGGGTGTGTGAATTTTCCGGTTTTCTTAAATGTAAATAGTAGTAAAGTAATAAACGACACCTTCCGATTTGTAAAAGTGTTGTCTAGGTGTCAAACTGTGATATTCCCATGCAGGAGTGTTCTGTTTCAAAGGAAAACAGCACTATAACAATCTGCATCAGCTCTGACAATATAGGTCAATTGCAGTGTGCTTTGCTGGAGTTTAAACCTCAGGTTTAAACCTCTGGACCACAGAACTGCTTACTAACTGAAACGGCTCATCCTTATTTCACATATTTGAATTGCTGTTCCTGTTGTAATGTAGTTTGTGGTCTAGGGGTTTAAACCCCAGCTAAGCACAGCGCAATTGAACCGAAATGTTTATACGATGTCTGTATGATGCTGGAGATATTTTTGTTTGTTTCATACTGATCGGCCTGTTGTTGATTTATTTAGTAATATTCAGAAGACAAAACCTGACAGTCTCTAATATGAATATAATTACCAGGTAAACAACATGACAATTGGATGGATGACAGTGGCTTCCGACTGTAGAGCTTGTGCTGAATACTTAAAATCGAATAATATTAGGCCTATAAAGAGCCTCTAAGCAAAAAACCCAGTGAGTACAAACCCAATCTATATGGAAGCTAGACGTCTGGAGAGGTGAAAATCTAGTTTGAGAGACAAGACGTTTGATCGAAAGTGAGAAGTTTTCAAGCCAACTAGGACATGGTCTATATCCAGGTAATAGCTGAGCTAAATTGTAGCTAACCTGAGCTAACCAAGTCTGTTTATGTCAAAACATCTCTCAACTTAGATTTACACCCCTCTAGATGTCTAGATTCCATCTACATTTGCGCTTGTGCTCACTGGGTAAGTGACATAAGCCCTGTTTAATTGAAAATGTGTTGGCAAAATAAACTTCTTTGAATTAAGAAGGGTCAATGGTGTCACCTATCATGATGGCATTCAGATAATCTTAAATTCACTTTCACTAACTCATCTTGTGGAACTATCACATTTTCAACGTGTTAGCCGACTGTTAATTGTTTGAATGGCGGCACTGGATGGAAATCAAACAAGATGAAAGAAGACAAAGTGTACCATCTGAAAGGCTGAAAGGCACTGGTACGCTGATCTTGACAGCTTGTTTACTTTTCCATCAGGAATTTCCTATCAACAAAACCTTCCTATCTTGACCTACATGCTGTCGAGACCCTGAAGAAATTGTAACATGAGTAGCGTCCGGGCCAGTTAATGAAATAATGATTTTAGGCAAGATGTGAGTGGAGAAATGTGTGTGATTGAGGAAGGAAGGTACCGCATTTGTCATTCTGGGGAATGGTAACTCTCATCAATTCTTCATGTGCCTGGACTTATGGTTACTGAAAGCTTATCCTAAAATGTAATTGAGTGAAGGGTAATTGAGGTAAAGCTATAAATCTAAATCAGTATTTTGCAGGAAGGTACTTATTCAACTCTGACTTTGAATTAATCCCTCAGATAAAAGTCAAGGTTCATTCACAGTCTTACAGTTTGGAATTCGACAGTGAGGAATTGTATTTTGGATATATGCGTCTAGGACTACATTAAAATGAATGCAGGTTCTTCAAAATTAATATAATTACCTAATATACTTCAACAGTGTTAGCTTCAAACTCCATTTATTTTACTTTGCAGTATCAGGACAAGTTTACAATACTTTTCAAGCTTGATTTATATTGTGTTATACGGCTAAGTAAATAAATATTCAGCCTCTCTGTGTCATATATGTTTTGTATTTTAATAGGTCAAGTAATTGATGATGTATAAGTCTGCCCCAGCTAGACAAGATTCCAACCTATGTTCAGGCATACTGCTTGTTTCCAATGCAGGGATATGCAAAAATACTATACTGTACAAATACTGTACATTAACCTGACAGTACACAGTGCAGGCAGATTACACTGCACAAATGCACAGCTCATGTCCAACATGAAGCCTGCACATCAATAACATACAGTAACGTCCACCATTAAGGGAATTTATAATAGGCAACTACACACTATTACTGCCTAGTGTTGTGAATGAGTTTTCACCACCATTTTAATGGTGAAATTAGGCAATATAAATAACTAGGTAACAGTCCAGTAATGCAGGGAGAAAACCTTAAGTATACATACCCAAATTGATTGACTCTTAATACCAACTTCTTAAATTGTATTTTAATTGAGAATTGAAATGATTCTCCATTATATTATATTATAATTTAATTTAATAAATCTCTTGCATATATATTATGCCTACAGAAACTGGGTGTTGGACATGATTTTGAATTACAGATGTATATTTGTCATAACAATCAGGTACTGTAGAAATATAGTGGATCAGGAAGTACACACTGGTTCTGAGTCATTCCTGGTGTAAATATGCAGTCACCTTGTAGGAATCAATCTGGAAACTACATATTTCCATCAGCCTGCATGTGTGCAAAGGGCAAGTGCGCCTGTGGAAGTAGTACTGGGATCCAATGTAAAACTCGTGTCGGATTGGGTGCTTCATACAGTGTGATCAGCATTCATGCAGCATGTTTGGCAACTGAACTTAAGCCCCTAGGCAGATTTTTAAGGATCAACACATTCCAGCTCCACACTTTCAATCCCCCATCAGCCCCTTTGATCCTTTGCTCTGCTCTATGGAAGAGATGGTCAGATGCAAGCCCCACAGTATGGGTTTAGATGGGACTGTAAATTGGTTTGCGAATCCCCCTCCCCAGCACAGCATGTTGCGAAACATGGACATCACTGCATCTCACCCTCAATTCACCACACACACCCACAGACGATTTTAAATTGCTGTCATTCACCATGTTGAGCAGGCTTTCTTCAAGACAACACAACCTATTTGTGTATTCATTTATTCTGGTCATACAGACAGCATGATCAAGTGCCAGCTTCAAAATGAGATTCAAATCTTTGCGCGACCACGTTCAGTTAAAAAAATAAACAGTCCAAGGCAAGGTTCTTAAAGAAATGCATTTATGATTTAGAATCAAAAGAACATTTATGGCAAGCCATATACTATCTGATGAAACCAATTCCTGTCTGGACATTGCTGACATTCAAAAATACATTTCTTAGCAAATATGAAATCCTTATTTACAAAAACGTAAAAAACAAAACAAATTAATATTTAAGTTAAGGCCGTCAAATGACAAGCCCTGCTTTTGTATATTTTATTAATAAAAATAAATGACTTAAATACAAATAAATCTAATTCACCACCTTTCCTTAAGTTTAACTGAGGCAGGTAACCACTGAAATCGACAGGATTCCAAAGGTTGTGTAGTTGACATCTTAATTCAAAACTTTTGCATTTGCATGCAACATCACAACTATACACAGCAAGTCTTTAAATTTGCAAAAGAAATGTCTAGAGGCTTAAAAATACGAGTCCTTTCATCATGTAAACTTATACATGAGAGTCCCTCAGCTGTTCGAGCCTTTGTTTCAAATGTTCCCTCTTTCTCCTCAACTGTTCTTTCAGCGAAACAAGTCTCTGCTCATCCGTTTGCATGCTGAAGATGCACTCTGTGGCCTTCTTGAGTATGACAACTTTAGGGGCTTTCTCATTGTTCGCTACCTCCGGTATCTCATCCCGCAAAGCAAAGAAACTCAACTTGAGCTCGTTCCTCCTCTGGCGCTCGAGCACGTTGTGAGTCCTCCTTTTGTCATTATCCTCAGAGTCGGACGTCCTGGGGCTGGTGCATTTTCGGTTGTTGCTGATCTGCTTGAGCACTCTGCCGCTGCTCTCCAGCTTTAGCCTTTTGACAGCGGGCTGCTCATTCCGCGTGGACGGGTGGGCGGCGTAGTTGTGCTGGTGGATGGGCACATGACACCTCTTCAAAACGAGAGGGCTGTGGTGAGGTCTGCTGGGGACTCCCTGCACGTTCGAGTCGGACCTTCTCACCGCCTGCCTCTTCTCCACTGTGACAACATCGATTTCTTCTTCATCTTCCTCATCCTCATCCTCCTCCTCATCATCGTCATCCTCATCTTCTGCATTAAGAGGGAACAAAAATAATTATTAAAAAGATGGACATTTTCAAATAAGCAGTGTTAACGGAAGACAGAATATTGGCATAATATTCCTCAAAGACATATGTCAGCATTCCTGCTCCCCACCCATTTTCTCATCAGCTGATATTTTCTGAACATTGCAGCATTGAACCCTACCCTTCATTAGGCTAGACTACAGCTTGAATTAAGGGGGTGTGGTTAAAAAATTAATAAATAAATAAATCATATGCAGTTGCCACCGACATGGTCAGCTGACCCGTAGCATAATTTAACGCTTTACATCACTGACATCAAGGACAAGACTGCCTGCAGGGTTCGCAAAACTATGCACCGGTAATAGTACTCAGAACTCCCACTAATGGGGTTGAGATTCAGCTAATTAATACTATTTTCTCTCGTCGTTTATAATGTGCCAGCTCTAAAAAGCTGTACAAGCAAACTTTTTGAACAGAGTAAAAACATTTACCTGCGTATTATGCATAAAAGCCTGAGCAAATTACATCAATAACAGTCGATTGAACATACCTGAATCACTACCGCTGCTGCTGCTGCTACCACTGTTTGGTGGTGTGTCTAAAGCCAAAATCGGGGGTGACGTTATCGTGCTGGATTTGGAGGTTTCGGTCAGTGGGTATGGAAAGACTACTGACGGGTCTATGCATTCCGACGCGGAGGTATTAAGGTCTTGCAAGTAGCTGGCATTCAACCGACTCGTGCTGCTGCCCGTTGTGTCAGTAAGTGAGGACTCTTTCCTAGCAGCCTGAAGTGAAGCAAGTCTTTCTGACACCACTTTCTCCAGTTTAGCGGCAGCAGAGAAGCCGCTCCACATGCAGTCCTGGATAATGATAGACTTGAGAAAGGACTGGGAGTAGTCCGCATCGCAAATGAAACTCTGGTTGACCACGTCGTCCCCAAGAAACTCGGTGACCATCTCTAGTTGGTCTGCCGTTGAAGGGAATATGCTGGACAGAGAGGGTCGCCGACTGGGGGACAGTGGAGGAGTGGGCAGCAGCTCAAATTTCTTCCAGATGTCCTCGCTGGGAGCCGGTGGTTGAAGCTGGCTACGTTGCGGATGGTAAAAATCCTCATCTTCGTTGTCAAAGTAGAAGTAGGGCTGGATGGAGTCGTAGTCGTAATCGTAGTTCTTACTCGCCAAACTTGAATTCAGCGGCATGGTGACTGCCTACGAAAGAACGAATATATCGTTATTTTAACACCCTCACATTAAATGTTAATTTGCGCTGGATATAGCAGTGTGCATACTACAAATATATAATACATAATGAAACAGCTAGCAAACATTACGTTGGTGCCACCGAGATAGCTAACGATAAACTTGGAAAATTAGAACAGAAACAACAACAAAAATGCCTCACTGAAAATATATATGACGTTATTAAAGCAACTACATAAAATTCCCGTTTTCCAGGGACCAAGAATTCCAAAGATCATTCAAAATATGCGCGAGACACTGCACGTCAAAACAGCAGCTGACAGCTTACAAAAGCAGCCGGCAATTTAGATTTCTGCTGTTAACAGTGCACAGGTCATTTCATGTCTATGTCAGTACTAGTTCTAATTAAATGGATAATTCCCTTCAAACCCTATTTAACTTGCATAGCTAAATGATTAATTGTGTCAAACCCAGACAATCACTACGAAAAGCATATTTTAATGAGCAAGCTACAAGTCGCATCGGAAAAACACAAAATTTACGAAGTCAACTAAACGGACACTTTCAACCATCGTTAGCTAAATTATAAGCAAATGTCTTACCGTGTCAGTGACAAAGACAAATGGAAAACTCAATTCGATGAGAAAATGTGTATAAATAAACCACGCCGGTAAGTGCCAAGTGAAAGTAATATTCCAAAGTGGGAGTAGTCCTCGCCAATGCTTGGGTTAAGTCCTCACTTTCCTGTTATGCGTCTAGTTAGGCATGCAGCTCGTACTCTAAACTGCGAAGACCGCTGCACGGCTTTCCATTTGCTGCAAGAATAAGATCATCAGCTCCCGCGGGTTTTAATACTACGGATTGGTTTTTTTTTTCTTCACTCCCTGTATATATATCCTTCCGCCATTTCCCGCCAAGTGAATATTGCGTTCTAAGGCCAGTTTATATCTGTTGTAATTTTTTTGCATCAGGTCACCTTAAATTCATTTTAGTCCTTCGATTCAAACATATAAATCTTCGATATAATGGATATAAATTATCGTACGATTAGTACTAGTTTACGCGGAAGTTTTTCGTTGTGCTTCGTTGTGGGAGGGTCGTAGTAACAGCACATTGACTTGGTGTGAATGTGAAAACAGAAAGGAGTGTTTACAATGGTCGTTTCGGCTTCTATGGTGGCAATTGAAGTTGTAAGTTTGCTGCCAAATGTTGCTATGACCTTCGCACTTATGTATGAGTTTGTCCCTAAAATGTATATGAAACAAATGTGTTTCCGTTTCAGTGTCATCATACTGTTTTTAAAGCATTTATGTTAACGAGCAGGCGTTAAAATCTTAACATGTAGCTAGACATCTGAATTGATAATTTAATGGTGCGTCAAAACGTGAGCGCACGGATGCCCTAAAATAAAATGTATGTTGTTTACCTAACGTTAACTAACCCGGGTAGTCTAGCCACTGTCTCAGCCGATGAGATTGATGATTCGCAAGAAATAGCTGTCCACCAAGTTAACGTTATTTTAACCTTACAACAGTAGACAAAATTTTAGACATGTTCTGCTTATCGCCGGCTGTTTTTTTTCTACTGTGTAGGCTAATATAACCAGCATAACCTTTATATAATTCATACTGTATTATGAATTTAGATTGATTTAGCTTTCCATCAATAGCTACAGTTGCCATTTTAAATGTAGTTAATGTCATATTTGGTACTAGTGCAGCAGATTGGGAATAAATGCACGTAGGGAGTAGTTAGCTGGACACAGTAAAACATGAAAGTGTCATCGTAAGTTTAGAATTATTGTAAATTGAGTGCCTTTTGTGAAATGTGTTCTTAGGAGTTAAACATTTGTGACATCCTTCAGTTCCAGACTGGAGTTGTATGCTTTTCGTACTGCAGCTTTGCTTCATTCATCAAATCTAATGAGGGACAGAGCCACAGGCATAAACTGGTATGTTACGCCCTCTGGTGTTTGAAAGCACGGATGGATTAAATAGGTAAACACTGCAGAGTCATGGAAAAAGTTCAGTGTGCCAAAGTTCAGTATTTCGGTTCGATGGGTCAGTAAACATGTTTTAAATTTACAGTATATAGCAAAAGAGTTTTTCATCTGTTACAATATTAACATTTGATGTTCTTTTATTACAGGTCAATGAAAACGCGAGAGACCATGTCTGAATTATGGTGCGATTGTAGTAAATTCTGTGAATTCTTTTTTTTCGTATATAGCCATTGTAACTGTTATTTATTCATTATGTATAGCCTTACGCTCGCATCAGTTTCACACGTTGGCATAATCCTTTTTACTAGTTCCCATTGCAGTGGGAATTTGGGTTCTGAAAGCGAACGGGAGCAGGTGCAGACATCTGGGGGAGGGGGGGTGGCGGGGAGTGAGCAGGAGTTCGGGTCGGCGGTGGGGCACGTGCTTCAGGCGCAAGGGAGGGGCAGGTGACTCAGAACCGGGGGTCTGAGAAATGGCCGCGGCGTTCAAAAGGCAGGTGGGCAAAGGAGACGGCCGGAGGGAAGAGGCGAGGAGCAGCCGCCTCCAGATGGCCGGGTATCAGGTGAGCGCGCACACCTGAAGAATGGCACCCCTCACGACCTCCATGGAGGAGCGGAGAGGGGAGACGCCATCCAATCTCTTTGATGAGCTTTGATTGCCGAGGTGCTCCCTTAGGTGTGTGGGGTTTTGAAAGAAAAGACAAACTGGCTTTGTGGCAGCAGCACGCTGGTTTCAGAACCGTCCCTTTATAACCAGTTAAAGCATTCCCAAGAGCCTCCCATGTGAAAAAAGTTCTGAAATATTCCTGAAGTATACTATTTTATACTTAAGAATACTTTAAGTATGATTGAAGTTTATATCAAGAATGCTTAGTATACATTTTTTTCCACATTGGCCAGAATAAGGTATTTCTTCTTAAAAGTTTAGTTCCTTCTTTATGTTCTGTATAATGGGTATTTGTCTTGCAGAGGTGTTGATCTACCAGACAGAATATTTCAATGAAAAGTAGATGGGTTGGCTGTAAGCTTTGTTCAGCTCTAATCCACATATCCATGTCTGTTATTTCTGAACATTTGGGATAATGAAGTAATGATGATCGACAAGCGCTTAATGTTGCTTTAGATACAGTACTGTGCAAAAGTCTTAGGCACCCTAGATTTTTAAATATAATATATAGTATATATTTCGTTTTAGATGTTTATTTTTTGTTTTCTGCATTAGTGTATCAGTAGAAAAGAGCAAATTTGAGATTTCCAAACATGAATTTTCCAAAAAATGAAAATTTACAGATACATTTTTGTATTTTGTTAAAAAAGTAATATTTTAAGTAATAGACTACTTTTCAGATTAAAAACTTGATCAAGGGTCTCTGGGATTACCTGGAAAGCCAGAAGCAAGCGAAACAGCCAAAATCTGCAGAAGAATTCTCCAAATGCTTGGAACAACATACCAGCCGATTTTCTTATAAAACTCCCGGACAGTGTACCTAAGAGAATTGATGTAGTTTTAAAGGCGAAGGATGGTCACACCAAACATTGATTTTATTTTGTTTTTAACTATTTACTGCTCTTTATGTTATTTTTTCGATATTTATAACCTTTCATTTCGTTATTTTTGAAAGCATCTTTGCTGTACAGCATTTTTTTTTACAGGTGCCTAAGACTTTTGCACAGTACTGTATGTGTCATCAGTAGGTTGTGGCAGTGCGGGTTGCTTCGGTTCTGGACTTCTGATGAAACGCAAGAGGCTGTGAGTTCAGACTGGATACTGTTTTTATGCCTTGGATGCAGGAATGCGAGCTTTAACACTTCAGCATTCACATGGTTTTATCTTTGCTTAATCTGGAAAATGCAGGGAATCTGTGAAGCTAAGATGCGCTACGGTAATTGTGTAAACTGGTTCACATAGTGTTCCTGATTACAGTGATCACACCCAATTTGCACATATTACCGCGAGCTTTGTTAATTGTCCCTGAACATACATTGGCAAGAGAGGCCTCATCACTAAATGTCTCTTGGCGCTTCTCCTTATAATTGGTTGATTGATTTGCAGAAGGCTGAAAAATCCGGAGAGATGTCTAAAGTCTAGTTCCGTTTCAAGGTTTATTTTTCAACTCTGCACATTTATTTTTAACCCAGATTCATTTGCGTAAGTTGTGTATACTTGCATAGACTACATAGAGTTTTACATATATGGACTTCTATATATGAACAACAATACATGGGATTATTTATAGTGGAAAATGGTACAGTGCTCCCCCATAGATCAAACAGTCAGTCTTAATTTTAGTCTGGCAAAACATTTGAATGAAGGGGTCCTCAATCTTATTCAGAAAGGACCAGTGTGGATGCGGGCTTTTGTTTTAACCAAGCAGTTACACACCTGCATCTACCAATCATGCATCTATCAACCTGCATCTTAGCAAAGACTTAGTATAATCAGGTGTGTAACTGTTTGGTTGGAATAGAAGCCTGTACCCATACTGGCCCTTTTTGGTTCGCTCTCGAAATAATGACATCATATACACTTCATGGTGACCAGAAACCTGCCATATATTCTCAATGGATATAAATCGACCGTTTTATTTTCCTGTAATTAATCTCATGATAATCGCTCGTAATATCTTAAATACCATGTTAATTAATAATATGTTTCAGCGACTGGGTAGCAAGCCGCATTTGTCAAGTGTCAGCGCAATGAAAAAAAAAGAGAAAGTAGTCAGAGTAATGCAATAAACCATGTGCCGGTGGTACTTCTGAGGTGGTTATACTTGTTAATGGCCAAAATTGCACAATGGGACAATGTATCATGGATTCACATAGGCAGCGGCATCCCCGACCCCATGATAATGACAGACTTCTCTGTGAGTCTTTGTGCTGCTTGGACCATTACTGCGCTTGTGAGGTTAAAATGCAGAGTGAGTTGTTGCTGGCTGTAATTTACGGGGTCTCGTTTATGGCTCGTGTTTCATACAGCCGCTTGTACAGTGCCATGCTTTCTTTCCTCTGCATTCCCTACTTGATTATAAATCATTGTCGTTGTAAACAAGCTCTTATTCCTCAGTCAGATTTTTTTTCTCCCAGTTTGGAATGCCCAGTGGTATTTGCCACCCTGTCCCGTGGCTGCGAAGTGCACTTGTCAGTGGAGTGTGCAGGCACATGATCTCCTGTGAAGACCGCGCTCCAAACCAGCTCTTTTGTTACGCCGATGTACTGCATTTCACCTACAGCCAATACAGGCAGACAAGCGCACCGCAGCGCAAAGAACGATCGCTAGCGCTCGGATGACGTGGGGCGTACGTTAGTGGATGAAGCCCTCCTTCCCTAATAGACGCCGTGCCCAGTTACGCGCGGCTCAGCCAGGTCCCTGCCCGTTGGTCGGTGGGGATTCGGTTGGAGACCGCGAGGCACATCGCCATGCCCGGAACCACATCTTCAGCTGCTCGACATGACGCCCCGGAGGCCCACAAGCCCTTATCTTTGTCGTGGCCTGGCATGCCCTCGCCCAATTTCTGCCCCCTTTCCACTCTGTTGGCGCACACGCCCTTGTAAGGATAGACATCGCACTGCACGGGATTTAATAGACCAGTACAGACACAAAGCTGCTTTGTGTTTATTTTTTGAGCTTGCATCAGAAATTACGGTGGCATAATGAGACACATTCAGCTGTACCACAGTCATTGGGCCGCTGATGTGCCAATAATAGCAATGCAGTTACGGACACATATGTCCACTGGCTTTGAACCCAAAGAGGAAAAGCATGTTGTAATACTGGCTCCCTTACATGTGTCCATTGTGCGTATAAAATGAAATATTCCTTTTTGAAATATGTAATAATTTATTCTAACAGCAGAACTTCACAGGTCAGAGCAAACACAACCAACTCAGCTGACGGTTGTCTGCAGTGGCCTACATACAAGATACAAACCATATAGGCTGGAGCACCTGTCCACCCTATACAACAGCAGGGACTTCTCCTATACTGGAACCAGAAGCGAAGCGAAGATTTAATTATGGTCCTGCATGGTTTAATTTCTGTTGGGCAGAAAAAGATCCATGTGCTATCTCTGCCCTGCAACAAAGCTGGTGTGAGCCAATAGAAATCAGGCTGTGGTTTAAGTTGACAATGATCGCCACAGCCAATGAGGTGAGCGGTGGTAATATATAATGCCAGGTAGCATCACAGTAAAAAGAATTTATGCAAATAGATGTTTCAAGAGGAAGTTGTACTCTTGGGTTAATCTAAAATTTGAATATTTAATGTTTGACTCATCAAACTATTTGCTATATAGTTTGCTTGAATATTGAGACATCATTTCAGATGAACATCTGTTGTTGTGTGACATGATAATCAGCTCTCTAGCCTCCACTGCTAGGGTTGAAACTTACCCCTCTCAGTCGAGAGATAAGAGGTTTACAGCTCACAAAGGCCATTTAGAGCCAGATCAGATGAGAGGATTGGAAAGGTGGACACCACCAACACTACCTGGAGCACCCTGGATTTTATCAGTCTTGTAGTACTCAAGTCCAGGTCTTGGACTTTTAGTTTGACTCAAGTTGTAATAAACATGACTTTTTTCTATTGGTCGCTTCAGGACATTAATATAAGTACCATAGAGAGAATGTGGAATGGGACTTGGACAGGTGATTGGTGGCTTTGTCTTACCTCTGGAACTGGAAACTTGAGATTTGACTTGGACTTGTAGTTAAGTGACTTGACTACAGCACTGGATCTTACAAAGCAGAACATGTTTGCATTTCAGCCATTTGTGTTATGCCAGACATTGCTCTGACATCAGCTTGTGCAAATACAGAGCGATAAACTGGTATTCAGTTCCAGTTTACTTGAATTGCAGAATCTATTCATTCAGTGGATTTCTTAAAGCATGTGCCACTGATAGTTCCACTTTTATCTCTTCATTTGACAGGAAATAGACCTGTGCTAAACATACCAGAAAAAAGAATGAATTCAATTCAGCCCACACAGGTACAGATTACTGGTAAGTACAAAGTTCACAGTGCCTTGGAATCAGCCATACATAATTCAGTTCAGCATTTGTATTGTAAAAATAGAATTTTGCAATCTTGCAACACAATATTATGTCTTTATACAGTACTGAAGAGATTTTTTGCATGGGGCTGCTTCTGGCTGAGAAATTGATTCAGATCAATAACTGGGTTTGTCACCAGACATAATTCTGTGCTGCAGAAACAGGTTCCCACTGTTTTGTTCACAGGGAATCTGGGCAGTAGTTCTAGGAATATTTCAGTGTGCATCATGGCACAATACACCATAAGGCCAATGGATGTTTGCCTTTTGAGGCTTTAATACCAAGTAGTTTGGTTTGGCCATCTCAGGTAATCATTAATTATTGTGAACCTGCAAAATATTGCATAGGTCACATCGCAAGGTCTCCAATGGCATTATTATATAAGTATTAACTTAAGTCAGAAAAGCTAAATTGCAGTAGTAAGTTTTATTCACTCTGCGGCTATGCCACTGTCTGATAGTTTTCAGCTTGGAAGTGGAATTTGAAAGCATTTTGGCAATTTGGCTGGGATTAAATACTGTGATTTATATAAGTAATTTTTTGGTTTCAAAAGTATGGCTCTAATTTCTCATTTCTCCTCTGGACCAGTCATGGTGATTTGTGGTGTGTGTTATATAGAATGAGTCGTGACGCAGTTGTCTTAATGCGGTCAAAAAGTGGCCAAATGACCCCACATATGCAAGAATGGCAGAGCATTCTCCTGCCCCCGGTTAAGGCGATGCAGGTTTTAACACACCTATCCCATTGCATGCATTCATCAAACAATTCATCAACAGAAACCGTACACTGTTCTCCGCCAAAGGGAAAACAAAGAGGCGGTGGATAGCAGCAAAAGGTACGCACTTCTAGAGTGCGTTTCAAAAGACTGCCTTGTTCCCCATTCCGGGGAATCGCAACGGCGATCTCTAATCACCGATAAGCTATCAGCACTTAACATATGGCTGCTACCGGTGCTTCGTCCTTGATAAGAGAAGTTGGACAGAGCATGGAATGCATCTGATGCCAGAGAGCTGGAAGGTAGGCTTCGTTTCAGAACTGACTTCACACGTGCTCATTTAGTTTCATCCATGTTCTTTAGGAACAGGGGATGTACAGCTAACTGAACCCTGTATCACTGGGGCTCTTTGTGGTGGGATGTGTTCCGCCTTGAACTCTGTTCAATCTCTTCAGGATGAAGGAACCCACAATCATTGACAAATTGGACATCAGACAGTGTCCCCGTCCGGGCTGCTCAGACAACAGACGCGGTTGTGTTATCAGCAGAGCGACTGACATTCGGTCAACAGTGCGACGGGGCGTTCTGACCGCGGGGATTGAGAAACCGTAACCGCATCAAAGAGGTGGAAATTCAGCAGCGTCAAGGGCCGTCGCTCCGTTTGAGATTTAGCTTCCGCTCTTTACCCCTGTTGGCTGGTCTTCAGAGAAAAGGGGTCATCTGCAAAAGAATACGTGGAGCCAGGCCTGCATTTAATCGATAATTTATTAACTCTTGGCTTGCAATTAAATGCGAGAGTTCAGCACAGCTGGGTGAGCACCAAAGCTAATTAAAAAATGTATTTGCACTGAAAGACATAAGGCTTTAATTGCGAGGCAAAGTTAAGGATGGATGTTTATTCAATTCAGGCATTAGTCTTTTTCATGACCGCATCACAAAATTTGATCTGTAATGCTGACGGTATTGAGTGTATGAACACAGAAATAGGAAGTTTAGTTTACGGATCGCTGATCTT
Organism: Anguilla anguilla; assembly: GCF_013347855.1. NCBI lineage: Eukaryota > Metazoa > Chordata > Actinopteri > Anguilliformes > Anguillidae > Anguilla > Anguilla anguilla. Next base: position 13,682,980 of record NC_049204.1, on the reverse strand, counting down.
GTTGTAGCCTAAGGTTCAGGTCTATGCTGGCCTTAAATTGTTTCTGCACAGGCAATATAAACAGCTCAAAGTGTATTAGCCACTGAATAGAATTACATTTATGACTTTTAATCACCTTAAGGTAAAAATGTGTACCAAATTTAAAGAGGATCAAATTGTTTCTAACTAATGTACATAAGTTAAACTGTGCTTTTTTGAAAGATTATAGTTTGATAAGCAGATCACTGGTCAATTAGGATTGTTAACACTAACCCTAACCCTCTCCTGCCACACAATAGACCTCCTATGCCCCAAAAAGCAAATTTGTATACTGCATTCTTGTGTATTCAGGGATATGTACTTCCCAGCAGACTGTTGAATATGAAAGTAGTACGCAATATTAATAAAATTGGTTACATTTGGAATATACTTTCATTATCTCACATCATTTTACTCATAAGTCTCAAACTGCCATCCTGGAGGACCACAGTATCCACAGGTTTTTTGGTTTTCATTCAGCAACCAATTTAGGCCTTTCTGGAAACAAGGTATGCAGACTCTAGCCAATCAATGGCTTAAATACTTGGTCATCCAGGATTTTAGAGAAAGATACCTGATCTTACATATACTGTACTGTAAGTATTCTGATACTGACATGTTTCAAGAGACAAAATATATCTTTCAGTGTTTTGAAACAAATATGTTGAGATAACAAGATGCTTGTTCACAAGCAAAATTTGTACAAAAATGTATAAGGCCCTACATTCCTTTTGGAATTTGAATAGATTGCAAAGTCATATCACAAAGACTTCTGGTAGCCGCATGGATGGAGCTAAAGTTTGCCTCTAGGCAAGCCACAATTTTCTTCCCAAGTGTACAAGAACACATCCAGGAAATCTACTGTATCTTGCTTGCTTGACTGTTGGAATAATGTGTGATGTCAGCCATGAATTTGCTTACTGTACTTCCTTTAATTTTGAACCAGGAAGTGTGCACTGTGCTGCCACATTGTTCTGTATAGAAATGTACAATTACACCATCTAAAGTGATTTAGCCAGCTATTGATAAAGAGGTTATCTTTCAAGTTTGAGGCTGAACCAGGAAATTGAACTATAATGAAATGATTGTATTGTGTAGTTTAAAATACTTTGATATTGAAATGGCCTTTCTAAATTTACAGGACAGTATGGGACCCGGATTGAAATTATTTTATTCTTGTATCCATATTCTATTGAAAAATAAGTCACTGTGTAAAGTGCATTTCACTGTTATTGAAATAATAACTGCTATGCAACATGTATTGCTCCAGTATACTCATGCCAAGTCAGGTAGTGAGATAAATAACTACAAGTTAAATCAATATTGTATACCCCAGGTGTTTCGCAGAATTTATATTAATTTGTTTTTTCTGCTACCGGCAACAAAAACACTGACTTGGAATTTTTGCCACATGATTTTCTGCAGAACATGGTTTAAGATTTAAAAATGATTAATACATATACCTTATATCAGTTCTATGACTGAAATTGTGAATAGAAATAATCTGGATATAACACAAGGCGTAAAAATGTAAGTGCTCACCAGAGGGCGCAATTTATGCCTAAATTAAATAGAAGATGATCCAATCTACAGTGAGCTCAATATTTGGGACAATATATTTCCGTTGATTTGGCCCTGTACTCCACAATTTTATATTTGTAATCAAACAATTAACATGTTTTGTTACACATCCTTTGGATGCAATGACTGCTTGAAGTCTGTGACCCATAGTCATCACCAGGTCCTGAGTATCTTCTCTGGTGATGCTCTGCCAGGCCTGTACTGCATCCATGTTCGGCTCCTGCTTTTTTGGGGGGGCTAATTGCCTTAGCGTTTCTCTTCAGCATGTGAAACACACGTTTACTTTGATTCAGCTTGGGCGAATGACTTTGGCCAGTCAAGAATTTCCCCGTTTTTGACTTAGTAAAACTCCTTTGTTGGTTTAGCAGTGCATTTGGGATCATTGTCTTGCAGCAGGATGACGTGCTGTCCAATGAGTTTGGACGCATTTAGTTGAATTTAAGCAGATACGATGCTTCTGTACACTTCGGAATTAATTCTGCTGCTGCTATCAGCACTTAAATTATCAATGAAGACAAATGGGGGGGGGGGGGGGCGGCTATCTATAAAAAGTTCTGTAATTTCTACATGATGAAACCGAAATGTATAAATACCCTTAAATAAAAGCAGAGAATGTGCACAATTTAACCACATGTTAATTGTTTTATTACTAAGTAAACTAAATTTCAGTAACTCAGTTTGATTACTAAGTAACTAAAATTATGAAGTACAGAGTCGAATAAAGAAAAAATGTCTTTGTCCGAAACATTATGGAGGTCACTGTATGTTCACTGTCAGCGTAAGAGTCGGGATGAATACAAAGACTCGATAGGAACAGACAAAAACTGTAAACCCTGCTTGCAACTTGAAATGTTGAAGTGATGAAGCGTATCAGTGAAATGGTAAGTAATTAAAGTAATACAGTAATTATGATACGTCGTATTGTTGTACGTCGCTCTGGATAAGAGCGTCTGCTAAATGCCTGTAATGATATCAGGAACTGCAGAGTTTAAAATACACAAATCTGGAGAGACCATCTGACCTGACCTATTTCAACCAAAAATATCCATTCCATTGGTTTTTCTCTGGTCTGCTGTTTTAGTATTTTAATGACCTCCACGCGGAGGTTCATACTGAAGTATTGACCCAATTATACAAACTAACGCTAATGGGGCTGCCCATGATATCAAATGACCTAAATACTCATTAATGAATAGCACTTTTACATGTATTGAGACATTATGTTCATGGGATCACTACCATCATCAGGGCCACACAGGTGCACTACAGAGAATGTTGAATTTATAGTGACCATGTGTATTCGGTACTCAAATTGAAACATCAGATGAATTTTAATCATGACCAATTAATCAACACACCTATTGAAATGAATACATGAAATATAACAATTTGTATTTTTTATTACAGATACAAGAATATTTAATGTAAATTCTAATTGGTTCATAAAATGAAAACAAGAGACGATCACCACTATATTCAGGCTACTTTCAGGGATGTATTAAGCATTCCATAAGGAGCATCAAACATTGATGCAATATTATTTTAATTTTCATTGTAGACCATGGGGAAAGTACAACATCTTCAGTACTCACACTTAGAAATGGCAGATCTTCAATACTGTGCAGTGATAATTCAGTGAAGATAAAGTATAAAGTAAAATATATTTAAAATGTTTTAGAAATGTCTGTTATATTACCTGTGCAGTTCATGTGACCTCTTATCTTTCATGCAAAAAAAATATTAATTTTGCATTTTCATTCATTCATTCATTCATTCATTCATTCATTCATTCATTCAAGTTTTACATGAAGCATTATATGAATCCTAATTTGAAAGGAAAATTAGGCCTGAGGAAGTTCCTAAGAGATATATTTTATACAAAAGTTGTGGATCAGAGCTTGTGGTGCTGCAGGTATACTTTCATGTATGACAAATAAATGTAAAAAACAAATTTTATTGCTTATAACTGCTGCTTTTTAACCTGTACGGTGAAGCACTTTGTGTTTGAAAAATGCTATGTAAATAAAGTTAATTATTTTTATTATATATATATATATATATATATATATATATATATATATATATATATATATATATATATATATATGTGTGTGTGGATATATTTTATTTACACTTCAATTATGATACGATAAACCAATGCTTGTTAATGTTTGAACAATTAAAATTAAAAAAAAATTTCATGTGTACTACATCACAGAGGAGTACAAATTAAATAGACAATTTTTTATTTAGTTCAGACAAATAATACAAATGATATGACCATATTTGTCTAATTCAGATAAATGAGCTGCTGAATGACATCACTACATTATAAAATCATTTAAATTTTCTCAAGAGCAAAAATATGTTCCTTATGGCTCACGGATATCATTAAAATTATGTAGCTGTGCAGAGGGGAAAGGCCTGGATTGAGAGTACAGGTTGCATTTTGTGTGAACAGGCATGTCTACACCAGCATGCCTACACTCTCATTGTGAACTTGTCTTTGGATTAGTGTGTACAGCAAAAAAAAATATATTATATTTCCCAGTTTAACAAGGAAGTACAAATGGTACTTGTGAATTTTTACTTATTATGTAGATGCCAAAGAGAAGTGTATCTTCCTATGAGCAGGTTTTCACACAAGGTTGAAATGTGAAAGAAGAGACAATAAACCAACTGAAAACTATGCAAGAAATTTTACTAGAAATCTTTAGAGCACTACTTTTTCTTTGACTGATCCGTGTGACGTCCACAGGTGTTTTGGTTTATGTGACTCTGCTGTTTTTTTTTGTTTTTTTTTTAACAATTATAGCATTTACAAAAATGTCTAATACACTACACTGAGTTTACAGTAAAATGTGATGTGTCAACAAACCTAAACATTGTGCTGTTATTCTCATCATTTGTCGTACTCAGTTATAACTGATTGATTGTCTGAGATAAATTCAACAACAATATGGATTATTGTTAAACTCATGGTGTGAAATGTAGGCTCTATTGATGCCTTGTTTGTGGAAGACTGAACAAAGACTGAACCTGCACATCTGCAGTTGTGTGCATGCTTTGGTTATAGCTGCATTGCTCTTTAATATCCACAAGATGGCGGCTACAGCCAGAAAATGTCTAAGAACAATAATCAAGAAATGTTGATGAGAACATTTTTAGGTACTGTATGAAAACACTGTTATTAACAGTATTGTCCTCATTGAGGAAATTTATTTAGCAGCTTATGTCTCTACTGTACTGTAGGTGTAAATGTGTCAACCTTGCCTCACACTGTATTTTCTTTTAAATCAAATGTAAATACAAAGTGCCATATGTGGAAGACAGTTAAATCAAGAGGAAGAATTCAAAGTAAACCACAGGCTTGCATTATATGTCAGAAATACAAACTTACTTAGTGTGATTCCTCTTGTGTCTTTTGTGCTAATTTGGTCACTTCAACTTCCATGGAACCTCACTCTGTCAGACAGATACTTTTGTGACATCACAAAAATGTCACTCACCTGCTCTGCTTCTGGGCTCAGTAAATGTCCACCATGCACAACAATACAAGTGTTAAAGAGATAGAGACTGTGTGTATAGGAGGGTAAATATGAAAAAATAAGCAAAGGCAGAACATAGACTCCAAATACAGGTCAGATAAAGTTTGATACAATTGTGATCACACGCGGGCTGAATTGTAAAGGAGCATGTGACCAGGCATGCAGGTGACTAAAGAGTCTAAAATGTGAAAGAAGTACCTCCAAAACAGATAGATTATGTTCAATAATGACTGTAATTTAGACAAGGTTACATTTCTGAGTGAATGGTATCAATCCGCACATGCTAATTGACACTGGTGCCCTTCTGCCAAAGTATAGATGAGAAAAACTTGGGCAAATGCTCAAAGCAAATAAATGTATGTAATTCATGCTACAGACGGAAAGCTGTGTTCTTACTCATCAAGTGACCCATTTCCTGTAAAAGGAGTCTTCAGATCCCAACTGGAGATTATATTGTGGGTGCTAACATTAGCGATAGATTTCAAAAGTGTGCTGCAGTAACAGTACCCCAAGCTGTTCAAAGGGGTGGGTAAACTGAGCACATTTATCCATCCATTTGGGGGGGTTGGGGGGGGGCTATCCCAGCATGCAGTGGGTCAAAGACAAGAATACATCCCGGACAGGCTGTGAATCCATTGCAGCAAAATGAACACAAAGCATATAAAATTGTACACAGGTGAAAATGTGACATTTGTTGCTCAGCCCCATAGATCTATACCATTTTACCTGTGGAGACTTTTGGACATCATTTTTTTGGATATCATCGAACAAGTGGACAATGCCACTGGAAGCAGGACCAGATCCAGAAATGACAATGACAAAGTGTATAAGTCTGTGCCTGGACATGAGACCGACAATGCACTTCCCACAGTAAATTAACTTTTGCCGGGTATGAACAGGACTGTCGCACACAACAAACTGGACCTCAAATAGGGATATCCTCACCTGGGCCTGATATCAGAATTACAAGACATAGAGTAACATTTGCATTGCATAATGGCAGGTACAAGAAACCGATTTTACGGAGTGTCATCTGCCAGTGTACATTATCAATACAACTGCAATCAGTGCAACTGCACTTGCATGGGTGGTAAACATCAACAGTGTGGCAGTGCGCATGCAGTCTTTAAATGACTAGAGCACAGTGGCCTAACCTCAATTGTGTAGAGCCTCTGTGATTGGTCCTGGGTGGTAGGGAACTTCAAAGATCTAGGTCAGATCAGCCTAGAGACCTGCTACAAAATGCAGGCACTGGGGGGGGGGGGGGGGGGGGGGTAATCAGCAGTGATGCAAAGTACCTGGTTAAACAGGAAGATAGTATTGACATGGTCACCTCCTGTCCTTGTTATGCTTGTAGTGTCAACTATGTGCATATGTACAACACTTACATAATGTGGGCATAAACTTGGTACATAGTAGGGGTGGAGGGAGATGCCACTATTTGTATTTGCATCTGTATTTATTCAACCAACAAAATAATTTGTATTTGGATAAGTGGATGGGCTTTAACTTGGAAGCTCCATAAAATTCCAAAACAATTCCTGATTTGTACAATTACAATCACTGGCACTGCTATTGTTGAGATTATCAAATATTAAAGTCATGGTTTTACAATGGTACAGTTTACATTAATAATAATCCAGTTTAACAACTGGCTATTTAAAGGTTATAGGCTTTTTAAATTTGTATTTATTAACAAACAATGACATATGTTGTATAGCCATAACAGGTAACATAACATTCAGGTAAAGAAACAGATCAGTTTTAAACATAGGCAAAATGTTTTTTTATAAATCAAAACATAGTGACTTATCCTTACTCTGAACTGCATAGTATGCACTGCATGAAACCCACCATCACCCCTATACCTGAAGAACAATGAAGTCAATTATAAAGCGAAAAAATGCTTTTATAATATTATTTTTTAAATAGTTCCTCATCATAATTATGGACTACTGTATGCTATGAACTCCCAATGAAATAAAAGCTACAGAATGCCCTACTTCACGTGTATGTTTGATTTGCATACACTTCGATAATTTAAAGAACAAATCAAAGTTTGAGTTTGAGTGAGTCACCTCTTGAGTCATTCACAGTATTTGATAAAGCATCCAAATTTGAGGCATGTATTAACTTTAGGACTGAACAATATCATCTTGGTTGGCTAGCTCCTTTATAAGTATACTATTATGATTGAATTAGATGACTACCCAAGAACATAAAGACAGGTAAAAACACATTTTCCGTACACCATTTAAGTCAATCCAGCGCTTTACTTACAGTTCATTTGCCATGTGACTTTTTTGAGGCATTTCATTTAAAGCAGTCATGCACACTGTTCAGGCAGTCAGAGCAAAACAGGAAACAAGGACCAGACAAAAGTTAAGAAGTAGAGGAGGAGGTAATCCTTCTTGAGGAAGTCCTGTTGGAAAGAAATGTTGGGAGATATTCGTATAAATCTTTTGCATTTGGTGGAAAGGTATGGGTGATCATGCCGTGTGTGCACTGGGTGGAGTTTACATGTTTTCTTCAAAAACACTGCTGGTATTTTTAACAGCTCAGTGTTTATATGTGCACAGAAAGCCAGGCGTCCGTGTAGGACTACCCCATAGTGTGACTTTCCATGACAGAATATGGCATTCCGTAGAATGTTGATGATGAAATTCCACTTTCTTACAGCGACGCTGTGCGTATAAAAACACCACCGACGGACTAGTTATGCAGCCTACTTACAGAGACAGGGGAGAGGCGCATTTCGCAAGTTAACGTAGGCAAAGTAAGTTTATAATGTATCCGCCAATCACATTACATCAGTTACTTACAGGGGAAAGGGACAGATAAAAGGGTTCAGGGAAATAGTTTCGCGGCCACTGAGTTTATGTGGTTTGATGCAGGTAGACCTTATTTTTCAGCTCAGTAATCATGACGTGAATGGAGGACCGGTTTGAATTTGCCGAACCCCACGTGTTGTTAAGCGAAGGATGATTAAGACATTGGGTCTTATGGAGCTGAATAGCAAAGCTGGGAGCCAGTGCGCGATCCACCACTAACTTGCTTCAGACCCTTTTTGCGAAATCGTGTTTTATTTTGATTTTTTATTTCCCCACCGCTGATGAACAATGGAGGAGCAACCCTCCTCTTTTCCCCTGCGTTAGATCATTGTTTTTGATGCTGTTGTTTTGTTGGAGGGCAGGGGGATACCTGGTCTTTTCGGACTTCTGCTAGAAAGCACCCCGAACATCAGTGGTATAGACAGTTGTCTTCTACCGCCTCCCTACCGATCCCAAGCAGCTGATGTAGTGTGCTCTCATCCAGGCAATATTATGGTGAAATTCCTAGCGCTCGCACCTTACTGGCCTCTTGTCCGATTTCTGGTTCCTCTCGCAATCACCAACATAGCCATGGATCTTGGAGAACAGGCAAGTATTTTCTCTGTTTATTAAGTGCTTAAATGTTGTTGTTGATGTTGATGTTGATGTTGTAATTTAATGGAGATATAAAGAATGACGCGACGAATTGATGTTTTTGTTAGCCTAAGAAGAATTCAGATTATTTTCCCCCAATGCGCGGGCTTAATTTTCCTATAAATGCTGATGGAATGCCACCTTCCCTACAACAAGGTTTGCATAACCAATAAGATGCGCAATGTTTTCAACAATTGACTGCACTGAATAACGCGATGGCTATACCTTGTCTTAGTAATAAGCACGGCTCCTAAAGGTTGCAAGGGCAGCATACTATTACGAAGAATCTGAGAAAATAGGGACGGGACTCGGTAACGTTGACAAAAACAATGTGACCGAATCACCTGTGTGTGCGTGAACAGCTATAGCCTACATCCAGATTTCGGGAATGAAACAATACGTTGCGGTCTGAAGAGAATGATTGTGCATTTTTGGATGGGCTGATTTTGTCCCGTGTGCTGCCAAACTCGCGCACATTGGTAGTTTTATTTTTTCGTCAAACTTGTTGGCTAGGACAAGGCAGGTGATTTGACAGGCTAATTCAGCTATATGTAAACAAAAAACCAACGAGTGTCGTTTTAATACGCAATAGCATATGTCGTGTTTTTCATATTTAGGGGGGGAAATATTTGAAACATTTTTGATCATGAAAATTTGAGTAAACATTAACAATGTCCAGATATTGAAAATCATTTTCACCAATGCCATTAAACTGTAAATAAATAAACACATGTATAAAATAAGTGATTAACTAAATAAATAAATTCTGCTACTCTCATTTAATTGATGCTCAAACCAAGCAGGGCGCCAGTGAACTGTAATGAGAACTGGGTCTTTTTTGTGTGTGTGTGTGTGTTTTTTTTTTTTTTTTTTTTTTTTTTTTTTTTTTTTTTAACCGAAAGGTTTCGCTTGAGATTCCTAGCGGGCTGCTGCTGATGTACGCTTAATTGACCAATCAAGAAATATCCTGCTGGGTGAAAGGGTTACATGCATAAATGTAATCACTGTAAGTTGCTCTGGTTGAAAATATCTGCTAAATTTCAAATGTCTGTAATGAAAGCTGGCACTATTGAAAAAGATACACCGGAAAAAGTATACATTGCTTTATCTATGTTGTGGAGGAATGCTGCAAGTGATTTCTTGTTCAGGCAGTCCTTAAAATGCAAAACTGATACCAGCCCTGACAATTACTTAATCTGCCACCACATAACCCATTTTTCTGTAATTATTTATTATATTTTTGTGGTTTCCTTCAGTGTTTCGAAGCAAAGTAGTTCAGTACAGGCTTATGACCAGATGTAACTGGATGTTGGTTGTAGGGAGAACAGATTTTGTGTTTGGCTCAATTTTGAAAATATTACTAGAGATAGATTAATTTTTTTTTTTGCAAACAATCTGCACCTTGGCTATGATTACACACCACAATTAAATTCTTTAGCAATCTGACCAAAAGTACCAAGAGTGAAATGTTCCATTTAATCCCGAGGTTGGGGTAAAAACCAATGTGGCGCTGGGCACATCTAACTGTTTTATTATGTTTAGAAGTTAACACAAAATAAGGCAATTCAATACAATTCCATTTTGTATGATACAAACAGTCTTTAATTAATTGTGACAGGTGCTGGTGTTTTGGTCCTCAAGTAGGGCAAGGTCATTTTTCAGTTTTTTACAGATAATGAAAGTGCAGATTATAAGCTTTCAAATGATGTGTCATACATTGAAATCTGAAAATAGTTGAAGAAGATATGCTTATTTGAATGTTGGTACTCCTAAAATCAAGTAGCAGAGAAAATCCCCTTGAAAGATCTTGAACTTTTCACAGGGAGATAATGGGTGGGAACAATAGCTAGTTAACTCCACCCCAACCATTCCCCCACTAGAGTACCTGTCAATCCTTGCCCATTTAGGGGGTACCCTATTTAACCTCTTAAGGCACAAGCCAAATCTTGCCAATCCTTGCCCATTTAGGGGGTACCCTATTTAAAGCTTTATAACTCCAAATGTGAACACCACAGAGAATAGAAAAATGGCTTAAATGAAGCAACACATTTGTACCATTTACAATACTAGATTACTTTATATTCATAATTTTTTAAAAGAAATAAAGTGCCACAAATGCAATGGTCTAGGCAAAAAATCTAAAATGAATTTGCTCTTTTTTAGTTCGCAATGAAATACTGGGAGATTGCGGGTTAAAGTATACATGTCCTGGAGGGACTAAAAAGTGGCACCGAAACGAAGCACAGAAATTTGCGTAGTGATTCGGTCCGGTCGGTGCTGACTATATAGGAACCGGAGCCATTAAGGTACCAGTTTCCGTACCCAACCGTAGTGTCAACAGATTGAGCGTCCGCCATTGTAGCAACCTCACAGTAAACAAACATAGGCTACTACCACGCGACTTTATTTATGGGCGGTGGCTTGACCGAAACTAAGTGACAATAACCAACGAAACCAAACATGCTAGTCAAACTGCACCCCCATCACGCCTCCAAAACCCCGCTGTAAGAATCACTAAAACAAGCCGACTTTGCTGACAAATTTAGAGTATTTAGTGATCCAAAAAATGTTGTTTATTCTATTGTGTGACTTCTTCAACACTTTAACTTTAGTAATATGAAAAAAAGTAAAAAAAAAAAAAAAAAAAATTTAAAAAACCTTTTTTGCCTCCTAGCCCGATTTCAAGATTTGCGTTTTTGGTACATTTATGTCTTTTGCGGCCTACCTATGTGGTGAAAATCAATCACAAGACTGTACATTATTCTCCGATTCCAGTCCGGTAACAGCTGTATCAGTCGATGTCACATGTCACCACGTTGCCTAAAGTTAAAATTAAGTTAAATAAATGTACAAAGATCTAGTCTGAGTTGAACAAACTGACAACATGCTTACAATCCCATTTGGTTTAACCCCGCAGGGGGGGTGTCTGCTCTTTCGCTCTTTACGATCACATTGGATTCCTTGACACACACACACACACGCACATACAATGCAGTAGCCGAAAAATACTTCCGTTAAAAAAAAAATGGTACGGAGCCTCCCTGGGGTCAGATGAGAAAAAAAGATGTGTGTGTAAATTTGTACTCTCGGTCGAGGGCACGGTTTACAAATCCGTGTGCATGGATTCGTAATTCGAGGGCACGGATTATGAATCCGAGAGCACGGTTTATAAACCGTGCACACAGATTTCTAAACCGAGAGTACAGATTCACACACGGGTCTTTTTTTTCCTCAGCTGACCCCAGGGGGGTCTCTGTAAAATGGCAATATTTTGATAAATAAAAATATTTTTGGCAGCATCTCCCAAAATATTTATTGAACTCTCCCGCCGTTCATTGGAGACAAAGAGATGGTAATTCTGCGTGTTCAACCTGAAATACGTTGTTCAAGGTCTATGCATCTACCTAAAAAGTCTGTTACATTTTACCCCACGTTAGGTTTTTCCCGCTCTCCCCTACTCCTTTATGATGGTTATGTGAGCTCTTCTGTCATTGTTTGTCTCTCTAGACTACTGCAGCCGCATCCTTGATTCTGGGACATGGTTATTATGGACACTCAGTTCACAGTTACATTATGAAGTGTTTGTCAAGCAATATCATATAATAAAAAAATGTAGCTAGTAATTCTGTTGTAGATACATTTGGTTAATTCAGGGTCTTAAAGCAATAACATGCTTAATGTACATATGTGATACAATTTTGATATAACATTTCTTAAACTTGATTCCATGGCTAATTAATTGTTTGATTAAACTAATCAGTCAACATTTTAATGTAATCTATTCACTATTTTAACCAAAAAAATAACAATGTTTTTGAGGAGTTAAATTACTTGTAGTGCTGACATGTATTTACTTAATATAAATGTTTACAGACTATTTCAAGTACATTTATTTAATTATTATTAGTTATTAAATATAATGGTAATATAAATGTAATATTTGTTTTATATTTACAAAATCGGTTATGGTTTTCTCCTTACACGTGTAATTCATTAGGCTACCTGTGTACATTGATGCTTTACTTGTCTGAAATACGTAACTGGAGTTTGTTTTGGCCCTCCCTGACCTGAATATGCACATTCCTTGTCATATGGAAGTACTACTTCTCTGACACCTTAGGGCATGTACTGAAAATATAAGCATGGGTGCAAAAAGAACCTGTAATTCTGAAAGTTTGTTGAGGCACTCAACTGAGATTCTGGTTGTACAATAATTGATTTTCAATGGAAATACGGGAAGAAATGAGAATATCATTTTCTTGTATGTGGTAGGGATGTTAGCCTCAGACTTCACCACGATAGGATACGATTTCTATTCTAGAGGCAATGGTTCAAAATTTGGCTATATCACAAATTTTGCTATGATATGATCCAAAACGATGTAGTGAAGAATGCTTCTGTTTTTCTTCTTTAATCAAAATTCTGTTCGCTGCTTGTTGCTTCCAGTTGCGTTCAGGAAAGAAAGAGACTTAATCGAATTCGATGGTGAAAGACAGTTTAGCTCTTTAATGCATGGTTAGAGATCTGCGTGGTCTTACGAGTGTCTCCAGTCTAACACAACTATCATGGAGAAATGGCACATCTTAAGTACAATCTCTAAACAAATGGTGTCTGGCCAGGAGGAAAGGTCACATTGATGTGATAATTCACTCCTTCCCTGGTTCCTGTCCCTCACCATCTGTGACTCTTCACATTATAATTTCTATTCACTCAGGGTTGCGTTTCCAATGGCTCTTGGCACCTAAGTCTTGGGGGTGAGCTTGCGTTTGAAAAGGGGTACTCAGCACCCAGATGGACACAGGATGAGTGTGGGGACTGAAACAAATTATAACTATGAAAACTTTAAATGATACACATTACTAAAAAACACCAAAATCTGACAGTAGTAAGAAACGACCAATAGGCCTATATATGATCCAGCTAACACAACACTTTTACAATGCACACATACAACCCAAATGAGGTTGGGATTGTAAAAATGTATTTACATCATGTTTCAAAGGAAGAAAAAACGGTACTAGCACGAGCGATGATGAGGTCGAGTCAGAAACATAGACAATGATGTTGGCTGTGTTGCTAGAGAGCAAACCGCTTTATTATGGACATTTAAATAAATAAATAATTGTATATGCTTCATAACGATACGAATTGATTTTTGCATGTTGTATTGACTGGATCGGATTGATTTGCCTTTGAACCGATACATCAAACTGGATCAATGTTTTGTTATTAGCCTCTTTGGGTCAACAATGTAACGTAATGGCCCGGAGCCTGGGCTCACAAGTGAGGATCTGGGTGCGATTTCCACATGGGACACTATCGTTGTACCCTTGAGCAAAGGTCCTGTAAGGTAAACTGATGTGACCATGCCTGTTGCCAGCAGTTTTAGCCAAATTATCATAAGGACAACAGAGGTTTTAAGTACAAGCGACGACTTGTTGCCTCTTATACAATGCCGACCAGGAGTGAGTGAACAAGAATTATGTTAGACGAGGATAGTGTATTTTGGTTAATAATTGTGGGTCTCAGAAGGTGTGATGCTATTAACATATCTGGCCAGAGACAATGCTCCTCAAATCACTTTTGAGGAAGTAACCTACATTCAGATTAACTCTGCTGAATCCAGATTGTGTTTTCTTGATGTCTGACAACTGCCGTTCTTGTAACCTAAATAAACCTGTCTTCTTCAACGACGATCTAAGCAATGCCTTCCTCCTCCCCCCCCCCCCCCCCCCCCTTAGCCTTTAGTACTACACCTGAATTGCTTCAGTAATTCAGGTGTATAAGCTGTAAACTGTATAAACCTATTGCGTGCAAAGAATGCAATCCTTGTCGTTTTCATTGGATATGAGTGTCTGCTAAATGCCCATAAAGTAATATTTGAACAGTTGAATAGTTGAACTGGCTTGCAGACATTGTACCTGTTATCACAAGTCAAATCCGGTTACATCTCTGCAGGATAGTCAAGTTACAAAGCCATTTGGTCTGTACATTAGCTTAACACTGAATACTCTGCTAGGTGCTCAGGGTAGGCCACTGTGGGTTTGCATGCAAGTGTAAAGCCACACATTGCAGCATTTGCTTTGCCTCGTTTTGCCTGGTAGCTTTGTACATTGGGATCATGATTTACTCTTTGGACTATAATTTAAACTATAATAAACCCAAAGATTCTCTATGCACTTTGAACCTTGGCCTTGTTCATAAAAAAAGATAAGGAGCCTCAAGGAACAAAAATGTTAGCATTTTCTAATTTCAAAGGGTTGTAGTTTGGCACATGTAGTAGTAGCCCATGAAGAACTAGGAGACACAAATAAGACATTGCTTCTTTGGGAGGAAGAAATTATGCATGTTGTGCAGTGCTAAGGCCTTATGCATTGCTGAACACCTATCTGTCATCTGTTTGTCTTGGTTTAGTCCATTAGCTATACAGCATTTAAGCTGGTATTTACACTCAATGTTAACAGGAAAACACCACATACAAGAGTGTAGTTTATGAAAATGTAATCAGCATTGTTGAGTGCATTTTCTGCCATATGTTTTGCCTTAGTTTGGAACATAATTATGTAAATGTTTTACAGTTGCACTGTCTGTTGAGGGAAATAAAGTTTTTGAGTATCACGGGTACTGTCACCAGATTACTAATTGTCACTTAGCATTTTATGCTTTGCGTCCACTGGCCAGACTGTAGTCTGACTCTAGACTTGCAGATACATTCAGTGCATCTCCATTGTCACTCAGGCCTGTCCAAACAGTTCTAGTTTACTTAACCAAACTTCTGCAGGGGAGCATATCCGTAACAGCAGTCGACATGGGCTAGCTCCCGTAGCGATTGGCAGCTTAAAATCCTATAACCAGTAATTTCAATGAAACTGGAGGTATAACTTTCAAATAAAAATATACATTTGTCTGTTTCAATTGAGCATTCTCTTTATAACTGAAAATAATGGCAGAAATCTAATAGTTTACAGCAAATGGCCTGAATTCCCTTTACTTTCATATGAACTTCAATTTACGGTGAGCTGCATAATGTTTGGCACAACAATATATAGACATATATGTTTTCTTGATTTGGCTCTGTACTCCACAGTTTTAGATCAGTTCACATGTGGTTAAACTGCACATTCTCAGCTTTACTTAAAAGATATATTTATAGATTTTGTTTTTTATAATAAGTTAGTCTCTGAAACAGTGAGCATTAATACCTCCAGCTCCCATTGTGTCTTGAAAAGATGGGTTTGTCTGGCAAAGATTAATCTTTACCATATAGCAGCACATACATAAAAATATTACCTAAAATATTACCTTGTTGTTTTTATTTTGCCAGAGAGAGAGAGAGAGATGCAAGTATGTTCCCAATGGTTGGTTGTCTGCAACTGAAATTTCCTGCAAGGAGGGGGAGCTAGTTTGCCTGAAGAAGACCTGCAATGGTCAGAACATATTTTGTTTATTTTACTTGCATTTATTTCTAAATTACCTGCCCCTCTTGAGCATATACCAAGACAGTGTAACACTCAGTTTCACTGCAATGCAGGTGACACCCAGGTCTACAAAACCCAATTCCACTTCTGCTTTTTAAAGCTTGTGCAACTGGAGATTAGAGAATAAATGGGGGAAACTTCCGTCTCCTGGACAGTTCCAGGGATGTAAATAGCTTTTTTGGTTTGCATAGCAAATTTGTAACACAAATTGTCATCTGAACAGGCATTGTAGGGAAGTGGGTAGTGAGTGCATCTACATTAATTTGTAGTTTACTTGAACTGTGAAGCTATCCTTGAAAATGTTACAGTTTGCAGTTTACTGTTCACACACCCTACTAGTTTAACTATCACAAGAAACATATCCAATTCCCATATATTATTTATTTTAATTGATTCATTGAATTGAATTTCTTGATTGGTAAAATAACTTACTTAGCAGTGTGAACTGGCGGTAAACCAGTAGCATGACATGTAAGTATGTTGTGTGTTTTTCTGCCCAGGCATAGAAACCCATGCTCTCTGGCTGTTGAAGTTATAGCATGCTTTCTATTCTACTCTGCTGTGCATGGCCTGGCTTGATATATTCACTCATATGTGGATGATTCCAAAATTTGAAATAGCTTCTCTTGTGTAATAATTTGATTAGGGATTAGCAATGATATACTGTCCGTTTCCATGTCTCCAGTTCCCTTGTTGTGATTTATGCATGTGCTTCTGGCCTAGGCACATAGTTTTATGATTGCGTATTTGTGGTTAAACTGTAAATAGAGCTTGAATATTTATAGATGATGCAGGCTACATAAAGAAAACAAATAGTTGCCTATGATTCATATAAACATGGCTACAATTACAAAATTAAATAATGGTGTTAAATGTCCAGGAAACTGGATTCAAATTGTGGTTCAAATATTCCCCGGAAGTGACAATTGATTGTCTTTTTAATATTCCTTTCAAGTTTTTAACCCAAGTATAAACATTAAATTGTTATAAACACTATTAGATTATGTGACCTATTCAGCAGACAAGGACAGGGTGGGCGTGTGTCCTGCGCTCATTAACATATATATCAGTAGGACACATCATATGTAACCATTCCTCAAGGCTAGCTAGGTTAGATCTGGTTAGAGCAGTAACCTTACACTACCAGACCAAACTAAAGACAGCAACATAAACTAGGATTTAACATCATATAGCCGAACCTAAGTTCATTCAATGTGTAAAAGAATTGTAACACTGAGCTACTGTACACCAACATTAGTCTCTATAGCAGTCTCAAACTTCGAACATTACAACCAAATGAAGTCTTTGGTTCCACATGTCTAAGCCTGAAAGCTATAGTAGGGTAGAAACAGTAGGCCTACTTATCAATACACCAAGTTCTGTAATAAGTTCTGGACGAAAATGGCCATGCAAATGCTAACTGTACAGTTTATTGTAATATTGCAGTCCCCATGGGCTACAGAAATAAAACCCATTTCTTGTAGGTCTCTTTATTTTTGGGAAAAGATAAAAGCGTATTGCTTTCTCCGCATCCAGAGAAGGGGCAGTGCTGAGGCATTTTCAACTCGGCTTGCCTTACCCACAAAAGTGACAAGAGCGTTATTTGCATATTGCATTTGGAAATGATTTCACTGAACATAAGTTATGTTTTTGTTATGTAATTTACACCCAGTTAACCCCGCCCACTGAAAACCTGGCGTTCAGCCAAAGGTGAAAGCAAGATAAGTTTTTTTTTTTTTTTTTTGCAAGAATCATTTCAAAATATTTCTTGTCTGTTTGTGAATGCAAAAAAAGTATTAAAATAACACATCAGCAAATAATTCACAGATTTCAGTTTCCTGGGCTTTTAAAAAAATCTTTTGATAGGCCAGGCAGAACTGGAAACAGCTCACAAATTGCTCTTATTTTTCAGCAGGGGTAGAGGGCATTGAAGACATGAAATGTAAACCAAGGCAAAGGAGCGAGTAGTTCAGGGTTATTACGAGCTCTGTTTTTAATTTGCAAAGCGCATGAGGGAGGGTGTCCTGTTGCCATCAGTTGTGCAGGGTTTGTTTTCCATTGCGGTTATTGTGTTGCAATGTCTGTTGCTAAGCTCTGTGGCTTCATTGAAAAGGCACAGTGGCTAGATTAGAAGATATTCTTCCCCGGTGCCAACTTTACTACGGTTTTTAAAAAAGTTTCACACCCACATAACACATGGTGTTCTTTCTCATGATTTACATGATTACATACGAGATTACATTTACATTTGCGTCACATAAAAACCTGTGGAGAACCGACCAAAGATAAAAATGTGAATATGAAGCACACAGACAACTCCTACCTAAATGATTCCAGGCTTTAGAACCATGATATAGATCTCCTTGTACTTCTGGAAAGTAGCCTGTATTACAGTAGATTCTGCGGAAGTCATTGAAAACACTTACCATCAAAGTTCAAGCCAGACACGAATGACACCTCACAAGAGGGAATCCCCTTCGTTAATTTTGGGCCCACTTTAAGTAATGTATATCTGTCTTTGTTGATTTGTATGCTCCTTTTGATTAATGTCATATGGCATGTGTACCTAATACATAAACCCTTAAGTCTCCATGAAGTGCAGTACCATGTCAAGCATCAAGTGGTGTGTGTCACTCTGACACTGGTCAGGAAAGCATATTTGCAGAAGAAAGGTTGTAAGGGAGACTTGGTATAGAGGCAGAGGTTTTCCAGACTGTCTGTTCAAAAAAAGGTAAAAAAGGTAAAAAAAAAAAAAAAAACACTATTCACTTGAGGGCCATTGCGTACCTTTAATGAATTGAATTTCCCAGGCATTCTGATATTTTAACATATTTTCTCCTTGGATGAGAGGTTTTCCCAAGAGAAAGAGATAGTGTGGGAGGAGCACATACTGTATGGAAGCACGGGTTTATTTTCAGCTCTGGAATTCTGGGTGGCTGATTTTTCCTGCAGCAGGAAATGAGACAGCAATTTAAGTAGTGATGCTTTGGCTCTCTGACAGCAGTGTGCACTGAGCAATTCCACAGCACAAGAGAAAAGCCAAATAATTGTTATATATCTGTATACAGACAAGAGCTGGAAGATACGTTATGACTCATACCCGTCCATATCTGGCAGCTAATATACATATACATACACTCACACACACAATACTCAAAAGTCAGAGACCCTTTTGTTTATTCAATTTCTATTGAAATCAACCAGCCCGTGCTATTTATTTTAGTGTCAGACAATATGGGGAAACATATATTTAACTGAAATTACAAAAAAGTCATGTTTTTGTTATGTAATTTACACCCTGTTAACCCCGCCCACTGAAAACCTGGCATTCAGCCAAAGGTGAAAGCAAGATAAGTTTTTTTCCTGGAGCATCATCATGCTACCACTCATGCTAAATTCAAAGATTCACTCAAAAGCGCATTAAGATCAAAAATAATTGATGAACTGAAAAGAGGGCTAAAAGCACAGCAGTCGCTTTTCATTGCGCCTATAGCAATAAGCAAGGGAGCTACAGAAACGTCCTGGTTGCCACGTTGTGGCAAGGCTGCCGCCTGTTGGCATATGTGGCATATAGTCTTCTCATTCGCTGACGTGAAAAGAAATTCATGCTCCCATTCCGGGTGGAAATAATACGTTTTTGATTTCTTTTTCACCGAACCCTCAGCTATATCGATGTTGTTATGTTAGGTAAGGTGCATTCAGCGTCAATATGTTTATTTTGGCTTCCAAAAGTAAAAATAAAACTGCAGGACTAACATGACAAGGTATCTGTAAATGTGAATATTATTCATTGAATTGAGAAACTAAATATTGTGCATTGAACAGATACTGTAAATATGAATATTATTAATTGAACTAAGAAACTAAATATGAATATTGTGCATTGAACAGATACTGTACATATGAATATTTTGCATTGAACAGAGGCCTACCGTAAATATGAATATTGTACATTGAACAGATAACTGCATAACTGTGTCTTTCTTTGTGTGTATGTATGCACGTACATAGAGCCTGTCGTAACAGAAATTGCAAAAATAAATATGACAGTGAACAGCCTTACTCGTGGTAAGTGGGTTTTAATTGGAAGATATCAGAGTGGTAGATCTCGGCTTACATTTTGGAATAAAAAGTGATCTTGGGCTTGAAAATGTTGGTTACCACTGTGGTAGAACATCACAACTATCACAAAGACAATACTTAAAGATTTCATCTTTGAGAGACAGGAAAAAATAAAGCTCCAGATCAGAAGAAATTGGTGTGAAAGGATGTGTAGCTGTCAAAAAGCCACCAATATGAAATGGAAATAAACAAAAGAGAAGAAAATTTGCACTAGTACAACAAAACTGGACTGAGATGTGGAGTAAGGTTTTATGGCGTCAAAGTCTAAATTTGAGACTTTCAGAAGAAAGAGAAGGCAGTATGTCTGCAGCCAAAACAACCATCAGTCAAGTCATGTTTTTTTGCCATTTTTCTCCCATTTTCTCCCCAATTTAGTCGTTATACCAGTTCCCTAGCCACAGTCCTGGTCGATGCGCTATTCTTTGTCAGTCTGGGGAGGGTGTAGACTGCCACATGCCTCCTCCAATACATGTGGAGTTGTCAGCCGCTTCTTTTCACCTGACAGCAAGGAGTTTCACTGGGAGAGTGTAACGCACGCGGAGGCTCACGCTATCTCCCCCAGATCCCCTCCCTGCTGGACAGGCACCCTGACCAACGAGTAGGAGTTGTTAATGCAGCGATCAGGACTCATACCCTCACTGGCTTCCCTCCCGCGAACACTTCCAATTGTGTTCATAGGAACGTCTGACCAAGCCGGAAGTACTACTGCCGAGGATTGAACCTGGGTCTCTGCGCTGATAAATATGCAATACTATCTCGACAATGTTTGATTGGGATCAAATAATTTCTACCAAAAGATAATGACCCCAAGCTCACTGCTAAGAAGATCAAGCTGCTGGTGCTGCTCAGAACAATGGACTTTCCACCCCACATAACAGACCTCAACATCAATTAATGGGGTTGGGATTATTTGGGTTGAGAGAAGCTGAAAGTCCAACTCTTCAACACTTCCTAAACCTCACAATATTTCCACAAAATATAAGAACCATTGCCACTTTTTGATATTGCGGTATGCTTCTTTTTTTAACGTACACTGCCGTGAAATATTTGCATCATTATTTTCAAAAGTCAAAATATGTATATTACAGTGTATTCCATTTCGCAAGGGTAGTGTGTTGTTTAAAGGTATGCAATGTAGGATTTTGCAGCCCTTGTAGACTGTGTTTGTAAACAAATAATTCCTATAACTTTCAAAAGCTGTTCTAATTTGTGACTTTTAGAAATTGATATTAATATGAGAATGGCTGCCAGGATTATGGCTTTGTCAGTTTCCAGGCAGTTATGAGAGTAATGTATGCAGCCCCTGATTGGGTTATTTCCTGAGTCTGAGTTCTTATATGGAGTCAATCACTTTTAACCTGCTGTGTAATATCTATTGACCTGAATCATTCTACTGATCTCTGAACGGTCTACGTTGTAATTCTTAACAAATAATTTTCTTTCCTAATAACAAACCATGTGACTCATAAATGTAACATGCAATCTCACGTTCTCAAAAAGACCATGCTGCCAAGAAAGATTTTTTGTTCTTCTCATTATCAAGATCAACAAACCTCCTCTCTTTTACATATCTTTATGAATGACTTCACTTACAATTTTTTTTGTAAGAAAGACCTTGAACATATCTAACATGCCTTCAACGAGAATATTGGACAAATATTGTTTTTAATTGTACTGCATGTATAATTTTCATGATAGTCAAGTGCATTTGTCTGCAAAGATTCCAGACCTTAAGGTGTTTAATCTTACCTTATTGCTGTGCTTTGCAGGCTTTGAACAGGGGCATTGCAGCAGTTAAAGGAGATTCGGTGGAAATGTTGGCTAGCTATGGCCTAGCTTACTCACTGATGAAATTCTTCACGGGGCCCCTGAGTGATTTCAAGAATGTAGGCCTGGTATTTGTGAACAGCAAGAAGGACCGTACCAAGGCTGTACTGTGCATGGTTACAGCTGGGACTGTGGCCGTTATCGTTCACATTCTCATAGGTGAGGCTGACGTTATCTTATAAACAATAAAGCCAAATCTGCAGACTGATGACATCACACTTAACTGCACTGCTTTACATGTTTGAACTTCATCCTTTATTTCATCTTAGCTATGATTACTACTTGCTAATATTCACTGTCATTTTGTGTTTGGTTAAAGAATTGTTCGGCTGGTATATGTTTTGTGCTGTTCATTTGAATATTACATTACATTACATTACATTACATATTATTATCATAACATCAATCCATGGTCTTTTTTTTCATCAGCAGTCTTTAGTTCCTCAGTAATCTACACACACTTTTAAAAGTACATTTTGAGTTAGAGTTTTTAATGATATGGTTTCTCACGATAACAGGAAAGGCTAAAATAAGGCTAGGGGTTGCTGGGTGGCTCATGCTGTTAAGGCACTGTTTCTAGTGAATGGGTGAGTCCCCCATTTTAGTATCAGGTCCACACCGTCTCAGTGCAGACTATGGCCGTAAGTCCCGCAGGGCGATGCACAGTTGGTGCTAGTGTTGTCCAGGGAAGGATTGCATTTCAATGAGCATGGATGATGGAGTCTCACTGCAAACTAGCGACCCCTGTTGGTTGATCAGACGCTCGCAGTTTGCTGATTGAGCTGCACATGAAGTGTCTTCCTCTGACAACTTTTTTTTTGAGAATGAGGCTAGAGTAATTGTAGAAATTCTTGCAAGTGTAATTTTCAATAAAGTGAAATGCATTGAACAGAACAAATTATAACAATGGTTATGTCTTAGTTTTCAGGACTGTTCATGAGGGTTGACCCATAATCATTCTCCTGTTACATGAACAGTGTTCACAGTAGCCCTAATGCTCAGACCAAATGGCTGTGGTCAGACAAAATGTCTGTAACTTGCATGTCCAGCAGATATGTTAATGAGAGTTTGTGAGACACCACTTTCCATTAGCCAATATAATCATATAGCCAATATTTCTTGCACAAATTACGATTCCATTAAATGATAATTTTTTTTTTTTAAATTTGAATTCAAATACCAAATTGAACTCAAATAAAATGTTTGATTGTAAATAGCAAGTATAAAAAATAAACCCGTATTAGCCCTGTATAAAATTCAAAACGAATGCCTTGGGAAATGTATTATGGTTGTGGGTTTCTGGATTTAATTCTGAACATTACTTTCATCTAGCTGGTATATTTATATGAATTTCAGCTTTTAAAGAGTACAACTGGCAACAACAGCTGAATCTTATGCAAGGAAGACATTTCACTTCACAAGTATTCCACACCAGTAACCACACACCCTGAAACCACATAATGTTGCTTTAGAAACTGGTCTCTGACTTTGATTAGGCTATGTAATATACCGGTATTTAAATTCCTTCCAGACATGCAGTTTTGCAGAAAGATTTTATACCCCATAGAGAAACATTTCATCTTGCGACAGAAGGTTCTTTCTGCGTCAATGCGACAATCAAAATGTAAACACAGACAGGGCTGAGTCTGCTCACTTGCATCATCAAACGACAACAATCTTGTGTTTCACCGGTATGCTATACAAAAGCTTCTTTGTCCAGCTGATTGCCTGCTGAGTCCCAGGCATCATATTCCTCAGTCTTTAGCTATTCTGAGAAATTTGCTGTTCTAAACTGATCTTGACATGGCGCTGTTAAGGCTGTGTATCATATGCAGTGATATGGATGTTTATTTGTGCAGCTTGCAGACATTTTTTCACCAGGTTCTTTACCACTTTAACTTCTGCTTTGTTACCAGCTGGTTCGAATTAAGGCCATTTTACATATTCTCACATTTCCCCCCTCTCCTCCCCCAGCCTATACAGATTTAGGATACTACATCATCAACAAGCTTCATGGTGTGGATGACTTTGTGGGTAGCAAGACCAGGAAAGCTTTCCTTTATTTGGCATTTTTCCCTTTACTGGATGCTCTGGTGAGTGTGTGCGGCTGGCTTCAGTTCCCTTTAAAAAATAAATAAAATAAAAAATCAGTCCAAACCTGTGAGAGACTAACAGAGGCATAAGAAGTGTCAAGCGCCTGGCCTGGAAATATGATTCATCATCTCTGCACATTTTATTTTCCCTGACTTTTCCAACTTAACTCCACACCCATGTTTAATTGTAATGCTCGCTCCTTTCCTGAAGATACCTGGTGTAACAGTACCAGGGTGTCTTAGTTTGCAGTCCTGGTGAAAGTGATTTAGGAGGCAGGATACTGTATAACAGAGGGAGCTATTACAGGCAGTCTAGATATATTAAAAAGCATTAACCCAAGCTTCATCTCCGGATTTCATTTTGTTTGCAGTGTGCAGTGTTCACTTCTAATATGCTGTGATGATAATCAGCACCGGTACAACATGTTCTCATTCTGAATCTGCTACTAGAATACCTTTGTATAATCTATTTGGTAAATCTATGTTTGAAATGTTCCCTGCAGTATACCTTATGCCCTATGTGGTGTTGATTTTAAAAAATTTTCATTTGTCTGTTTTATGGCAATAGATGGTTAATAATATTTGATTTCATAATCTGGATTTATTTTTATACATTTCATCACAGAACTGTAGATATGTTTTTCAAATGCCTGTGGTCAGTAAGAACTGAATTGGAGCACTCATAATAACTTCAAATGGTTTTGATCCCTCCAAGTGCATTGACGTGAAAAGAAGAACCTAATGGAACAGAACTGAAAATGTACCAGAAATTATAAGGGAACATTGGACTGCCATCTAGAAAATAACTTTATTTACTGAATACATTTCAGTGGCATTTCTTCACTGAAAGATTGATGATAATTAGAATGAATTTAACAGTTATGAGTCATAGACAACCTTGTGAAGGGAAGCCATCCGAAGACTCCCTCACCCAATGTCCCAGAGAATTGAGGACAGACTAGGGGAAAATGAGAAATGAAGAACAAGACTATTAATATGTAGATTGACAGATGATATCCACTTAATAGATAACTGCCTGGATTAAGTCAACATTTGTAATTAAATGTATTGTAATTTATCTTGTTTTGTTTGTCTCAAATTTTGACGAGATCATGATCTCTAAAATGAATGGAACAACATGCCCTGAAGTCAAAGTTAAGAACCACTGTTGTTTGAATCCAGCCTGATACTTACTTATTGCAGAACAGACCGGTTTTATGTTGGAAAGGCTGAGACAGTCACTTGTATCGTGTATACAATTTACTGGTATTTAGTGCAATTGTGTCATAATATGCTCATCACAGTATTGTATTCTTTTGATGTTACCTTGACAACTGCAATGAGCAACTGACTTCTGTTTTAGGCCTGGACACACACTGGTATCCTCTTGAAGCACAAACATAGTTTCTTGGTGGGCTGTGCTTCTATTTCTGATGTCGTTGCTCAGGTATGGGTCCACGCCAATGGCTTTCAATCATAAGTGTTTGCCTTTTCCAATAACACTTAGGAAGGGGAGATTAAAAGAGATTATGAAGCACCACCATCATTGAAATTTTGCAGATATTTAAATCTGAGAAGTTATTCCAAAGTGTTTTGAGCGAAACATTTGAAATCACAATATTGTGAATTGCTATAGTACAAGTACAAATGCACCAAACCTGTAATTTAGGTGTAGATTGCTAAAATTAATTCAGCATTGCTGCTTCTAAATATGTCCCAGAGAGGGAGAGTACTTAGGGATGCTCACCAAAGTAGTGTGAATGCACTAAATTTCACTGAATTGTACTGGCTTATTTTTGGTGGAAGTAAAAAGGGTAATGTGTTATTTGTGATATGAGGTTAGATTTGTCTACTGTAAGGGCTTGGTGAGTGCTAGATGAGGGTAAGTTATGTCCTAATATGTAAAACCATAGAATTGAAAGAGGATGTGCTTTCATTACAGTAATTGTACATTGTTTAATGTTCAGAAAGGTTCAGTATTTGGTTCAGAGTTCAGTCTCAATCTTATTGTCATTTTTCAGCAATGATGTTACAAGCAGCATTATTAAATTTAGATTTGTCTGATTCATAAGTGATACTACAAATCAGCTGCCGGCTTTCATGACCATTTCTTGAGTACCCCTTTTTATTGATGGAGCAGTGCATTTTCAGACAAGAAAAGCTTGTCAGACTGTGCTTGCTAGGTTTTCCATGAGAGTACTGTACCTTGGCTGTAATAAATAGCATACAGAAATTAAATCAGATACAGTATATGACCCAGCTATACAGTATATGAACCAGCTGTTGAGAATTACAACAGTAAGAAAGAGGACAATTTCTGCACACAGCCTTTTTAAGTTGTAAGTTCAAGAACTGAATCAATAGTTGTACAATGAGTCCCCCACAGTACAATGGTCGAGGATTTAATAGCCCTTTCCTCTCTTTTGGCAGATAGTGTTTGTGGCCATCTTGCTCCAAAGTAACTTGGAGTGTTTTGAGCCACTGCTGATACCCATACTGTCGTTGTACATGGGTGCACTAGTTCGCTTCACCATTGTGGGCATAGGCTACTACCATAAAATCCATGATGTCATCCCAGAGTCCTGTGGGCCTGAAGTTGGGGTACGTCACCAGCATTAATTCTAATTAATTAAGCTTTTACACCACAGCAAAAAGAGTGCATTCTGCTATAAAGTTAAACCAGGTACATCATTCCTGATTGCATTAGACATGTGTAATTTTCAATTGGCTTGCTCAGTATAGTTGATTGTAGAATGTTTAGTACCATTGTATGAAATTAATGGTATCGGATGGGTGATGTGCTTTGACACATTAATGAGCCAACATTGGCAGGTATTTAAATATACTGAGTGGAAAGCTTGAGGGTTCATTCCAACTTAAGTGCCACGTGATAGTGGGCCAGATTTACTGTGCAAGTTGGCAGGAAAGTCAATAGTATCCTTTAGAAATGATACACAAACTATGTAAATGCTCAGCAAGGGTGTCCACTATAGCACACTTGAAAAAACTGTTACAGACCTTTACAAGTTTTAAAAGGGATTGACTAAAACAATTGCTGGCAATCAACAAATTTATAAATAATAACATTTATCTTCCCAATACAGTTTATTACCCTTGGAGTGAATGGGAAAACTTCTCATGAGTACATACACAGTCTCTCAGTTGTATTTTGCTGGTGTGTACCTAAATTGTAAAACTAAAACTAAAATGTGGTTACCAAATTCAGTTAAGAAAAATTGTAAGTCATATTCTAATTAAATAATGAAGGACAATTGTTTATTGAATCCTAGCAGATGTTCTATATGGTCATATCCATGTAAGAATTGGTGAGATGGAGCCAAAATGGCTCCTTTCCTTGTTCTTATGGCTATGATGATAATCAGTGTCTGCTCACCTTCCCGCCCCACTGTCTCAGGGGGATGCCACCATTAAGAAAATGCTGAGCTTCTGGTGGCCCCTGGCCCTCATCCTGGCCACCCAGCGCATTAGCAGGCCCATTGTAAACCTCTTTGTTTCCCGGGACCTGCAGGGGAGTGTTGCAGCTACTGAGGTAAGTGTCCAAACACGCCCCTCTCAACACTTGCTGTCACAGGTCTACATCGCGAGGCATTCGCAAACCAATGGAAGCACGCTTCACACTGATTTTTATTTTTTAACACAAGCAGTACAATCATGTTAAAAGCATGTGCATTTAAGTGAATGCAGTTTGACTTTTTACTTCCTTGTATGACTGCCATAATCATGTCAGAATAAAGGGATAGATATGAGTTTGTACCTGAAGCAGTTGTTAGTAGTGTGAACCTGACTTTCTCAATACCAGGGAAAGACATGAGAACTTTTGCCAGAAGCTGTGTGAATCTGTTCTGCCAAAGAGCCCTCTGACGCCTGCATTCTATCATTGTTGTTTTGCGTGTGCGGTTCCGTTCTGTGGCATTACTTCGGCAGACTCAGCAGAATTGTCACTGCTGCTATCATTTTTGAGGTTCATACACTTTTTACATTGTTCATTTGTCTACCAATGGGTTGCACATTTGTTTACTGTCATTTAATGCAGCTGGACATTTTTTTCCGGAAACAGTCAGGTTAAGCACCTTGCTCAATGGCAGTGCCTCACCTGTCACATTTAGCTGCCTATAAAAGACGTTGTGTATGAGTGTAATTAAAACCATGTGGCATTTCCAAAAGGAGCAGCGGCAGGAGTCGTAGGTGTTTTAATAGCTGTGAGGTAGTATAATGGTTGCCTTCTTTACTGCATTGAGGTCATTCATCATTCACTATTTAAATGTCCTTTAATGTGTAAGATTACTTTATTCTTTCCACTGAATGACTGTGTTCATATGGAAGACCCATATGTTCCTATCCTCTCTGTAGCCCGGCATACAGATATTCCATTCGCTAATTCTACAAGTATAATACATGATATTACTGAAAAGTGATGAGAGAGATGTAGAGATGTCAGAGAATGGAACTGGCTCCGCTAGTACAGTCTCACGGCGCTATAACTGTCAGTTATTCGTGCTTGCAGGCAGTAGCAGTGCTTACAGCGACGTACCCGGTGGGTCACATGCCCTACGGTTGGCTAACAGAGCTGCGGACAATCTACTCGGCCTTCGATAAGGTAAGCATTCACCTTAATCCTCACCCTGAAAAGGCGTTTACTCCTGTTCTTTTGACAGCATGAGCCAAATCAAACGAGGCACTTCAGAACTCAGGCCCCGGGAGCTATTTTTGCTTACTTATAGTTTTAGGAAAACAGATATATATATAGATATATACTCTCAGAAAAAAGGGTTCTTTGGCTTGTCTCCACAGGGGATCCCATTTTAGTCCTTTACATAACTCTCTTTGGCAAGTGTGAAAACTGCGAAAGCTCCCAGATTGAACCATTTTGCCTGACAAAGAACCCCTGAACTCAGTTGGGTTATTCTATGGAGACACATAGGAGCCTTTTAGAACCATTTGTTCTAAGAGTGTACAGTGGGCATACTGTGCACAGAATGGCTAAACCAAGCTGTCTGATGTCTGGACACAGGGAAGATTTCAGTTTTGCAAAGTGGCATGCAGAATTTCATCTAGATCTTCAATTCCGCTTCCTGTTTTAATAGTACACTAAGGCTTTTGTTTGTAATTTAAAGATACGGTTTTAAATTCAGATTAGGGGATTTTTATGCATTCGTACTGTTTTTCAGATCTATTTCTGAAAGTGAATCATGAGAAATATGTCAAAATATTCCAGTGTGGCTGAATGTGCTCTTGTTTTTGATTCTGAGCTTAACATTCTTTTTTCATTTTCACCATCAACCCTTTTCTCTTTCCAGAACAACCCTGGTAACAAGTTAATCAACAGTGGCACTGTGGTAACCAAATCACACATCAAAAAGTTCACCTTTATGTGTCTGGCGCTGTCTCTCATGGTAAGATACTTCCATGATTTTCCTTATACTACGTATTTAGTATAACATACATTCCTATAATAGCCATGTAACACACATGTACTTATACATAAATATACAAATGCACAAAAATATAATAGAATAAAAATGTATTCACATACACATAAAAGCGCATTAATACACAATCTTGAATGGTCTAGCCAATGTGCTATTCAGGGCTTTGATGGACAAATGTACAAAGGAGTGATTGTAGCTGTTAAATCCACCCAGTGGGTTATTGAATCATTTTCATAAGGGGAGGAGCTGGTATCCATTGTGAAAGACACGGCTGAGATACGAAAATAATTTTTGGTGGTATCTTGCCTGGCTCCCATGATCTTAATGCCTCTCATTATCATTTGGGTAATCTGCACTTTCAGCTGAACTGAAAGATTGACAAACAAAACAGAAATGGCATTGTGCAGGATGCATTCAACTATGCTACTCTAGAAAAACAACATCATTTTTTGCGTGACACCAAATACCCTCATCCTCCAGAGAAAGTGAAGCCTCTGAACAGACACAGTCTACCTGGACATTCCAGGTCAATCCATTATCAAGATGAATGCCAAAGTATTTGTATGTGGTCACTTAGGTTATGTCCCAAGTTGTGTATGACTACTGGCCAATGGTCCCCAATATATTTGGGGTCTAGCACCATCTTCTCAGTCTTTTTAACAATGAGGATAAGATGTTGTTCGTCCCACCACTGGACATAGCACTGGATCTCTGATTTGTAAGCGGTTACATTATTATTTTGTAAAATACCTAAAATGGCTGACCATTTGTCTATGGACTCATTCAACCCAATCGGCATGTCACAATCACAACCCGCTTTCAATTCAGCTGTCTGCTCACCAATATTGGTGAAACTTAAGGCAATTCACAAATGATATGAGAACCACTGTTGATAAATATGTGGTAACACAAAGCCATGAATACTTAACCTGGTGTAATCCCAACTAAAGCATGTAATATACTTTTTTATCTAAGAATCAGCTCAAATCCCCATATTCTGCTGATACCCAAACCTTTCTGTACATAATGATTTCTGGAACTTTCACTTTTGAACTATACTCCAGAATTATTGCTTTTATTCAGAAGAAGCAGTGCATTATACCTGAATACTGCATGCCTTAAGTAGACATAGAAAGTAGACATTTTGCTTCATTTATGTCTATTGCCACTTTTACCAGAAGTCGCCCATACTTAAACTATACATTATATAAAACTATACATATGCTGAGTACAGAATAACTCAAATGTGAGTTTTGCTGAAGAAACACTGCATTCATGTTCTGAGAGTCGGAATGACAACCAATAAGGGCATGACTTGTGTTTGACTTCAAGCATTTATAGATGTTTATTGTCATGTCACCCAAAATGTTTCAATGATATATTTTGCTTTTCAAGCATTGTTTACACAATGTGTAAGGACAAATTGCAATGTGATAACAATTGGAAATAATGCAGGGGATATCAGACTATATCACAGCAACAATCAGACGGAAGGGAATCTTATGTCATGTACACTAATTGGATATTGCATGTACCCCACGTTCCAGCTGGAATCTATTATATGAGTTGCAATGGAGTCTGAATATTTTGCAGTTACTGTAGATCACAGTAGCTGTTACACAAATGTTTAGGTTGGATGTGGTTGTCAATACAATATTTAATATATCCTGAAACTAATGGGCTCTACCACAGGGAGTCTTTAGTATAAGCATAGCCAGTTTATGCAAGTGTATTTTGGCAAATTTTCCACCATTATAAAGTTTTGTTTTTTGCTTTCTTATATGGCAGAATAAATCCAAGGTCAGGAAGACTAAGGGAACAAGGCAGGGAAATAGTTTTAAATAATAGCCCCTGATGTTACTGGGTTTACTAGGAGTAAACAGGTCTTAACTGGTCCATCCATAACTGCTCGTAGGTGGGGCACATTATTTTTTCCTTTCCAATGGATGGTTTTACTCCAAAACCATAAACATGCTAATAAAAATTGTCCTGAACTGAAGGACAAAAATCCGCCTGGGGAGTTTTAACAGTGCGCATTTCAAAATGGGAAATGCGGTAATGAGTGCGGCAGTAAGCGATGGAGCGCATTCTGCCAGATGTGGGTCTATAAACAAGCAGGGGCCGGACCAACGGCAAGCACATCCTGTGTCCCAGATGGGCATGAACCACAGCCAGACGAATACCAGAGGGCACAGCTTCAAAGGCTACCGGGGTCAAACCGGGACACGCTTTGATTACGTCCACAGGCACATACGCCAGGGGGAGTATAGACAAAACAAAACATAAACAACATGGTGAGGTTTTTTTTAAAAAGAAGAACTAGACCACAGACAGCATGTCTAGTGTTCAACGCTGTAGATGAAAACCAGCCACCATATTTTTATTTTTTTCATGCATTGTTGTGTAACCGGCTTGCTGAGTAAAATCAACCTAGGCTACTCAGTTGTAGAGATTCAGCGCACTACGAGAGGATACACTACCAGTGGGTGCCTAATGGCGTGTTAGTGCAGCCAATGAATTACTGTGATTCTGTGTAATGAGACATTCATTGAATTCACAGCATGGTCTTTGTGCACATAACATACAGCCTATAACTTTACTAAATTTGGCCCCTATTGAGGGACAACAGCAGTATATTTCACAATGCACATGTAATGTATTCATCTTTATCAGACATTTTTGAGTACTTTTCATATTTTTTTCTAACACTTCTATCATTTTTTAGAAATCCAATGTCAGAAGGCCAACCCTTTAAGCTAAATTCTAAAGTCACAGTGCTATACTGCATAGTGATGATAAGATTCAGAGATGAAATCTTTCCAAATTGGAAAAAAAGAAGAAAATTGGTCAGATACTCATCATTCTTAATTGTTCCACTTTTTGTGGTGACATAGCAACCTAAACGCTTTGCTTTAGATCTTGGTAACTGTTTCCTCAAGTCAGTTGCCTGGCCCACTTCTCTGCTAGGTAAGAAAGAATGGTTCAAAAAATAGATGTTAACTTGCCTGTATGGTCTTACTGTGCTATTGTTCGGCTTGGATATTTTACCTGATTTGTGAAGCCCATCTTGATTCTGGTACCTTTAATAGGGGTTTATTATACCACAAAAACAATTGATGTATTGTGCTCCGGAAACAAAACACAATTACAAAATATATTTCATTCTACATATTTATACATTTAATTATGTGGACGTTTTTTGGATTAGTTTCTGTACTGACCTCTGAATAACTTCAGTACAGTTCCGTTTTTGAGAAGGCAATAGAAAACAGAACATCATAAATAAATAAATCTGGATGGTTTTTATACAGTAGTGGTAGAAGTCCAAAACAGTGCATCTTAACTTTAATTTCCTGCTGTTTGCATTTGTCTCAATTCTTGGAATTTCAAAATAAATCAGAGAACTGAATCAGTAAAGCTTACTTAAGAAACATACCATAAAGACATCCTGGATTCTGAAATGTTTGAATTTATGGAAAATGCTGCATGTCTTTAACAAATGTCAGCTGTTTCATTTTAAAAACATCTTTCTGTTCATTTTATCGCATAATGATTTTTTTTCCCTGGCAGATTGTAGTTCTGCTGCAGTCTTCCAAAATGCAAAAACAACTTCACTATCCCTTTGAGTGAGGTAGTCTAAACCCTCCTCCAGAATGTATGGCAACCATAGCCCATAAAACCTACTGCGACAGACCACGTGTTCATGTCTTAATCCTATCATAGAAATTACTGTGTATTGGACCAGCCGGAAGCGCCTCATCAGATGTTGGTCAACTTTGGCTGGGTTAAATCATTACATTTATGCTTGTTTATTGTTTACTGTAGTGCTGCTTTGTGCTGTTCTGGACCCCGCACGTCTCGGAGAAGATCATGGTGAACATTATCGGGGTGGACCCCGAATTTGCCCAGCTCTGCATCGCCCCACTGCGTGTCTTTTCCTTCTTCGCTATTCCTGGTACGATAACAGAGCCCCCGTTCCTCTCACCCACCTCCCCCCAGCCCCCGGTCAAGGAATTCTTACAGTACATTACATTGCAGGCATTTAGCAGATAATCATTCACCAACGTTTTGTGTGTACACAACCTTTGACATAGCATTTACATTTCTTACAACTTGGGAATCGAACCTGCGACCTCTAGGTTAC
Organism: Anguilla anguilla; assembly: GCF_013347855.1. Classification (NCBI taxonomy): domain Eukaryota; kingdom Metazoa; phylum Chordata; class Actinopteri; order Anguilliformes; family Anguillidae; genus Anguilla; species Anguilla anguilla. The sequence continues at coordinate 13,649,255 of NC_049204.1, read as the reverse complement.
AAGTCCAGGTCCTTACCCATTACAGTACACCACACCTGCCCTTTTTGTTATGACCAGTGTCTGGAAATAATCAATTTCTCTCTGCATTTAAACTCCTTATTTGTCTTCAGACCTCACACACAATGACTTCATGTAATTTCCAGGCAGAGAAGTTGAAAAATGCTTATACGTAGCTGGGATCCATGTAGGCTTCAGAAGCCTTGTGGGCGGATGGGCAGAGTGAGAGATCAGATATCGCTTGGATCCGCCTTGTTCGTGCCAAAGCAGGACTTTAATTCACTATGCAATGCCGTTTTCTGTCCATCACCAACAATACCTGCAAAAATGTGAACAATAAGACAATCTCTCTCATCACACCTCATTTTCCCAGACAGTGGAGTTGGCGTTAATCTCCTGTGGGAAAGTGTAAGAGGTGGTAACGGAAGTTTTTCTGGCTAAAGTGACACACCTTGATTAAGAACATACTGTATGCCCGCACACACACAAACACATGCAGGGGTTAAAGCCGTTTAGCTTCAAATGTGTTAATGTGTGGTTGCTCTTTCTGTGTACAGTGACCATCCGGGCTCACCTAACAGGATGGCTGATGATCCTGAAGAAGACTTTTTTCCTGGCTCCCAGCTCTGTCCTGCGCATTGTTGTGCTCATCACCAGTCTTATTGTGTTGCCTTACATGGGGTACGGATGCTTCCTTTCTTCCAGTCTCCTTGAAAAACTCAGCATTAATGCATAACACCTTGCTTTGGCAGCTCTCCTGGCTGTAGTGCATTACACAAAAACATACATCATTGTCACCCTTCAGTTGTTGTTCTTCGACCCGAGCCCCCTTTCATGCCTAAGCTGAACAATTAATAAAAGTTCAGTGGTTAATGGCATGTACAGAAAACAAAGCTCTTCTCCAGGGGTTCTGCTGATGGGAGAGGTACATTAGGGATTTTAAAAATCATCTTGCATTTCATGTGAAAGCACCATCTTGTAAGTACAAGTGTAGGAGTTGTTCTTAAACTGTCATTGAGTCATTTCTGATAAAATGTTCAACAAATAGTAAAAAAAAAGTTCTAACACAAGGTTTTTAGGATACGGGTAGCATCCCAATTATTGTATAACAGCTGTTGATGTGATGAGGGAGAAACTTGTTGGGGCAGCACTGTCAGTTCACAGTTTGTGCTGCCAAACTTCTCCTTACATGGCACACCCAGCCTGTGATTCTGCCTTACTCACATAATAGTTGAGTGAGCGGGGGGAGTTTTGGCTTGCCCAGTTACATAATTAAATAAAGTACGGATATGTTCTTACCTGGTAATAAATGATCTTAGACTGGATGGTGGATAGTCCGCATACGTAGGGAAGGATGAGTATGGCAAAAACAGAGAAAATTCAATTTTATTATGCTCTACAAATTCAGACAGTAGTCTGAACGATTTTATTGTACTCTTCAGTCCAGACAGCAGTCTTGCACACAGCTTTTCCCCAAGGATCTAGCATAGGACTGGATCTTGCTTGATCCAAGATATGTATACTGAGCAAACCTTTGTTATAGTGCCACTGAGAGGAAACTCTGGAGTACTTTAGATGCAGTCTTCATCTTCCCTAAACATCTTTCCATCAAATTCTCATATTGCTATTGGCTCCTTCTTAGACAATTATTTATTTATTACTGGATTGGTATATGGATGTTACTTTGCCAAAAATGTAAGAAAGTACAGTGAGTTCAGTCCAGGTGTGACTACAGAATTTAACTGGGTGTGAAGCCAGCATTCTCTGCTGTGGAAAGACTGGCAGGACAGTCTATTAAAAAATGAGTCTACACAAATACAATAAAATGTCATTTCCTTAGTCAGGATTGGACTTGTCATCTTGTCCTGCCAATTTCAGAACAACAACAGCAGCACATACTATGCATGTACTGAAGTGAGAAAATCTGGTCTAGGTCAATATTTGTCATGCCATCTTCCTGAGTATGTAAACATGTCTCCATCTGTTCAGAGATAATTACGAGGGTGGGAACTCACAGGAGTCTGATTCTGTTAAAGAATATTTGCAAAAGAGAATGACAGATTTATGGAATTTTAAAACGGAAAAACACGCCTTCAAACCATTACATAACTATCACACTGTACTAATGTACACATTGTAAAAAGTGGTGATTCTTTAGATCTGGATTTCAAATCTAAGATTTAAATGAAAATTATTATTGGTAAATTTAAGACTATAAAAGATTAAAATTTACAGCAAGATTACTATCATGCAAAATGAGGCAAAGGTCTGGATCTGAAAGTCAAATTGCGATGGACATGTTCCAAGGCAAAAACTTTGTACCCAGAAGGGCTCTTACTTTAAAAACTCTCCAAATAGCACAGCCTGAATTCAAATGTGCAGTATTACTGAATGACTACAATGACTCTCAAATAACTTTTTGACATTTCTGTCAATGAATGAATGAATGATGTAATACCAGAAGTACTGTACATTTGGGACAGTTCTGCATGGATGTAACTGAGTTTAACTGGTGATTTTTCTTGGTTCTTTGTTATAGGGTGCATGGTGGTACACTGGGAGTGGGATCTCTTTTGGCTGGTTTCTTTGGGGAAGCCACCATGGTTGCAATAGCTGCGTGCTACGTCAAACAAAAACAGGTGAGAAACCCCACCAAAAAAGCACCTGAAAATGCACAGGGCAACACAAAGGAGGGGGCAATCGCAAACAAAAAGTCACAAACAAAACATTTCCTTTTTCTGTGTCCCCTAGTACTAGATGCTGTCAACCACCCCTCAAAATGGCTCTTTACTTAACAAGTTCTATCCATAAAAATCTCAGGGAGCGTATGATTTTCAGCAAGAGCACTTGAGATCTGAGATCATATCACATGACTTTCACATTTGAGCAGGATTCAGAGGAGCATGAACATTACATTTTTGGCACTCTTATCCAGAGCAACTTGTACAAATTCACATTTTTAAACACAGTATCAATTTTATTTCTGGATGTAAACTGAAGCAATTCATGTCAAGTACCTTTCTCAAGGGTACAGCAGCAAATATTCTAACATGCAACCTTTAAAAATCCCTATTTTGTGTTCCTTTCATTCAAAGACTCAAGCTAGACTGTATTGGACTCATTTCCACAGATGAGCTTGAGTTAGTCCTTGAGGACCATAGTGAGTTTATGAAAGTAACTCCCTCTCACTCTGACCTCTTTTCAGAAGAAAAAGAAGGTGATAGATGGCACAACTGCAGAAGAGGGTGAAGAATCATCCCCTATTGGCGAAGCAGGGACCGGGGGTGAAATGGACGGCATTGTAGAACTGCAGGAAGAATGCCAGGCTGAGGAATGAAAAGGACTTTTAGATCAGTGAGAAGAATATTCGGAGGAAGGGGAAGGGTTGTCTCATTTGCTGGAATGGTTCTGAATAGCTGAACATCAGCTCTCTTCCATGGAATACTGTCCTGCCAGAGCCTGAGAGGCACTCCTTATGGCTTATGGCACACCCTCCCCAAGTGCTCCAATATGTGCAAAGATGAACCCAGAGGAGAGGCCTTTGCATGCACAGGGTGGCCATTCTAGCTTTGTGATTGAAACGCACACTCTCATTTGTTACGTAATTTTACGTAATAATTTATAAGTACGCACATACACAAACACACTGATTATATATATATATATATAGCTGGTAAATGCGGGTTTTTCACCAGTAAAATGGTCAAAGTCAAGTTTTTGTCGGGAAAATGGTTGAAGTCCTTACGGACATTCTAGCCGCCAAAAAAAAAGAAGAAAATTGTAGGCTAAAGGCCGAAATGATGCCTTACAATTGCAGATAGTCTATGCATTTCACTTATATATCCTCTGTTAGAAGCATTACATTACATTACAGGCATTTGGCAGACGCTCTGCCAAAGAAGCAGATAAAGCCCCTAACAATGGAGGGAGTTGAGAGGTAGAACTGCCTTTAAAGTCATAATGTTGTATTGACAATCAAAAGAGCATTACATTACATTACATTACATTCATTTGGCAGACGCTTTTATCCAAAGCGACGTACAAAAGTGCATTTTCATGATCGTAGACAACTGCTGAACACGGGTTCAAGAGCAGGCTAAGAGAACGCATTGCACTCAGGCCAACAGCTCTAAGGGATCCCATTTTGGGGAAATCAGGTCAATGTTAATCGCAGCATGCCGTGATAAGCTAGGCTCCGCCCACTGAATAAACACAGCGGGGACCACGCCGAGAGGGCTGTCACACCTCAAAAATCAGCCTAAAGCAACGACTCCGATCGGATCAAAACCACGCCAAGAAACCCCAGCCACGAGGTTTGAAGGCTATTGTGAATCTCAAGATGCACTACAACTAAGGAGTCTGCCAACTTCCATGCCATGAATCATTGCTTCAATTAAATAATATGGATATGTGGTTGGCTATCGTAGCCCTATTGTTATTTTAGCCTGCTAAACAAGTAGATTCATTGGTAAAAAAATGTTTACTCTGTCAAAACTTGAACTTGAATAGGCCTAAAGATGACTTTCATATGATCAGCAAATTGTTGTTTCATTGCCTTGTGAAATAGCCAACGCCAATTAATGCACAGTCTAATACCCATATGAGCCCATTCACCATGGTGTAAATTGTGTTTATTCGACTAAGAAATCTTTTCATATTTATTTGGTAAGAGATGGTTTCTCTTCATTAAGAAGTGTTCCAATATACAACAAATGATGCAAGATCATGTCAGCTTCTTTTAAAAATGCATACTTTGAAGAATGCATACTTTTAACACACTTTGAATGTATACATAAGGAAATTGCCTTTTTTTACCAATCTTCTTGTACAAAACATATGCATATTTATATATATTCAGCATTATTATAATTTTTGTTTTCATAGTCCAAAAATGCAAGATTATGGTGTTAAGTATCAGACATTAACAGATATTGCTGGAATTTTTATAATTTCTCTGATGAAACTGAACTGAAATCAAACTGAAATCCAAAATTAAATACATTTTTTCAATCCTTCCGCAAACTCTAATAAGATGATATCGATATATTTAAAATCATATATATTATAAATCTTGATGATACAGCATATTTATATTTGTACTACATATTTATATATAGACATCTTCCACCTTTTGTTAATTAGGACTAATGCAAGACAATGAAGATACCAAGCTAAACCAAAGCAAAGTTTTGACATCAACTTTTTTCTGTCTGCTGAACTTTCTTCATGTTGCTACCTTCAAGAAGCATTCAAAAGGACTGTTAAGAGGTTGATTTTCATTCAAACACGACTTTTTACTATGACTGTACAATGAATACACAAGACCAAAACAGGTCATTGTGCTTCCTCTTATGACTTTTATTTTCCAAGATTAATGAGCAGTTCTGCTATGGCTTTGATCACTGCTTTAGCTGCAAGTGGTTTCTAAGGGTTGCTATATCTATAGATATTACATTTATATTTATTATCACATAGAGGTGGTGGCATTTTGATGTGTGATGTAAGTTGGTGCTTTTTTAATCATATAATGGTGTTGATGTTCAAACAATGTTTTGAGTTTTGATTGGGTGACCCATTGTGCAAACTACATGACAGGGAGGGGTCAGAACTGTGGACGTTAAGTTTCCTATTCAATGTGTTACTTCTGTTACAAGTTTTTACTTGTTCTGGGCATTGCTCTTTTTAATCTCAGGATAGATTCCATTATGCATTCAGCTATGTCTATTTTGTTGCTAACTCTCTTCATTTAATTTCCATTTACAGAAACGCACAGGTATACATACATATTTTCAAAGTAGTTTCTTTTGTTAAAGGTTGTAGCAGGCAGCTCATGGGTCCATTTTGTGTTTTGTCACATGCCAAAAGAAAGTGACTTCTCACATTCATATCTATGAAAAAGGAACTGAAAAGCATTGTTAAATAAAGGTTGGTTCACATTCATTGTTGCATTTTTTATTTAATCCTTTCTTTTCAAACGTGGGCTAAGATTTACATCACATGCCTCCACTGCCTAACATAGATATGTTAATGCAGGGGGTTCAGATTCCAGTTCTGCAAGGCCTCAGTGTCCGCTTTTTGGTGCATTTTCAGAAAAGTGACTTTTAAGTCAGGACTGTCCAATCTTATCTGGCCTAGTGCAGGTTTTTGTTTTTGCCCAGCTCTCTGACACCTGATTCTACTTATCAAAGTCTTGATTGAAAACCATGATTAGTTAATTAGTAGAATCAGGTGTCATAGTTCTGAGCTTAAACAAAAACCTGCACCCACACTGGCCCTTTTTGGATAAGATTGGACACCCCTGCTTTGAGTCATAGATTGTTTACAGTCCACATGCCTCGTCTCAAAGATATACATTGACTGCTGATTGAAAAGGAAAGCAAAAAACATGCAGAAACTGTGGCCCTCCAAGACTTATCTGTGTGCTAATACACTACAATAAATGACATCATCTATAATACTTGTTGAAAATAACAAGAAAGCATCAACTACTATATACAATATATATTATAGAAGGAAAATACTTTGTGAGCACCTTCTTGTGGATGTTGGATACCATACTGCTGGGAACTCTTGGTAACAGTGCATGAAAAGCAGTAGTCATTTAATACACCTGTATATTAGACCTATCAAGCAAGGCATTACACTCTTCATCCAAAAACTAGGTGGACACCATCAGATACATTTCATTGGTTTACTTCTGCAGGAAGAGCACAGCACACAATGTTCAATAGTGCAGTGAGAACAGAAGAAACACCCGAGTTTGTTCTACACACACAGGACAGAGACCATACATTTTAGCAGCTTCCTTCATTAGCTAAATCACTTTGGCAATATTCTGAACAGTCACATGAGAAAACAGGAACATCACACTAACAGGACCATCGCCCTTAACAAATCACCAAGCAACTTCTTTTGTTATCCCAATCTTGAAACTTTACATGTAACCCAATGTGTTATTTCAGTATACGAAATTCAGTGGGGAAAAAACACATTTTCCAAAGGAGAATTGCTCCAATCGCAGAATGCAGTGAGTAACTACCCTTTTATGGCACAGACTCTATGATGGAACATTATCAGCTTGTGTGTCCCACTGCGATAGCGATGTGAGACGCATCATTTATCTGCTTTACAAACCACCACGTCAGGACTGCTGAAATCCAGATCCAGAAGGGTGCCCTCGAGCAGGCCTTGCAGCTCTGTATCATTACAACATGAAGCTAAGCTGGTTCAACAAGTCACAATGATATACAATAATTAAATGTCTGATTGGTTCTTAAGCTTGCTAACATTTCTTAGGCCTGCATTGGTGTTGTTGAGCTAAGAAAGCTCAGAAAGGTGTTACAAAGCTGCTGTACCACACCAGGCCAGCCATGAAGAAACTGGATGTTCTTTTCTGTAAAATATACTTTTGGGGTGTTCAAGACAAATCTTCACAGTGTTGAATGCTCTTTAGGCCAGTGGTTCCCAAACTGTCCTGGGGACCCCCTGTGTACGCTGGTTTTGATTCCAAACATAATTGCAATCCCAGAATTGAAAAACAAGCTGTTAATTTTAAAACGAGAAATGCATTCATTAGCTTTTCATGTTTAGTTTACTACATTAATTTAATACATTGCATCCCTTACTGTACTACAGCAAACAATTACATAAAAAGAGGTAAAAAAAAAAAATGTTTTTAACTGACCAAATTAAAGACTGAGATTAGTCTGGTCAATAGGCTTCTGATGGGGCTTCTGGGGAATCAAACGCCTTCAGTTTTTTCCCACAAGGACATTGTAATGCCGGTCATCCTCAGTGACCAGAGACACCAGGGGCCAGTCTTCCTTGTGGTCATCGGGGTAGTAGGTAATGAACTCCTCTGTGTCTGTCTTATATAGCCGGTAAACCTGGATAGTGTGCTGCAGAGTATACCCCAGGAGAAACATCTCCACCTGCCGGACGAGAGAGATAACTTCAATTATTTTTATATAGCTACCTGCATCTAAAGAGGAAAAACTGGCCTATTTTTTCAGTTTTCATTTACGGTAATAATCTTGGTCTAGAATTCGGTTATGTACAGTCATTTGTTTCACATGTCAACTTGCAACCCACTTCAAGCTTTCCCACAACCCGCCAGAGGGTTGCAACCCACTGTTTGGGAAAGCGTTTCCAGGGGGTTGTCCTCACCTGCTCCAGGCCGCCGCTGAAGCCGACGTGGCTCAGGTGGTTGGTGAGGAACGTGCGGGGGCAGTCGGAGTCGTCGCGGGCGAACAGGAGCAGGCAGAACATGGGCACATCCTTGCCGCTCTCCATGCTCGCGTGCAGCTCCACCGCAGAGCTCAGCATCAGGAGCTTGACGGCCTCCAGGAGGGCGTGCTCCTCCTCCCCGCCCTGGAACATGGCCTCGCACAGGCTCCGCCTCTCCTCCGCGCCGTCCGCCTTGGCCACTGCCCGCCACTGCTCGCATGCGCGGACAGAGACACGGCAGGCCCAGAGAGGAAAACAAACGCAGCTGTTCAGATCGATCAGAGACGCATGAACACCGCAAATGAACACATTCGTGTGAAGGCACAGAGGCGGGCGTACGGAAGAACGCACAGGCAGGCATACAAGGACGTGCCCGTAAAGTGCTTTCTTCTCAGCCTCGCCTTCCTCGATGCCTAGCAACTGCCACTTTTGTTTCACACAGCTACCAAAGCTTCTGTCTCCCATTAACTACCAAGCAAAGCATTAGTCAGTTATTAGGCTATATAAAAGCAGACAACTTGGCCTCATTTTGGCCTCAATACTTTTAATGGCTTGTGATTTTGCAAGTTTTAATTAATGACTTATAGACAGTATTTAGTATGCTTAACTTGCATGTACAATGTTGTACGTTGTAAACATTGTACATGCAAACACACATACATTCTAGCTCAAAGAAACACATAAATGGAGATTCACTCATTTTTCCTTTGCCATGAATTACAAACAAATACATGTGTCTGTCATATTTTAAATGGATAGTAGAAAGTGTTTTTAATGGGGCATTTAATATACGATAGCCCGACACGATACGATAATTGTTTTTATGTCGGTAGATGATCTATAGACCTAGCTAACATTAATTTAGAATGTAGCGTTTGCAAGGTGGCGATAGTAGCCTACTTAAAAAGTCATTAACACTAGAAATGCCACAGTGGTCAATTTGATCGTTGAGAAAATCAATAAACCTTCCATCATAAAACTCATATGGCTCCCCCTTTGTGACTTTTCCTAAACATATGTATTGAACATGCTGATATAATTTGAATATCAATATTCCATAAGAACATACAGTAATAAACACTTACTTAGATTGGAATGAACTTAAATGGTCAAACTGACCATCATTTATTTTGCCTGTATGCTTGGTCATTTTGATCACTGTGTGTAACATTGTTGCTGCAGCTGTAGCCCCCAGAACAAGCAATAGCAGGCAATTTAGGTTTTAGGGCCTACCATGTAGCCCTGTAGCTGTCTGAATCATGAATAGGGTTGGGTACCAGAGGTGTTGTATTGTGTTGGCGTGTGAAGTTGTATCTGGATTCTGTGTGATTAAAAGAGGTCAGAAGGTGCAGAACGTAATGTTCTTAAGGGCTGAGAGTCTGGTCTTTGTGCTTATTTCGGTGTCTAACTCTCGGGGCTGTATAGATTACAGGGCATGCCCCGCCAAGCCGTAACTTGCCGGATGGCAAACCAAGATGGCTGCACCCTAGTGCTAGTAGCTGCAAGGAAAGTGAACTTTATTTTCTAGCAAATATGGGACAGTTTCAAATTTTAATGCAGGGCATTCATATCCAAGGGAAAAAAGCAAATTAAGAAGTATCCTATTGCCAAGTGCTTCACGTCCCCATTACATTCCCCAACCAGCTCACATCCAGGAAAACAGGTGGGGCGAGTTACTTGCTCGATCGGCTTAAGAACAATGAAGTGATGCGTGACAGCTGCACCCTGTGGCTCTCAAAGACCAGGGCGAAGGTCCAATGGGTTAATCAGCTGAAAAATTCCATTATAGCTAAAGGTACTCTCCTGATCAGATCCTTGGTGTAACACAAAGGGGGCTATACACAGCAAAGAAGTGACGTAAACACAAATGAGGTTCACCGTTTTCTGGAGGAGCCTCAGGTGACGTTTCAGCTGCTCGATGGCACCCTCCTTTTCTCCTGCCTCAATACACCCGAGGGGAAACTTCCAGCTCTCAACTGGCTCCATCTCCGCTGCAAGCTTCTCTGGCAACTGTAGAACAAGAACATGAGAACTGCAATGGCCTCAGGCAAGACTTCTCTGCAATAACAAAAAACAACTGCTGACTGTGATGACAGTGTCTGGTATGACAGCTTCAGAATTTATTACAACTTGTTTTTTTTGCACCTGGGTCTAAGCCAGAGGAGATGAAACAAAGCAATTGGAAATTCCAGACAAAATGTTCCGTACAGTATGTTACACTTCCTTTTATCTCAACCTTTGCTCCTACTTCGAGAATTATGCAAATTTCAAATTTTAAACATTTCAGCAAATAACAGCTAAATTCAAGATTACAACTACATCGGACTGGACAATATGCCACAATGATAAATTATCGAATTATCGTAATAACGGACATCACCACCTTGTGGTGTATTGCCTTTCTTTTCATCTTAGTAAACAACCAGGCTTTCAGTACTATACTTCCACTTTCATAAATGCACATTTCAGCAAGTACTAAACCCTATACAAAGCATTCACGGCCAAATGTACACGTTACTCACAACTTGGTTTTAACTTCCTACTATAGCGCCTGTCGGTTTTGTTTTCTCCAAACTATCTCTGGTGCTACAATGATTGCCTCATACCAGTGTGATGTCACCATCCTCAATCCAGGCAGGAAGCTTGTTACTATGACTAAGGACTTGGAAGAGGGTAGCCCTCAGGGCACAGTAGTTATCACCCCTGACTCTTCGCAGGCCCTCAAAGCTCTGTGACAGCTCTGAGTACCCCTGTAGGCAAAACAGGTAACAGCCAGTCAGTGAGTCAGTCACATGATCCACACAAATGACTCTTCTTCTTTACCATAACAAGGTCATGAAAAGTGCCTTCAAGACATTCTGAAAAATATTTCGGGAGGGAAGTCTCAAACGCTCTAACACGTAGACAAATTTATTCCCTTATGCCAATACTCTAGATACCTCAAAGAATGATGTCTCGAAAGTCTTTGATGTCATCTTTGTTTCAAACATTTATATTGGTCAAAGAAGAGTTAATGCATTCTACCAAGGCCATTTAATAAGGCTAGGGTTTGATGAAACTTTGCAAGACCAAAGATTCAGAGTCCTTTCCAAAACCGCCTCTATATGGCAAAGGGCAGGAAACACTATGAAACAAAAAAGGGCTCACAGAGGCTGATGCAGAAACCAACCTTTCTGATGAGGGCACTTTTGGCTGTGTTGCCCTTCCACTCCCCTTGACCGTAGGACAGAATGTTCACCCCTGGCGCCACACTGCTCCTGTCCTGAACCCCGGGAACTGGACCCAGAGACACGGAACATGCACAATTCATTCCACAACACTTTCATCACGTCAAAATGCACGTCGTGCTCAACAGACTTCCCCATCTACCTGCAAACGTGCCCAGACAGACCCTTTCAAGTGCCTGACGATGAATAGGCTTGTCAGAAACGTTATCATCTACTGCTATCATCTAATGCAGGGCTGCCGGCCCTGTTCCTGGCGATCTACCATCCTGTAGATTTCCATTACAAACCTAATTTGGCACACCTGACTCTACTAATTAGCAGTTTGACAAGATCTCTAGTCGTTGAATGAGGTACGCGTTGTTAGGGTAGGATTGAAGATCTCCAGGAATAGGGTTGAGCAGCCCTGATCTACAGCTTCTGGTCTTTTATGAGTGTCATGCCACATCAACGCATTGAACAATCAGGAACACATCAGTGCTTTGGCACTGTGTCCTTCCAAAAATCCCAGATCTATTCCCCCCTTATTCAAGCACCATCTTTAAAATGCCATGGTTATGTACAGTGTGGACAAATTTGCACTCCAACTACTTTTGCAGGGAAGTTAAAGGCCCTGGTGTGTGTTGGGGCTAGCTGCCTGTAATGAACCAGGTCTCTTGAATGGGAATGGCTTACGTGTTATCTGGATCAGTGGCTCCATCTTTCCATGCTCGCTATTGTCCTTGATAATATCCTCTTCCGAACGGTATAAGTCCTCAAAACTGGAAAAGGCATAGTGAGAAGGGCTGAAGGGTTGAGAGAAGACTGAACAGATTTTCCAGGACTTTTACTTTACCTACTGAATGCTTTTAAATATATATTTTTCCATTTTAACATCTACAGACTTAAATATTACAACAAATACAAATTTCAGTATTTCAAATAAAATGTTTGTTAAATATATTTTAAATCGTTTCATATAGTAATACTTTTTGTGGGATCAACGTTTCAATATTAAAGATGAAATCTGTCACTCCAGTCTACTTGTGATATTTCTGAGCTTTCAGAGCTCCACCTCTCCATATTTCAGGCTAGTCTTTACAAAGAAATCCAGGTATGGATCATTCTGTATGTACTCAATTATAGACCATTTCCTCAAGAAGGGGGAAAGAAGCAAACACATCTGCATAATAACATCTGCAGCTATAATGGATATTTACAGATATCAGCCGCAACTGAATCATTACCACTAGGCACATTATCACACCTTTCTGCTTCCGTCACAACGGTAATGCCATGTTCAGATGACAATGGCTCAGTTTTCAGTTGAACCATCAATGGGCTGCCCGGGCTTGCGTTTTCTTCCTGGGTTTCAGTAGGACTGTTTCGCTCCATCGTTTTACCCTTGCCACCGGCCTCGGTCGTCTTGGAGGCGTCCCCTTCCTCCTCTCTCTCATCAGACTCTCCCCCGATTCCCTCAACTTTCTTCACTTCCACCTCCAGTTCCTCCTCTACATCTTGCGCAATCCCCTGTAGGGATGGCACTACCTGCAGTACCACCATCTTAGCCTCTGGATCCTCAGGCTCCTCCTCCTCCTCAGTGGTGCAACTACAAGAAGAAAACATGGCTGCAAACAAAGACCCTGATGAGCAGAAAATAAGTGAACAACACTGCTGTTACAGTGACAGTGAGGCTGCAAGGAAATCTCAGAGGGAAGCGCAATACGGATGCATGACAACTTCCATATTAATGACGAAAGCAGGGAATTTCATAACCTGGATTCATACCAGCAACCTCCTCATTATGAACATAGTAGTGAACAATCTTTTCACTCATCAGCCCAGTTTTTAACCCCGTCACATCCACAGTAAGCTACTATATCAGTGGCATAAATTCAGTTCTTTTTTTGTTATACTTTACTAAAGGGTAGTGTAACCATGATGCATGAAAACTCTAACATAGGGTCCAAGGGTACCCGATTATTACACAAGCCATAAAACCAGGAACACTGTGGTTACAAGCCAAGCTCCTCATCTACTTTGGCACTCAAACACCCAGTTTCTGAACTGCCCATGTCACTCCCAACAAGTTATGTGTGTACATAGAACATCATTCATTACAGATTACTGATATCGGATTTTCCACTAAACAGTAGAACAAATAAGTATACTGCATCGCAATTCTCAACTTCCTCCCATAAATGAACACCTTCAAAAATTTAAATGTACATTTTGAATAATCTTATTTTCTTTCATTCTCTGACATTTGCAGAAGTCAGTAAACTCATTTCAGGTCTGCCAGGGTGACAATACTTGATTTTCCTGAGCTAAATTCCTTTAAGGTAAAGTGTAAACATCATATGACTGCTTGACTCCTTGCCAGGAATGTGACACCTGACTTGACTTGTCTAAAACAGACAAAAGTACCTATATTTGTTTGCCTGCTTGTTCTAGTTCTAATCCCAGTATGCCTGACAGTTCAGAGTGATAATAAATTAGACATCAAACTACGGTTATCAGAGCCTGATAGAAAGACAACAAGTGTGAATGCATTAAACAGTCAGTCAGTCATTTACTCCACCACTTATTTGTTTCATTCATAAAAGGGAAAGAATTTGGAGCGTCTCTACAGGCCTAACTGAACCAGAGCAACGGAATACTCTTGTAGCAGTTTACCGACCCCTTGTGGCCACCCAGGAAGACGGTCTCCTGCTGTCACCTTTTTCTGGTTATGAGCTCATCGATAACGGAGGGCTTTTTAGCTTGGCTGGATGAGTTGTTGTCTTCATTCACATCTGATGTCTCTTTGACAGTTGCTGGAACATCACCCTCACTAGCATGGTCCTTATGCTCAGACTCTCCTTCCAGGTTGAGTGTGCCACTCACCATCTCTGCAGCTTCTTCATCTGCTGGCCTGTCAAATGCGACAATGCGACAAATGCCTGTACAATGTATTCATAATGTATGAAAAAGACCATTAACCTCAATCTGCCTACAACAGCAAATTCCACTTAAAAACATTAAATTCCATTTTACTTAATTAGCTTATGGCTACCTAAATTAGAGGTGGGACATTTTCTTTAAACGATTACAAGCTGATTTGTCCTTGCATTTACTTTCCATTGTTCTTTTTAAATTTTAGCATTTTCTCTGGCGTAGGCTAGCCAGCATGACAATGAATAAGATAAAAGCCTGTTTTAAATCATTACCAGGCATGGCTTTAGCCTATCTGTCACCCTCGGTGAGATAGCGAACTGGGGGAAGTGCAACACGAAGGCTGTACATACTCTTTTGAAAGACGATTTTTGAAAGACAAAAACAAAAAGATTTGCGATTTTCAGATTACATTTTATTCTAAACGTTGGAGGTTGGAGAATCTGTTGGAGAGTAATTGTTTACCCAAGTACACGTTCCCACCCCTAACCTAAATATATACTTTGCTTATGAATCACTGTTCTTGCAAACTGGTCAGGAATTTCCAGCTCACCAATTTGCACAGCTCAGACTATGTTTCGCTCACATTTATTGTAATGAAATCAACTATCAAGGAGAGCTACTTGTGCCAAATTTCCTATAATAAAAGCTTCATTATAGTAAGTAATCCTGGTATGTTTAACAATATGTTCTTACAGGTAAAGTTCCTCTTGTTGTCTGAGAGATCCCGTTTTGGCCAAGGAAGGATCTATTAATTTAATTAAAAACTGCATCGGTTTCTATATTTGTTTTCATTTTAAATAACACATAATTAAATGGTACATATTTTATTGCAGATGTAACATTTGGCCAAACTAAAAAGTATGAATTCAGTACACCCCTAGTCAACAGAAAAGTTACTGGTGACTGTAGTGAGGACAGGGAAACAAAACCAGCAGTCCAAACTATCAGATGGTGCATCACACCTTACCTGGATAGACTTCCCAAGCAAGGTTTATGATCAGTCAGTGAGGAGGCTTCATCGGGGAACACTGTATCAGGACCTACAGCAGCTCCATCAACAGCCTTAGGGGTTGGGTCTTCTGCCTTCACGTCCTGGGGCCCAGGTAAGCGCTCCTCTGACTGTAAAGACTGACTTTTTAGGGTGGGTTCCACTACCTCTATGATCTGCTTTTTAAGGGAAGAGTCCGCAACCTCTTTAGGCTCATTCTTAATGGAGGGGTCCACTGTCTCTACAGGCTCATTCTTAAGGGAGGGGTCCACTGCCTCAACAGGCTCACTGTTAAAATTAGGCTGAACTACCGCAATGTGTTCACTCTTGAGAGAGGGGTCTTTTAACTCTACAGGTTCACATTTGAGAGATGGATCTTCTAACTCTGTGAGTTCACCCTTTAAGGAGGGGTATTCTACCTTTATTGGTTTACTACTAAGGGAGGGATCTGCACCTCCTTCAAAGTCACTCTTAAGAGAGGGGTCTGCTACCTCTATAGACTCACTCTTCAGGGAAAAGTCTATTCTGTGGGCATTTTCAGATTTGGAGGAAGAGAGTTCACTCTCAGCTTTTTTTGTAGTTGTTTTATCCTGCAGGTTCTCTAGCTTAGGGAGGTCTTCTACACGTGTAGTCTCAATTTTGAGGACAGGACACACTACATGTCCACTTCCTGTCTTTTCATCTTCTAAATTCCTCTCATTGGTCTTCTGACTCTGGTATGTTGTGTGCCCATCTTCAGTTTTAGGGGAGCAGTCTTCTGGGCATTTGTTCTCAGCTGTCCCCAGATTTTTAACTTCACTGCCCACCTCTTGGTTTACCTGCATTTCTGGCACAACTGCCATCTGCGCCTCACTTCCCAATTTCCTGTTGTGACAGACACAATGAGATGACATTAAAACAATAGAATTCTAAATCAATTTCTCTGTCAACAGTAATGTTCATACATGGCACAGATGACATTGATATAGGATTAGCCATTACAATTACTAACAAGGTAATGTTTACAGACATACAGTAGAACCTCAAAGAAACTGAGGACATACTCTCATCAGGACAGCAACCAGTATGAATGCAATTACTCTGATACCAGGAAATGAACCTAACATTGAGCAATTTGTCATTTTTGCATGAGATCCATGGGTTATGGTTCGCTTCGGATGCAGTTAAAGTTATTTTACAAGAATGGCCTTGGCTACTCAAAACAGAGAAGTGCTAAATATTTAACTGTTAATAATTGACAAAAATCAAAACTGCAAGGAATAGAGGACAGTTGTGGTAACCTCCTCAAAGGAGAAACTCTTGATTCTTACAGCAGGAATTGATTTTGTAGGGAAATAAATCAGAGAAATGCAAGAGCATCCATCATGCTAACTATATCCTAACCTTAATACTCTTGCGCCTTTGTTATACCCACAACAATCCCATGAGAATTTTGTGCATCATAAATAAAAATGTTCTGAGTGCAAAGTGTCTGTGTCTCAAAGAGTTATACCACATATCCAAAGCCTACACATCAAAAACCTCATTTCAACAATTCACCATGCACACAATCAACAAGAGCTATACTTATAGGGTATAGTAAATTTCAAAAGTTTGAAATATTTCACTTGAGACCAAAGTGCTATCTGGATCCAATAATGTTCTTATTTTTCCCTTATCATGTTAAACATAGAATAGTGACAAGCTAGTGAGGACTGACAACAAATCCTAGCTAACACAAACAGCTCACTAGCTAATGAGCAGTATAGCTCACTCTTGCTCCAGGTTAATACGGGAAATTACCTAACTGGAAAGATTCACTGAAACTGAAATCAAGTGAGCAGGGGTCATGCTCAAGAAACCACTGAAAGTGATAAGTGAGACTAAAGTGAAAGCTTAAATAAAATGCAACTCCTGAACTGTACAGTCCTCAAGCCAAACATATTTGGCTTTGAAAGAGGCTGGCAATCTCTGCAATTTCTGAAAGAATGTTTTACAGTTTAACAATAAAATAAAGGCACTACAATTGAATTGTCTTGATTAAATATTAATTGTGTGACAGCAATGGCAAGCTCAGCTCTTACTACTGTGACAGTACCTCTTCTGGCAGCAGTGCAACAGGCATGCTATTTTTTGACACACTGTAGCTGTGGTACATATTTGCAATGCAAGTCAATCTTTAATTTAAAAGTAATCTTTCACTTTAAAGTTTTTAAGTGAATCACATTAAACTTGTTCGGGAATCAAAGGTAAAGAATTGCATGTGTATGGAATTGAATTTATATAACACTCTGCATATCTGCAAAGAGACTTTTTAACTGACTCCAAATTGGAGTTAGTAAATTGTTTATAAAAAAGGTATATCTGAATAGTCTCCTGATCAGTTAGGGTTTCTGAAAGGGACAACAGAGTTGGCACCAGACATTCTTGAATAAGTAATTGTTCCACCAGTGTGCCCATCCATACAACAGCTCCATGCACAACATGGTGACTTACAAAGACCCATTGTTATAGCTGTTGCTCTGCGTATGCACCGCTACATGCCTGTGAATACATGTGCAAAAAGACGCCATGAACAAAGTAACCGATTATGAAAAGGCTGGTGATATAACATTAAATAGCTTGCTTGCGTTTTAGAGTATACATTTGTTAGACCACTTGTTGAATAAGTAGCCTAATGCACCCAAGTCACCCATTTACCTGCTGTCTTGGGTACCATTTGAGTCAGCTTGACCTCCATCTTCCTTCTTAGAACATGCTTTCTCCCTGTCAGGTTCTTCACTGCCTTTGCTCGTCTTTTCAAGCAAACCTTTTTGTTCTTCGTGTTTTTCACACTTCACTTTACAGCAACAGATCCCCATTTGTGACTTTTCCCCTTGTTTATTAAACACAAAAACGAAGGCCTATGGCATCCACATCAGGAACAGCACATGCAACGTCATATCCAGAGGTAGTCTTCGTGACTGAGAAAAGGAAACACACTCAGATTCAGACACTCCACAACAGATCTTCAGAACCACATGGGCTACTATCATCGAACGGTAATCTTAACCGCAATTTATTTGATTTGCCTCTTTACATGCAATACGGGTGTCTGTAACTTTCAGTCTGCAGATTTATGCAAAGCATAATGCCAGGCACGGAATGTAGAAGGCAGAGATTGCGTGTTCAGCTACAATTTACAATAGCCGTGCTTCTGTCTGATATTACTCTAACTGGGCGTGTTAAATAATACAATAAAAGACGTCGCCTGATAATAAAAATACTTCAGACAAAAGCCTGAAGTCTAAAATCATAAAGCCTCCAATTTGTTACAAGAGTTCCGTTTAAAGCATCAACAAGGTTCAGCAACTAATTGTTTACAACGAAGCCGGTTAGTCCGTAACCTCGTGATCAATCCCACGTAGTTGTATATCAAAGCAGTGTTCAAAATGTAGCCTAAATGAGACAATAAATTATTGTTGCAATCTACATTGCGTTCATGTTTTACCTTCGGCCAGCTTCAACTGCCTTCGATCGATAACACTCTCGCCTAAACGGCCGTACACACCAGGAAGTTTTGTGCGCGTAGTTTCACTTTCCGTCTGTACGACGACTGGTCGTTCCGCTTCGGAGTGCACACGGCATTAAGGCAACAGGCTCGCATTGCTCAAAGTAACCAGTTCTGCAGAGATGTGGTCGTTTGATATTTAAAATGGGCACGAGATTACTTCCATAGTATTCAAGATATCTATTGTTAACAAATGAACACACTGGAAAGCATAGTTTACAGTTCAGTCCTGATTGCATACGTTTCATTAACGAACTCAAGACAAGATAGCGTACCACTCATGCTAGACTAAACATGCAGCTCTTTTTGTCTAACATTCAACTTATTTTCTGAGGCCGCGTTAAGACATAGTCTACTACAGCTTTAAAAGCTACCTATGAATACATATGAAAGATACGAATTTTCCCCAAACAATTATTGCTTCTTGTTTTATGATACATTTTAAAGGGGAAACATTTAAACTTGAGAAGTTACAAGTGCGGTATTTTATTGAATACAAACGGATGTCCATGTATACTCAATAGTAGGTAATAGTAAATAGAGTGCACTGATTCAGACGTGGCCCTGGAGTCAGAACCAGCAACATCTGGCACACTCACTCACTGACGCACGTGCGCGCGCACACACACACACCTACCTACCTACCTTGGACGAAAGACTACACACCGAACAGTCAAACTCGTATCCATGTATTTTTTAAATATAATCATTTTATATTCTTTATTGTTTTGGAAAACAACATGAAATAACTTGTGACACAATGTTATCATTATAAATAATAGCATTTACATGATTTGTTCTATTTTCAGACAACCAAATCAAGTACAATTTACCAGGCCTACATAACATGTGCAACCTGTTTACCAACTATATTTAATATTTTGGCAACAATAGATCCTCAGGTCCACTGTTTCATCTCCTGTACATGCTGATATGACTGCCTCTTTCAAAACAACAGTAAATATACATATTTTAATACTCAGTTTCAGAATATAAATACCTCTTAACACTACATGACAAGTCAAAAAATGGAATGAAAATAAAATGTAATTTTATTTACACTGCCAATTCATGCCACACAAATGAGTCTTGTTTACCCCATTCTTAAGATCAAGTTGGAAATAATTTCATGTTTTTACTGGGACATTAACACACCATGTCTGGCATGTAATTTTCAGCAAAAAATCTAATGTCTACTCTAAGTGGCCATTTGTTCAATACGTTCAAAATCTCAACATGGTTCATAAAGGGATAGTGTTTTTCCTCTTCATACTAGCCCTGACAAACCGCAGGAAACGACAAGCTTTTCTTTCCTTGCAATTAAAAACAAGGTTTTATTTGGTTTACAATCTATGCATAGTTTATGAGTGTGAACGCTATTGGCACAGCTATAGGTTACTCAGCTGTTGCAAATGACCAAACAGCTCCTCTGGGAGGCCCAGTTCCACCACCAAGTCCATACAGCTCTTCAATAACTGTTCCATGCTTTCCCCTGCACTCAAGGCAGGGTGTGTGTTGCCCTGGCAGGGGGCTTGCAGCGCGGCAGGGCCTCCGTCTGGCGACTGCTCCTCCCTGCAACAGTCCTCCTTGCTGCAGCCGCCGCCCCCACACCCCGTGCTGCTGTGCTCCATCCCCAGGTCCTCGACGCCCTCTGTGATCTCCCCGACACTGGGCGGAGGGCGCTGCTGCCCCATGCTCATCTTCATCCTCTCAATCAGACCCTCCTCATGCCTGGACACATCCTGGAGGAGATGGCTGACGGAGAAGAATGCCGGGGAGCCTGGATGCTGCAGCTGACACCAGCACTGCAATGCACTACCGAGGGATGTAAAAGATGTAAAGAACGCTTGGTCACATGGTAGCAGTTGGTGAATTGGTGTATTGCGGAAGCACGTGGTAATTTATGTTTTTTTTTTCTTTCTGTATGATTGATATGTAAAGGGATTTTCTGTGATATTGTAAAATACTTGTTTCATCTAACACAGGTTGCTCGCCTCTCCTTGTATGTGAAATATGTGGCCTGGCTTTCATCCAGCATCCTCAAAAAGATTTTGGGTGAGCAAATACCTGTCCAAAAGTAGCAACCTCTTTGTGGTTGCTACTATAAAAATGTCACGCTCAGTAATGAAAAAATAATTACTTAAACTCCTTACCTCAGGATTCCTTTCAACTGTCCAACCACGGACATTTGTTCCGCTCCCTCCCTATAACCAATGTTAAAACCACGTTGCAGTGATGCCTCCTTCCCTGCGTCAACACCATCCCTGTAGCCGTCCTGATAGAAGTCATTTAAGTTATTTTTTAATCTGTCACCTAAAAGACTGCATCCGTTTATAGCAATGATAACAGGTTACCCAACGTTACGTAAACTCCGTGCAATAACACTACACAATGGGGAAATGTCCGCAAGGTAACTATCTTAGCTAGCTACTATGTTATCTAAATTCAACTGTTGTTGGCTACAGTCAAACCTAAAATTAGACACTTAGACAACTGTCTGTAAAATGAATCCTGCTAATCCTAACTTCGGTGTCATATGAAAGAAAACTGCCTTTTTGTTAGCTATCGTTAGTTAAGGATTAAGTAATTGTCACACCTTTACTCGTTTCGACATATTGTTGTTCCACTCTTTATGCTGAAGAATAATATCATTTCCATCTTCGTCAAAGATATCCTCGCTGACAACTGAAACAGATTTTACCCAAGCCATTAGTCCGAAATTTTAAGATTACCTCTAGGGTTAAAAAGAACAGTTGGTAAAATATGGCTATTTTTTCTCAGCACTCGTTTGCAAGGGCGACACGGTTCGACGTCAGTGTACGTCATTACAGTGCGTCTGGGTTTTGGTTCTTGCGCAAGCAAAAGATGGTGGGAAATCGTCAAGATGCTCATGTTATATAGATGTCAATGGGGAATTGGTCTGCAACGTGTAGTTAGTCGGGGAACGAATGAGCAGTGTTCAGTTTTGAGTATTTATGTGAATATTCAAGCATAACGCCGCAATTAAGCAAAACAGTTATCTTTGAACGAATGGTAGTCCAGTGTGCATTCAGTTGCACATTAATATAACCATGTACTCCAGATTTGTTAATAAAATATTTCTCATTGTGTGATAGAATATATATATATATATAATACAAATAATATAGATATATTGCAAATATCTTGACATTTTTTCTTTACTACGTGCTTTTTGAAAACAAAAACTAAAAATGTTTCAATCAGCAACAACAATAAACATATTAGGAATAATACAAAATAACACAAAAACTCACATTCAATGTAAAAAGGATTATTACATTATAGGTTATGACTTTATAGTTGCTGTTACAAGTAAAGTAGATAATATCAAAGGGCAAACACATGTAATGCATAAAATATGCTATTTACATTTTGATATAGTGCCGATAAATGTAGCCTATATGAAGCTTTTTACTAAATGTTTTGATTTTATTATTCCAAAGAATATGACTAAATATTGTCCTCTCTGTGGAAACACATTATTTTTTATTTAGAATTTAAAATACTGTACATTTGCGATGTTGCCCTTTCCATATGTACTTCCTTGATCAATGGTGGCTTAACCTGTACAGCAACCTGCAAATTCCCTGATTTGATTTAAAATTTCATACAGTACTTTTAAATTACATTCTCCAGGGAATGGAAAAATGTGGCATATAACCCACTAGATGGCAGCATATGCTCAATTTAAATTATGTCATATGGCCCTTCTTCAGAAATCGTTTTCTATGTATTATGATATTAATAAATGAATTTGTTCACTTCAGAGATGCCATTTAAAAAAAGGAAAGATAGCCAACAAGGTAAATTAATACAAGGTCCAAACAAATGCAGCTTAGTTGATATTTAATAGTTAAGAACGGAGCTTTATCCAAGCAAAGTTCTATGCTGCTTATGCAAAGGCTTGTTATGAGATTTTATCAGTTGTTGCTTATTCATATTTTTCTGTATTTATTACTTAACTTTCAGTATATTTGTCCCTCTGGTACCTCAACATGTTTGTCCATGTCTATATAATTTACCTTTATATTTTTTTTATATATTACTGCAGTTTCTATGCCTGTTGTAACAACAACAACAACAATAATAATAATAATAATAATAAAGAGCAAGAGCCATAGAGTTGTCATGGTAGTGTGCTGCAAGTAACGTATGTGTGCTTATCAGGATACATGTTTGGTGCAATACAATGTATTGTAGGCTCCCTGTGAATACATACTGTATATTGAAGCTTTTTTTAGTTTATTGCTAATTTTTGATGTCATTATTATAAACCTTTGTTGTCATGCTTTTCTTTGTTTCAGTGTTATGCATTGATAATAGGTATATAATAACTCATTATATAAATACCTGCTTAAATGCTCTATCTTTTCATTTTAATAGTTAATTATTTTAAATGCCTCTTTCTTAACCCCTAAATGATTTGGTATACTGTGTAGTAGTATGAAGTAGTATAAAATAATCTGATAACTCCTGGGAAAATAAATATTATAACTTACTATGTATAATATTAAAAAAAGAAAAGATTTATGTCACAATTATTCACACCAATAATAATTCTGTAATTACACTCCAACAAAATAAGTCTGCATTAAAATGCTTCCTTTCAAGTTCATCTCAATCTCATGGAACTGTACTGTGGCCTCCCATATTTCCTGTTTCACTGAGATGTAAAAAGAGGTAACACACATGTAAAATCCATGTGTCATCCAACGGTTGACGAAAGGAACCCCCAGAATAAATGAGACAAACTGTTGTTGACCTTCACAAATTATTAAAATATTATTTAAAAATCACTAACTAAAAAAGTCAATAATTAAGAAATGTTAAAGCATTCAAACATCTTTGCATCAGCTGGTCCTGGGCTCTTACTAAGGTTAATGAAATCAGGAAGTCCAGCAATATCAGAACACTCTGGCCAAAAGCCGTCCAAATATATTGTACATGGTCACCATACAGGTATACCAAGTGTTCCAGCAAAAGAGAACACTTAGTGAAGCTGTCAATAACAGGGGTATTCCATTAATCTCCATTAAAAAAGTGTAACAGACAGTAATGCTCTCACCGATTAATGGAAAATTATGTTTGCAGTATAAATAAAAAAGAAATTAAGTAAACAAGCATGTATTTATTTGTGAAATATTGTAAACATAATGTTTCCTGTTATGTGAAAGACATATTCAGGGACATATTTATTTTTGGCTGGACCGCAACAGCGGGGCCAGCCCTACAAACGCGAATGTCTGTGACTGACTGAGTGAGTGAGTGAGTGATGAAGTTACACCATTGGTCGGCTGAGTTATGAGGTCACACCATTGGTTGGCCGGTCCAGCCATATACAAGGTTTTTACCTGGTCTTGTTTTGAAATAATCCATGTGGCTCTTAGGACTACTGAAGGCATGATGAGGTTTAAATGTGTTTGACCATATAGATACAGATAACCTATTTTTGCCATTTGCAACAGATTTTGTTCACCCGGATAGAATCTCCAAGATTCTCTTTTTGTAACTGAGACGATTCGGCTCTTTTCACCATGCTGCATTTAACAGTCCGGCTGCGTAGCAGGACCACGTTTGGCGGAAGGGCAAAGTAAAGATTAGGCTGCTGAATTCCATATCACTTCTGATACGGTTTAGATGTGGATCTGAGGGCATGAGTGTGTTGCGGAAAAAAAAAAAAAAACATTCTTTTCAAAGTGTGAATTTCTGAGGCAGAAGTTACCTGAATTTTCTCATATTTTTTCTTTTTGCAGATCCAATTATTGTCTCAGATACAATGTATACAATTTTTTGGTTATATATTTACTGAAGTAGTTCTTTTCCTTTACATGAGGGAATAGGAGTAGAAGTTAAACTTGAAGCCTTGTGTTTTCAAATTCACTTTCCAAGCTATTACTCTACACTACAGACAGTCTTATGAAAGGCAACCACAAAGAGGTTGCTACTTTTGGACAGGTATTTGCTCACCCAAAATCTTTTTGAGGATGCTGGATGAAAGCCAGGCCACATATTTCACATACAAGGAGAGGCGAGCAACCTGTGTTAGATGAAACAAGTATGCAGTCTTTTTAATACAGGGCAGTGCTATGCACGACAACAACTGTGCAGTACGTTCTCAATACAGGGAGCCAATTTTGGTCTTCTTCAAAGAGCAATTTCTTCCCACCTATTCTCAACACAAATGGCATGTCACTGTGTGTTATGATTCACAGTTAAATGAACAGTGTAAGGACCTTTATTTTTAATTGTGATCTGGCTGCTGATTCTTTGATTTGCTTATTTAATAAATTATTATTGATTTATTTGTGACAATCACCAAGTATAGATATTAAATAGAATTACAAAGCATATATTTTATACATTAAATCTATTCCACACAAGCAAAAAATAAGAGAAAAAATACGTATAGAAAAGCAAGAATTACACAATACAGTTACCAAAAACCAGTGGTACTTGCTATCCTTAAAAAGAACATAGAATTATGCTGAAGAAAATGTAAAGCCTTATATCATAGTTTTTGTGTGGTATTGTAACTTTATTACAACAGAAACTTGCATGATATTACTACTTATAGTTACACAGTGACAAATTGATGATATATAAAATATCATGTCTTCATTGACTTTGCAGTGCAAAAAAATAGTTTGCTGAAGTATACCTGAAGTATACTATTTCATACTGAAGAATACTTGAAGTATAATTGAAGTTTATATCAAGTATACTTAGTAAACTATTTTTTCACATGGGGTAAGTACTACATATAGGACAAGGTCTGTAGTCAAGATGGATTCAGAGTGATTATGCAATTCTCACTATTATACTTAAGTAATTCTACTGTTGGCTGTGGAAAAACGAGAGATTGGACTGGAGAGGAGGAACATTCAGACTAATAGAAATTACTGAGTCAAAAATTCCTGCAGGGATGTCTCATGATAGACTGATAATATGAAAATGATGTGATCTCAGCTTGCATCAAGGTCTTGACTTTTATGAAGAGGCAATGAGAGGTCTGGGAAAAGAGACTGAAGAAAGCCTAATGTTAGCAACAGTATTGAAGTGATGAACTAATATGATGTTTTTTCTGTGAAAAAAGAATTGGCCAATCATAATGAAGGTTTCCACCAAGGTTCATTGCAGGGCAACACTGTAGAAGCGTCCATATGTCTTCGGAGCCTAAATTTATACAGCTATGTCCAGAAAGCAGAGGTCTGTTTCAGGGAAGCTGATCTTAAGACAGCCAAGTTCAGATCTCAGTTATGCCAATGGTAATGCACATGGAAAAGTGTGACTGGGGGTGGGTTATTGTGGAAGTCATTGGAAGTAACAGATCCAAATGTTCCTGTGAAAAGGGAAACAGAAGGTCTCTAAGCGCAGATCCCTGTGGAACACCTATCACATGTTATTAAATGGCTTAGGTTTGATGCAAAATTTCTTTAGCTTTTTCTGGACAAGTGCTTGCTTGGATGCATTACCTACCAGGTGTATTTGATATTATTTATTTAACATACTACATTGTTTAAGAAAAGCTAAATTGTAGTTTTATTGTATTCATTGTATTGTATCTAATTGTATGTATGACTGTGGGCTGTTAAAGTGATGTAGCAATGTCAACATAGTGACTTGTAAAATCTAGATAAAATATTTTGTGGATAAATACATGAAAATAATTTGTGGATAAATTCTATGTACCTTGTTCAGATGAGGCATACATGGGCTAAATACATAATTACATTTTATTTTACTGTATTGTTAAGATGCAAGTAGTACGTGATGCCACTTCCACAAATCCATGAGAATCTTCAACAAAATACAGTGCAGTGCATATTTGGACAGTTACAATCTTTGTTGTTTTGGCTCTGTACTCCAGCACATTGCATTTGAAATTAAACAATGAATACAAGCTTAAAGTGAAGATTGTCTGCTTTAATTTGAGGGCATTTACATTCATATTTGCTGATCCATGTAGGAATTAGTCTTCTGATTTTAGGAGGACAAAATTAATTGGACAAATGAACATGATGTTGTTATATTTAATAATTGGTTAAAAATCCTTTGCAATAACTGGGCAACTAGGCTAGTAGATAATAGAGTTTTCACTAGGCTAGTGAAAGTAGTGCCATCTAGTATTAGCCTAGAAGCTGGAGGCAAATTTGCTGTTACTGTGCATGTCCTGAATTGATGGAGGATGTTGCTAAAATCGTATGAATTTCTGGGTTTCAAATTGTGGAGAAAAGAAAAATAGGACACAAAAAAGTATTATGTAGATAGTAGGAAATTAAAGTAAGCATCGGAGTAGCCACCATTAAATACAAAAAATGGTCTTTTCTTTTTAATTAACAATTTTTTTATTATTTAAAAAATATTTTATACATCTTGACCAACAGAAACACACTAAGGGGGGCAAGCACACAAACTGGAAATGGTATGTTTGTGGCCATGTTTTAAGAATTACCTTGCTTTATAGTATTTTTTTAGAAGATAGTCTCTGAACAAATTGATGCAAGTATTATGTTGATACAGCAAACGGTCTAGGAGGGGATGTGGGACAAAAAAAATTTCACTTTCTTCCTATAGGGCCATCCAGCCAATTTCGGTAATTTTTCTTACCTGAGTAGACGGTGGAAATGGGAACCAAGTTTGGAATCTACGCCAAATGACAAATGCACCTTTTCCTCAGTCTTACAATGTTCCGTGACTTTTGAAGGAGGACACCAGAGCAGGTAAACAAATCATGGAAATGTATCCTGCTTGAAGTCCTCTGTGGTTAGGATTGTGTCCACTTAGTTTCTGCAGCCAGCACTCTGCGCATCTCTTTGGGAGTTTTGCATGACTGCGGCGAATCACAATTCATTAAGGACCCTCAAAACCAAGGAAGGGATGTTAATATTTAATAATGAAATTACTAGGGCCGGTACAAAGGGGCAAATCGAATGGATCGGTGGGCCACTCTGCCTCATTCTATCAGGCTGATGTTACGTAAAACCCTTTCGTGTCTAAAACTGCTAAAAGAAAGGTCTGCTGCTGTGCTTTATTGTCAAGAGTGATGCTTAATATCATGGGAGCATATGTGTGGAGCTAAGGCGCACATAGGAGGTATCACAAACACACAGAAAAGGGAGAGGGGGAGGGTAAGATTTGGAACGTGTGGTAAGAAATTGACCTTCAATGGCTGCAGTGAAGTTCTGTGGCAAAAAGTGTCAGGGAAGCTGCATGATTGTATGATTATAAACTTCTTTGGAAGAGACGTTAAATGTGCACTTGATACGTCAGGTTAAAAACTTTCCACTGGGATTATTTTAAAATGTTTTTAAACATTAAAAAAAAAAAAAAAAACCTCAAGCACTGTAATGGTATTTTTCTGAAAATAGACCTGGATGCCTTGAAAGTGTTATAGTGACAGCAGTTGGAATATGGTTCTCTCTGAAGCATCAGCAAGTCTGAGAGATGCAGTCAGAGCAGGCTTACCCGTTCCGTTTTATTTTTTTGTGTTTTTTTGCTTTTGCTTTCTTTCATTACTTGAAGATGATAAAAAAACATGCATGAAGTTTACTTAGCTATGAAAAAGTGCTCCAATGTTACACATGGCCACGGTAATTGTGTGGAATGAAATATTAACTGGTGGTTGCTTTAGCCTCCCATTCTTGTTAAAAAATCTTGTGTTCTGGAAAGCAAGTCTGCATGATTATTAAATACATACAAAAACTACAAAACAGAGGGGCTAATAACAATTTATTTTTCAAAGATCAAATGTGACTATAATACCACTACTACTACTACTACTACTAATACTACTACTAATACTACTAATAATAATAATAATACATTTTTTTCTTTTTCTGCTGTTTATATACAACATTAAAATGTTTGATGTTTAAATAGAATAATACAGTAAACAAATAATTTATGGCAAAAATAGGGATTTGTATTTTAACAATTTCTCTTAAATTAGGCTATAATATGATCACCAGGAAACTCCAAATTGATTTTCATAATGATTCCATCTACTGCTTCACCAATCAAAATCAAATGTCTAGCTTTACAAGTTCACATAAGAGAAAATAGCTCTTGGATGGACTTTCCAAATGTGTTTTGTTAAATGCAAAGGACAAGTTCACAGTCACAGAAGCTATTATTTTTCCAAATGCTTGGTGATAAAAAAAATTGAACCTCAACCTTGAATTCATATAAAAGGATAAACTGTTACACTAGCTTTTGAACCTGTATGATTATGTTTTTGCATTTTTCCACGGAGAGTCTGGGTGATATCAATGAGGGATCATCCATTAATGCTATATTTTGACTGGGGCCCCATTTTTATTTTTCATCTATGCACTCATGTCGACAGAATTTTTATGTGACTGAAGCATTTTGTAAAGAAATCCTTGTAATTGTTCAGAGCTTGTGCAAGAACTTTTCAAGCTCGTATTATCTTTATGTTCCAATCACCTTCATGTTAGCTGGAATTGCTGGGCAATGTTTGGCAGAATAAAACATGGCAGAGGATTCGTGCTGTATCATTGTGGCTGCCGCAATTTCCTGATTGCGTCTATTTAAACAAAACCCAGTGAAACAAAAGAATGGAGGCCTCATTTATCAGCTTACAAAAATGTAAGTGAGACTGATAGCTTAATTTTCAAAAATGTAATTTATCAAGAAAAAGAAATGATTGCTGCCAACCTTGTAAGCACAACGTTCATCCAATGGATAATGGGCTACATCGTTATTATCAGATAATGATATCCATAGAGATATACTCTAAATATAGTGTATACACTTGCAAGTGTCACAGCATTAACTATTCTCCTGTCATCCAATTATACAGTAAAGCCAGTGTAATAAAAAATTTACTCCAACATGCTTTGACACAATTAATCAATGCAACATATTATAATGTGCTTTTTATTGATAGCCTATACATAAAAAATAAAGAAATCTGAAGCATATTATGCTGTCATTAAAACAGGATGTTATGTTGATAGGTCACATTACATGTCAATTAATATTTTAAAATTTTAAAAATTGCAATTCAGAATGTCATAATTTTGCTGATGGTTTTAGCCAAAGCAACTAACAAACGTACATTACAAATGGTAAGCAAACATTAAAAAAGATAAGTAACATAAGTTTAAGATACGGTATGTATACATTACAATCGAGTCAAGGTGCATGTATCAAGATGTACAAGATAAAGGGTTAGTTTAAATGAAATAGAAACACTGAGGTGTAGTCTGGAAATCTAGACAATGGTGGCATTGCTGATTGATTGTGGAAGGTTGTTCCAGAGTCAGAGAAGAGTCTGCACAGAGCGGCTGCCAGGTGTTTGAAGAGATGGGACACCCATCTGGAAGGAGGATGCTGAATGAGGAGGTCTGGTTGGGGTGTATGGTGTAAATCATTTTTTGAAGATAGGAAGCGGCAGCCCCTTTCGCAGCTTGGTAGGCCAGCGTGAGAGATTTGAATTGAAGGCAGCTAACAGAAGCTAGAGAAGTATTTTCAGAAGGAGCATGGCTTGTGTGATTTTGGCAGGGTGAAGACCCATCGGGAAGCAGCATTCTGGGCCAGCTGCAGTGGCTTGATGGCACAAGCCAACAAACCGGCCAGCAAGGCATTACAATAGTCCAGATAACAGTTTGCAAGCGCTTAGTACAAATAACCTACTTCCAAGGCTCCCAGATAACATATGATCTTGTTTGTGATCTCAGATCTCAAAGTTTATTTATTTTTTACATATTTGTTTTTACATCCTCCAAATAGGCAAACATCGTCCTTAAGTTTTTTAATTTTAAATCTATAGCATGGTTTACTTCATAAATGTGCATTTAATGTGCATTCACATGAGTACAACAGTAGAACAATTTGTGACCTATTCATGTGACACCAACCATTTGCATATACTTCTGCAAGTCATATGCATGATTAACAAATCAGAACAATGAGAATGTGTACAAAATGTAGGATGATATTCATACAAGTAATGATAAATAATTTTTCAGATAGGATTGGCAGAATTGGATAATGGCCCGAGACTTTCAATTCAGAAATGCCTTTAATACTAACCAGGTTCTTAAAATAAACTCACGTAGGTTTTATTTTTTCTGTCATATGTAATGTGACTCCCTCTTTGAGTCGTTACGCCAATGACATTACAGCAATATCCAATTATTTGTCAGGGTGGGAAATGAAAAATCCCTGGACAAAGGGATTTTGATCTTGACCTACATGTGGATGTTTCTTCCTACATATTCTGTCCTATGTTTGCTTCATTGTGTGCATTGTTTAAAGTCAGTATTCGCCCTATTTTGTTCATCCCTGTTTAAAGTTTTAGCAAGGACATATGTTATTTGTGATGACAAACACATTACTCGTTCATAAATATTGCATCCCCCTTTCTTCTTGCTTTGGAAATAAAAAAAGAAATCCCAGCTTTATTTTAAGATTTGCCATATTTCACGGCATGATTTAAGAAAACACAGGAGAGAAAGAAGCGCTGTGGACAAATGCATTTTACCTTGATGAAATGCATTTGCAAGTGCCGGACTACAATAGCCTGGAGAATACTTTAAATTCACAATGGAGTTCGCCGTGCTCGGGAAATGGACTCGGTCCTGCGGCCTAATTCACAGCAACCACACCTTCTGTCCCTGTTCGGAGAGCAAAACAACCAGCCGGGGCAATCACCTGACCCATTTCCATCCAATTTCCACTGCAGAATGTGTTCATTTTCTGCCTAATGGCATGTCATTTTACAGGAGCCTTTGGTCAAGAATTAATCCTGGAATCAAAACAGATTTTCCGGGGAGCAATCTTCCATCAAGTATTGATTTTTTTACACTCACAGAGCCTGTACTCCCTAATTTAACGTGACAGCCAACAGCACAATGTACTGGGAGCACCTTGGCAACTCACAGAAGGAACTTACATTCTCTCTCTCTATGGCTCTCTCTCTCTCTCTCTCTCTCTCTCTCTCTCTCCCTCCCTCCCTCCCTCTCTATTGCCCTTTTATTCTTTTTTTTTTCTTTTTCTCTTGCAAAGTGAATGAAGGATAAAGAAAGAAAGAGCCAAAACAAAGAGGTTCGGTCACTGAGCACGAGGGATGAGTCTGGGCTCTTCTGTTTTAGCTCTAATTATGTTTTCAAGTCGAGCGAGGGCTCGGGCTGGCGAAAACGGAGGAGGAAGAAGAGAGAAGAGCGAGGGGAGAGTGCCGGGGCCATCAGGCGTTATTACGGGACTGTTGACATCTCTCCGTCTTTGAGTGCTTCCCGGCTGTGATTTCCCCCAAGTCATTTTTACAAGAGGAGGAGTGCGAAGAGGGGTCTTATCATAGCCTTGTTAAAAAGGCCAAAGTGGCCACACAGGGGCTTGCTAATGAGAGGGTTAAAGCACAGTGCACTCGGCTGCTTCTCTTCCCTCCATTTTCACCTCTTTTTTCTGGCTGTCATGCACCTCTCCCCTCAAGAATGTAAATGCAGGGTAGGTGTAGAACAAAGGGAAAGAGTGGGAGATGAAAAGGGGGTTCTTATCGGCAACAACATCTAATCAGCATTTTTTTTACATTCACATTGCTCTACAGCATGGTTATTGAGACCTCTCAGAATGGCCATTTATCCTGGTTTAACCCCTTAAGTACTCAAGCCTGAGTGGGGAAATTTGTATTCATTACATTTCTTTATGGTGAAATTTATAATCAATTTGGTGACAAAATATACTCTCTGAAAGTGTTAAAACTCACAGTTCTGACTATTTTGCGATGTCAATGTTTTACTGTAGTGACAACGGTTTTTTGAAACAGGTGGGGTAATAAAACAAGCTTGGTATGTCCTCACCGTCTATGCATTTTGGAAATCTGCTTATGAATCATGGTAAAGTCAGTATCCTTGTCACAGCAAGGATCCAGCGAATAAAATCCAAAGTAACTTTTAGTCCTAAAAATGTACGAACTCTGTGAAACTTTCTTCTTATTTGTGTATGCACATTGTTCCTCAAAATAACAATAACAACTGTTTATGCTCACTGGATTATGTTTCATTAACAGTGTCAAAGGTCTGTACAGAGTTTGGTAAAAAAAAAAAAAAAAATTAATTTTTTTAAAAAGCCTTCAAATTCTCTGCTCCTGCTTCTTGATGATCATGATCTCCAAAAATGTTTCAAATTACAAGAGTTCATTACGTGAATTTAAAGCTATATCATTCAGTACACTTATAAATAAGGAGTATGCCTGATTTTGAATAATAAATGTGGCATGTGAAATTGTGGGACGTGTCTGACATGTTGATGGGGGTGGGATATTTGATGAAAACTTAAATCAATGGACCTCATTGGTGCCTGTGGTGGCAAGGAGAGAGAAAGGAGAGGGAGATGGAGGGGGAGGGTGCCAGGCAGGGGGAAAGTAAACAAATTTCAGCTCGTCTTCCACAAAAATATAGTACACAATATATTGGGTTTTACACCTCTAAAGACCCATACTATCATTTGGTTACCAAGTGTCCTCTTGGAGTCTCCAAATGGCTTTTTTGGAAACCTATCTAGACATAACTCAGAAAAAACAATGCCGAATGCTCATTTGGCGGTATTGTCATCAAATTTGAACCAAGATTTGTCCAGCATTGTGGCTGTGGCTCCAATAAGTTTCTAAGCCTACCAGGCACAGCCACAAGCATCTGCATCCACACAAAAAAAAGTTCCACTTCCACTGTATGTGCTCTTCTGTTATTCTGTTGCTGTCACATTTAGGGTAATTCTACTCTCAGAAAACAAAGTTCCAAGGGCTACCTTTTAGAAGAGACCTGTAGTCAAAAGGGTTCAAGAATAGTAGCCATTTTATTTGGGGTGTGTCTTTTTCAGGTTTGTGTTTAAAAAAGGGGCGCTACAGAAGGGAATAAGATTTCCGCATTTGGCAGAAGGCCATTATTACTGTTACAGCAAAGAAGTTTTCTTATATAGCTTATTGAGAAAAGTGGTAGTGTAGTTTCCAGAATGGTAAATAGATACCAGAATGGTATCTTTTTCTCTTTGACCCGCATAAGACTAATTTAGGGTGGGCTGTATAATGTATCTCTGCATGTGGTGGTGCAAAATTGTGATGCAGCAGCAGGCATTTTTAATTTCCCAAGTTGAACTTATAGATTGGTAGACACATTTGTGACCACATTTGGTTGGAAGAAGTCCGTCGAGGATAAGACACAGTTGATTCATATCATGGTGGTGGTATTTTGCACAGCCTAATTGGTGATGCTTTTTTTAAGCCTTTGGTTTTCTTACTGAAATGAGTAGGCCAATCAGTGCAACAAGTTCAGCCCCTAGCTGCCGCACGGTTAGACTAGGTACTGAAAGCTCTCTAAAGCTGCTTTCAGATGACAAGTATCAAATGCAAAGCAGCTTTATACCTGCAGCAAGGAAGCAACTGAACACACCTGACTAATCAGAAACACCTGTGAAGCCAAACAGTATGTTGCTTTAAAATGGGTGCTAGGGTATGTATAAAAAGTGCTGCAATTTGTGAAACCATTGTGGATTGCAGAGTACGGAGTCAGACATTGTGTTTGAAACATTATGGCGCTCAACCATATTTCATAGCTAATAATCAAGATATTACAGCAAATATTGATATATTTTTAAAAGAACATTTTTTTTTTCCAGTTTTGCCTTAATTGCTAGGTAATAGCTACCTTGCAACGTAATAACAAGCTTCCAGACTTCCCTGCATGCCACAGCACGTCTCTGCGTGAGACAAACCACAAGTTCTCCCGGGCAAGGAGCTAAGGCCTGCAATGTCACCTGCCCCTTTTGACATTCAAAGCCTCCAACCAAAGTGAAGCGGAGCACGGTTAGCAAGCGGCAGGTTAAATGGACCACGGGCAATCTGCTTTGCGTTTTTCGAGTCAAACGGCGCGCGTTCCTGTAGCCTGAGCCATTGTCTCCTCCGGCACCACAGGCACTTCAGCGATGGACGTGTCAGTGCTAATAACGGTGGAGAAGAGCGGGGCGCAGAAAGAGACTGGGGATCACATGCATGGACACACCCAATTGCCTGCGAGGATTGGTAATTGCAGTTCCAGAGGCGTCTGGAGCGGCTACAGGGAGATGGCTGGGCTGTTAAGTCGACGGAGGCCGCGTTCCAGCGTCTCAACCTTGAAGGAGGCTTCGGGACGGCAGGAGGAAGACGAAGTGCGGAGAGAAATCCAGCGACAGTTCATTTACGGAGAACATCAACCCGAATTGTACGTCATTTCAAAGATAAGTAAATTGAATGCCTCGGCACTGATGGAAAAAAACAACAGGAGTAAAAAAAAAACAAAAAAACAAAGGCAGCAATTTCAAACCATCTGCATCCAGCTTCCATTTCTTTGACTGATATCGAAACATAATCCATTTGGATTGCCAACCTGTCATAAGATTTTCTTCTCTACTCCTTTTTTTTTTTTGCCTTCGGGACAATTTCAATCGGTCACAAGTTTTGCCATGATTGCCTTGTGTTTGAAGAGGCTTGCTTTGGTAGTCTGCGCCGATCGTAATTATGTTTTACCTTTTGGTGACGAATAGAGACATGGGCTGGTTTGTCTTAGTTTAAAACGTAAATCTAAATCTAGAGTTTCCACTCCCCTTGAAAAAGTGTGTAGATAATAAAACAGCTAACCGAATGCACTGTAAATGCAAGGGTCAGAGGTCAAATATATGTTAGTATGATTTTACTGGAATTTTACTGGATTATACAGCACATGAAATTGTGTGATTTAAAGGCACGTAGCTATACATTATTAAACTATTTTGATTTGAATATGAACTACTTTGAACTAAAATCAATTCATTCTTCAAATTAAATGAAGCATTTAAAAATCTCATTACAATTTTAGAGGGATTGTAAAAATCATTATTTAAAAAAAATCTAACAAGAAGCACAAACCAATGACACTTCCAAATAAACTATATTGTCTTAAATCCTCTATCATACAGTATTTATAACTATAGTTTTGGTGAATGTAATCCCTGTTTGGACATCAAAAAGTAATCAGTGACTGCACTTGGTTCATTCATTTCTGTTATCGAACTGCTGAAGAGTAAAGTTCATGGCAAGGTGTGGCTGCTGTGAAGCAACATTTGAAATGTGTCCACTGATGTCAACAGTGCTTTATTCACCAGCAAAGACAGAGCAAGCGCACATCACATCTCCTGCATACAAAAGAGCATCAGGCACAGTGTGAGAATAAACACAAAGCCAGTGAATTTGAAACAATCAATCTACTGTACGTGCCCCCCACCCCTCCCCCCTACCCCCCATTCTTCTTGGTCTATCAGCAGCTTGCAGAGGCCAGAGTAGGCCGTCTCTGAAAACTTGCACTTCAGTATATTGCGGTAAATAACGATTGCTTATCATGTTACCATGGTAATAGCCAGAGTGACAAATGCCCCTGCTTCATCCCCCGGTGACAGAGCAGTGCAGGCGGCACCATAACACACTGTAAACTCACACTGCCTGTAGAGGAAGCTTAACGGCTCCCTGCATGGCAAAGACCAGGTCTGTAAATTAAAATCAATGGGGATTGGATTGGGGATGGCTTCAGGAATGCTGTGCCCAGTGGCATGACAGCGGGTCTATGCAGATAAAAGCATGTGCTTTACTGTATGCGTCAGGAATCAGGATCAGTGCTCTCTAGAGCCACTGCTTAGGGGCCCCAAGTAGACAGCCACTGACACTGTACACTGGGACTGTTTCACCTAATCCCAAATCTCAGGAGGGAATGCTGTTTTAAGAACACCTCCATGGAAAATGTACATCCTTTTAAAAAGTTTATTGGTCGTAGTCTTTGAAAGCTGGCTTGCCAGTTACCTGAAAGGACAGCGCTTGTGGTTTACAGTAAATGCATGACCGTGAAATGTTTATGAAACAGAAGACGCTTTATTCCCAGTTGTGCACTGAAAGGGGCGATGCTTGCTTTGCCTGTTTTGCTATTTAGCGCTGCCAATACCGTAATTAAACTCTATTAAAATAGAGGAGGATGTTTTCAAGAATTACTTTTTCTGCGATGATTCCATTCATGTGGATCTCACCTGGACACAGGTCCTCCAGCACTGTTTATTTGGATTATGAGATCAGCCAAAGGGCTGAACAGTATTCAGGTAAAACCTACGGTTCACTTGCTTGATGTTCAAAAAAAAAGGGATGCCATTTCTATTGACTGACCATGTCTATCCAGGTATGCCCTAATGTATGTGAGTTTAGTCATAAATAATTTCCGTTTTCCTTTCCAACTCCCCACACCCTAGACCCATCCTCAAATGTACGCACTTTTTGTTATTTTTGTTCTGAAATGATCCATCATATATTTGAACTGACGTGGGGAAGTGCTCGGGGTTTGCTGTACTGGATGAACCATGCAGCTATAAACAAAGAGGGATATGATTTAAATCTCTTATGAAAAGTACTTTTGAGTGCTAGAATCAGAGTGATGTACTGCAGGAGAATGTGTGCTAAGATTTAACTCTCATTCATACATATTGATTAATGAGTCAAATGCAGGACTTCATTCAGCATTCGTCCTTAAGCTTAAATTTCTGTGAAAACAAACACAATTTTTTCAAGAATTTATTCAGTTATTGTTTCACTTTACAGAAACGTTTTTTTAAATAAAACTTTTATTTTCTTGAAAGTAATAGTTGCGTTCTAACTTCTAAGCTTATTTTAACCACTCTTATTAGTGTGTAGATTTTTGTTAATTTAAGGAGTGATGGAGGACCCACCAGACTGTTGCTCTCCAGGACTAGGACAGGGTGCCCCTGGCTAACACTAGTATGTAGTGTTAGTGTTTTACTATTTTCACACAAAGCCTTTCATTTGAATCTTGGCTATGACTTGGGATTAAACCATTTTTTCATTGTCAGTTTTATTCTCCTGCATTGAGCATGAAAATGAATAATTGTTCAAAAATATGATAGAACATGTTCTCTGAAATTTGTGGAGTGACCAAAGCAACATCATTTACATTTTCTGTAAAAGCATTCTCCAAAAAGAATCTAGTTGTATGTTTGCTTTTATTAGCAATACCCTTCATTTCTCATTGTAAATTAAAGAATGATCAACCTGCAAGTGTATTGTTGCAATTGGAGAGAGCTGTGGAACTATACCATTGTATGGATGAACTGTACTTGCACGTACAGATGGACCCTATATAAAATCATCACATTAAGAAATCAATCAGCAAGAAAGGCAGTGGTTTTATTCATCCTGTTCTTCTGGTAAGTTCACATTTCTGTTAATATGGTAGACCAATGGGAGAAGTGATACTATGTATGACAGCTTGGACCTCTCACAGAGAAACCAAGAGCTGACTGACTGCAGCTTGTCAATTACTGCATGAGGTGAGTTTGGCTGTCCTGGTATAGAGATGGAAAGCTGTCTTTGTGTTAGTCATGGTTGACTTTAAGTGACAGAGAGACATACCTCTCGTCTAACTCCAAGCAAAAAAGGGGTAGTGCAGGCCAGAATGATAGCCATTCATAGTATGAAACTTCTTTGGTGCTCTTTGGAAAAGTTTTGATTATTAAAAGAATTACCATGGATCTGTCAACATACTATAGCACAAACTTCCAGCACATATTCAAAATATCAGAAAGTTCAAAAATATCCCAGAGGTGAAGGCTAGATGCCTATTTTTGTTAACTATTAAAATGGCTTTAGAAAAATGACACAAGTAAAAACAAAATAAAACAAAACAAAGCCTCAAGTTATCTTTTGTTTAAGAAAGTCTGATGCTTGTGGAAGGAAAAAGGTAAAAGGAAGACAAAAACATCGTCAACATCAATTTTCAGGCTACTGTTAATAATTTATGTAGTGTGTTTTTTTATTATTATGATTTATTTATTTACTTTTCTGCCAACCAGTCAGTTTTCAAAGGCTTCATGGGCTAGAAAGCTGTTTCAAATTTTAGGTTGTAGTTTCAAAAGGATTTCATGGGAGAATGTTTTTTATTTCTACTTGTCTCGTTATTGTTATGTGGCAAGGCAAAGAAATGAAACATTGATATGGAATAACCCTGACATATTCCTTTCTATCGACTCTATGGAAATCTAAATGAATTGTTACTGACCCCTGAGGCTTGCTAGCCGTCAGCTTGCTTTTAGGTATGAACTGTATTGAAGGGCTATTCATTGACAGAACAGGCCTTTGTGGTCTGCTCTTGATTTTCAATCATCAGCATTGCTGAGGTGCATAAAACACAAGCCTGGATTGTTAAGGTGTCTCACATCTTTTCTTCACTTCACTGTGGAAATGAGATTCATCCTCAAAGAGTGTTTCAGGTTTTAATGAAATATAGAATATCAGTACTAATGGAAAATCAACATCCCGATTGCTAGAAGCTTTTTATCACCGCCATCTTATTTGCAGAGCATGTTGTCTTGAATTGCTTATATCATAAAAGTTGTCACCTTTTCCCAATAAAAGGGGACCAGCCTCCAAAAAGAATATACCACAGAATACATGCATTAACCCAGGAGCCATTTCTGTCAAATTCATAGTGCACAATAAACAACAAATGCGAACCAATAATTTAATAGAATATTTTTCCTCAAGCTAAAATGAAATGTTTTAATTCATAATAAAAAACACAAATATGAATTTATATAAATACATTCTTTGCAAGTGCGTTGGTTTTGGTGTAGACTTGTTGGGCCAAATGACACTTCTAATAACGGCTGGTTCTCCTTGGGAAAAAGGCAGACAACATGACCCGATGTGCCAGATTCAGCGTCAAAGCCGCAGTGGGAACGTTTACGACAGTGTCTGGGAGACCCACACGTCTCAGACCGGGACAGGCACAATCACACCTCAGAGAGACGGGGCGGAGTGGACCTGGCATGCGCGGGGGGAGCACGTCGCCCCCGACGATGACCCTCTCCTCGCGTCTGTCCAGATCTGTTGGGCTGGAGTAGCAGATGGATACAAGATGTCAGCGGAGTGACCAGTGGTTGGAGGGCCGTAAACTTTGAGTCTGGCCGATTCAGTGACAGGTGAGAGCGGAAGTCTATTAAAAAATCTAGGCCCCAAATCAATATATCCACAACGCCTCACGTCCTTGAGTAATGAAATCAAATGTACTGCCTTTTTTTTTTTCTGATGTTCACCACATTTATGGCAGTAACCACCAGACATAATTTTGTGAAAGAAAGCAATAAAAGTAATAGTAGCTCAAAGTTAAGGTCAAAGTACTTTGAAATGAGATATATTTTAGAGTCTGTGTCTTTGTATAGCTCTGTGGTATCATAGAGAACAATTTACTCAAAATTTAGTTTCACGGTCTATCAGTACTGATCATATAATTATTGGACATATTACTTCTGATCGCTCAAATGTAAAGATTCATTTTATTTTATTGAATTTTAATGAATGCTATTCTTTTCAATAATTTTGAACATTGTTTTTATCTGGAAAAGGGTGAACACACACTCCTCATCCACCTTTATAATGGACCCAATGTTCAATTTTCAATATTACAAATACATGCTTTTGGAAAACAAAGAGGAAAATTAGCTTACCTTCTCCATTCAACCTGTTTCATATCTTCCACCCAGCCAGTATATTTCTTACTTCATATAACATTATATCTGGGAGAGTAGCAGCAGCCTACATGACTTGGAGTTCCTTAATAAAAGAGTAAAAGAGTGAGAAAACAGACTTTTCTGTGCATGCAGTTCAGAGCAAATACTAGGGTCTTAACTAAGAGGCACCTGATGAATCTATATAAAGGCTTTCCAATCAGTTACAACCCTGTAGAAAACAATTATGTCAAACTGTACTGGACACAATTGCCAACATCAAAATCAATTAATCCTTTTGTTTGGTTTGGGTCAAATTGACCCGATTTAAACTTTTAATGGAAGAGGAATGACATTTTTGAGAGACACATTCCATAACCATTGACTAAACCAGTGTTCACTTGGTTCTTATTCCATGTTTGCATTTGTCATCTGTATTTGCTTCATCATCTGTATTTGCTGTATGTCTTTTTGCCTATTTGGTTTCTTAGAATATCATAAGATAAAGATGGAAAAAATGGAGGATTTCAATATCAATAATCTACTGCATAAAAACCTTGTTTCATTGTAATTTTTTCACAGATAAACATTATTTATGCCCCCTGCCTTCATTATAGTGGATCTTTAAAAATATAAATCACGTCTTTATCACAAATGAATGACACTTTCATCGTTAAATGTGGATAGCAGAGGAAAATGGCAACCATTAACCATATATATATAGTTTACATTACTTGGAATTGAGATAACAGTAATATATATTGAGTATATTTTCATAAATTGCATTTATTTCTTTAAAATCATTGTATGGGTATATTTGACCCAGGCTAATAGTTTCACAGGTGGTAATAAGTAAACAGAACACAAGGGTTAATAAAAATGATCTAAAAAATACAAAAATAGTTGATTGTATAAGGTAAACTATAGGCACACCTAGAATAAGTGTTGGAAAGCACTTTGAAGTGTTACCAAGTAAGCAATGCAATGTCTGAGCCAAATCTACCTGCCATTGGTATTTGGACACCAGAATCAATCCGATAACTTATCATTGACCACATTCAGTACTGCATTTTCCACACAACCCACCTTCTGCAGCCTGCAGGCAATAACTGCCCTAAAAAAGCGCTCCAAAGAAAGGTTTTGTGGGCATGGTCCATCCTTATCCCCCTCTTAAAGAGACATAAATGTAACACTGTCTCGGCTTCGAAGCGGAGGGGCAGTGTGTGGGGCAGGGATGTCAATATAGCCTGTGCATCAGTGTCTCAATGTGTTTCAGTGAGTTATGTGCTCCATCACCAACCTCTTCTCTGCCACTGACAGTTGGCCGTACCATCAACTGCTCCATCAAGACCAAGACCAAGATCAATACAAGGCAATATAAGGTGTGTTTTAGAGTTATTAGGACCACACGAAGATGGGTGTGCT
The DNA here is from genome assembly GCF_013347855.1 of Anguilla anguilla. Lineage (NCBI taxonomy): Eukaryota > Metazoa > Chordata > Actinopteri > Anguilliformes > Anguillidae > Anguilla > Anguilla anguilla. The sequence continues at coordinate 13,607,401 of NC_049204.1, read as the reverse complement.
AGAGAGTTTTGGGCATGTTTTAAAGCTACTGTTTGGATGCAGTTTGGTCAGATTACATATAAACAGCTTTTACGATGCTCTAAATGCTTTGTTACGAATTCATGCCTTACATTAAAAATGTTATACAATTTGGACCTTATAAATTACTAGATTGATTAACATAACATTAAATAAGTAATTTTGGGTATGTTCACCTGACCCAGAAACTTTAATTTAAATCAAATGTTTTATAATGCAGTTAAATGTTTTCACTTTCTGGCTATTGACACAATGCTGTATCATTGTGGTTTCATTTACATTAAAAATAATTCCACAAGGAAGGTCATCTTCAGCATAAATGACAACTGATGAACGTTCGGCACGTGCAAAGGCAGGAGAATGAGATGGGAGCATATACTTGCCATAAAAAGGACGGTCAGAACCAAGCGCTTGACCCCTGTAAAATGCGGACAAACACGGAACCACAGCAGCCCGGAGAAAAAAAGCAAATACTAAAACTGACCTTTCATGTCAAACAATTATTTATTATTTATGGTACAAATAAAGGTGACAGACTTGAAGCTGTTCAGAAATACACAAAGTGCAGCTTTACTGACCATACAGATATTGCTCTAGAGATTAAGTACAGTTTTCAGTCTATAAAATTTAAAGCAACCTGCACAGGTTCATCAGCTTTGGTTTCAAGGTCTTGAGCAGTAGTAAGATTTAGTTATTTCTTAATCCAGTTTGTGTATGTTTGTGTACATTTGAATGTGTTTCATTAAAAAGCATTTTTTTAAATAATCAATTCAGGTCACAAAGCATTCTATGTCCCGAATAAAGCCCTGATCATGTTAAGAACAATAACAATAACTGCAACAATGGATATACACAAACCACTCAATTTCAAATGAATCAAGCTGGTCAAACCACTGAAGTAGCAATAGAAATGACCTCAAATTATAAGGAAAACTATAGGATCACATTCAAGGAAACGTTTTTATACAGTGTTCAGTGTATCTATGCAGGAGCCAAGACAGAGATTGAGTAACTGAAAGGAATTGGCAGACAGATGTTTTGAAGGACAGAACTTCCTCTGGTGTGATTTTTTTTTTATTTTTACAAATAGTAGATTGTGAATGTAATGGCTTACAGTTATCATTATCATTCTCAGTGTGACAGAGGCTTAAAATGGGGCACTTCCAGGAGACTGAAAGTGAACAGTGTACCTCGCACAGCCTAAAAAGGACAACAGAAAGCACATAAAAACTAAAAATTCAAAAAAAGAACACCAATCTCATAGGAGAGCTATACAAGTGACCCTGGCAACCATTTCACTGAAGTAAAACTAGTGTCGTACATAATCTCAATTCAGAAACAAGCCCCTCCCCCTGGATGACAAGAAAATACTACTTACAAACATATACAGAAGTCTTTTTTTTTTCTTTTTTTCTTTTCTTACTTCTAAACAGAGTGTTTTTATGGCATTGTTCACTGGGGACTAGTACAGTGCTGAGGTAAAATCTTTATGATCCATTTATCTATTCATTCATTTTCTTTAAATAACAGTTTAATATTGCAAGATTGTCAGCGACATTAAGCCATATCTCTGTACAATGTGCATATACCTACGATACATTGAGCTTTGGTCCAGCATTTATAAGACAAACAAAGGCAAAATTCTTTTCTTTATTTTTTGGTTACAGCTTCATTGTTAAGCCTCTCTACTTGTCCACAATATATTTTCAACCAGATTACCAGTTCTCTTTGATTGTAAAGTGAGGGGAGAGTCACAGAAAAATAAAAGACAGAGTGAGAGAGAGAGAGAGAGAGAGAAGAAGAAGAAGAGGGAGGAGAACAATTAGAAGAAGAAGAAGAAGAAGAAGAAGAAGAAAAAGAATCATTTTAACAGAAATGAACAGGTATTTATACAGATTTTATTCACGCATCATGATGAATGAAATCTGCACAAAAGCTTGATGGCTAGCAGAGGATGTTTGCCATGACAGTGAAATGTTGTTGAAATGCACATTTCCTGGTAGCTATAGGGGGTCTTTTGCACCACTGACACAGAAAGAATAAATGGAGCTGTAATCTACAGCAATTTGCCAGAACTTTGTGAGAAATAAACATGTTTCTTTGCCACCATTTCCCAGTCAAGGTGCTTTTAGCCTAAAGCAATGGAAGAGTAAAACCCTCAATACCGACAGCAATGTTGTGAAGCATCTGACCCTCTCCACCTTTTCTGAATCTAACATCACAGTAATGGCTTTGTGAATAAGTTACTCATAATGGAAAGAATTATGAGTAATGAGTACCGGCTGAACACGGTGTATAATAGTTACATAACCAAAAGTACCATTTGGCAGTAGGATTACGTCTTGGCACTTCACTTAAGCACTATTTCACAGCAGCACTGTAAATTACATGTGCTTTCTTTACAGGGTGCCCTTGCTATTTTCAAAATGATTCATCATGTTTTGTGTTCAGAGGATTGTACAGTCAGTTTAAGTTTTCCAGAATAAAAAAAATGGTTCCCATGTAAAATCTTTTGTAATGGATTTTTTGGGCTATTATTGATATTTCACTTGGCTCAATTTAAACATTGTCTACAATGTTCACTGCCTCAGAACCAATCCCTACATCAAGAAAAATACACAGTATCTGCAAAGGGGAAAGCTTCAACCAGTCTTCATGCTTAAAACTGCGAAAGAGTAAGTAATTCGAATACCACACAGGACAATATCTTTAATGCCCATAAAGGTCTGATCCCACAGGAATCACCTAGAGTGAGTCTCTCTGACAGCCTATGATGATGGTGGCCTGAGGTCCTACTTAGGACTTCAGGATGGTGTGGCCTTGAGAGGTGAGATCCAGGTGAGGGAAGAGTGCTAGTAATGACACAGGGAAGCTAGTCTCTCAAACTCAGACAAGTCATGAGATACAGCCGGGGATACAGTAGGCCCAGCGAGCTTGGTGTGCGGCTGACTGAAAAAAAACAGCAAAATAATTAAGCTTCAAGAGTTCATTTATGTTAAAACCTAACGTAACAAAACTGAAATCTACTCACACAACTCACATCTTCAGTAAAGATGCTGATAAATAAATCGATCAATACGTACACGAATAAACAAATACTGAAGTAAAGCTAGTTTTCCCAAATGCAGATGCAGATGTATCACCTCCTTCCTAGCCTCTCTTGTCTTTGTAGCATATAATGGCATAAATCTGCAGAGGCCTACAGAAATTGTGTTGCATGTCACTGGCCCTCATCTGTACAATAGCAGTAGGGTAAGTATTGAAGGACAGCTGTGGCCAGTTAAAGCTAAAGTGGCCTGATTATTCTTTTTGAAAAACCACTACCATACTTATGACACGCCGGTACATTGCCTGTGAATGTGCCTATAGCCTATAGCTCAATCATAACTGCACATTGACACTCAATAATTATACGGTATAACCAACGATAACAATGTTCTTCTCAAAATGGCCGTGCATCGGTAACCCTAGAACACAACTGACTACTTAAATTAATTGGCAGTACGAAAAGGGAGCCATGTTGTTAATAGTTCTGTCTTCTAGTTTGAAGAGCAAGTAACGAAAAAAAGCAAGTAAAAAGTCTATTTTATAGCAAGCCTCAATAGGGGTGGTGAAGAATGTATTGTGTAGGTTTCAAGAAATTAATGGTTAAAAAAGTGAAATGTTCACTAGGCGAGTGGACTCCTGCTACACAATGAATTAATTCACTATAAAACAAAAAAGCACTCTAACAAGAATAAATCACCATATTTGTGTGATGTGAACGGATTACAACACTAATATTGCATTCAGAGTGGTTAAAATAAGCCCATAGCTACTGCCTTGAAGTAGCAACCTCACTCAGCTGAATATTCTTTAAAATTAATGCACAGAAAGCTGAGACATAAACATAACTTCTAACTCAGTCACTTGATGAAGAAATTAAAAACCAAACAATGAGATACAAAAAAATAAATAAATTAGCAAATTGGAACTCCATTAACAAAGGTGTTCTGGAAGTACATTTCTTTAGGTAAAGCCAGGGAAAAACAATTTTGCTGAATACTGGCACACTTTCTGGTATAATGTCAAACCTGCAATTGCCATTGGTCACACAAACCTTGTGTGTTGTTTACTACCAATGTCATAGTTTTTTTTAAAATCTGTTTTTACTTGAAACCTAGCCTCTATTGAAGCTCAGTAGGGTCGGCCAGGGTTAATTTGTAAAGCAAAAGCTATATATAAAGTTACATTAAAGAGAGAAAGTGGAACTCAGAAACTTTAAGGAAATCTTTGAGGTGGCTTCAACTCAAGGGCTTCTTTGCACTTTCAGAGCATTTTCTACATCTGTCAGAACTGAGAGCAAATTTCATTTGACATGATGATGTATTTTTTCTCCTAAAGAAATGTAATTTGGCATTCCGGCGACCTCTCTCTTTGTGTGGTTGAATACAGCATATAAAATACACCTGAATTTCATCAGTGAGCATAAAGGGAAAAAAATGAGTTTAAAGACATAAAAAGGAATAAGCAATAAAAAAAATCTTGTGGTGTTTTTTGGCCAAGGTTGAATCTGCACAAGTCCTTGGGCCCAGAAATATATTCTTTGGCTATCAGGCTTTGGCAATAGAACAGAATTGCTCCAGATACCACAAGAGTGGTACTGGGTTAACACACTGAAGGACAAGCAGAAACAAAACCCCTCTCTAGATCCACCATTGGAAAATTCCCTTGACATTTTGGACCAGGCTCCTGTTTATTATCTTGCTCCCACACATAGACAATCTTATAAAATTAATAAATACCTGTACAATTTTTACAAAGCCATATTGTGACTGAAAAAATGTCAACATAAAGGAAACTATTGACACGGCATTGCTGACATGGCAGCAATGTCAATGATCGGTCAGTATGTTGACGTAACACTGTAGGTTTGAATATTAAAACAAGAGAACACCATTGATATTTACATATAAACACAAGCACTAAACTTGTGGTCCAAGTCTAGTGAGACATGGGACTAAAACATAAAAAAAAACATTACCCAAGCCCAAACATTGTTATTTAATTTTTTTTTTTTTTTTTTGTGAGTACAAATGTAAAAATTTATAACACATTTACACCTAAAAAAAGAAATTGTTATCAGGATTTTAATGCAACAAACTTTGGTTAATAGTTATGTTTTTTTGTTTTTTTGTTTTTGTTTTGTTTGTCCTTTATCTCAGGATAATTTCTCGATTACGTCCTGAAATGAGGCATCTAAGAAGAGTCAATTTTTCGGTTATTCCTCAAAGCAGGCTTGGCAAAACCACCGTAAAACCACTTGTGAACCTCTTTCATGTGATTTCCTTTGTACATTTTCAGAAAAAAAAACTATTTGCCCCATGTTGTTTTTGGTTTTTGTTTGGTGTTCAGTCCTTTAAGCAATTGCTTGTAGCAATTACTGACAACATTGGTGAAGTTATATTTGTAGTCTTTGTTAATTGTTGTATTATCAAGTTGTCATTGCAGAAGAAAAATAGTATTCAGCAGTGACAGTCCTCAAATGGTTCTTAGTCTATAATCAGCTGGGATTGTTCCTTTTATATTTGGGAATTAGTGTTTGCTTTCCGTTGAGTTTTGGTATTTGTTTTACGGGTGCTCCTCCATTGAGTCAGTGAGCGGGTCCATCGGGGCAGCGGAGACGAGCTCTGGCTGTTTTAGCCGCTTTATCGTGTTTTTAAGCGCTTGCCTCTTGTTGCAAAACCAGACGCGGACGACTTCCCGGTCATAGTTCAGTTTTTCCGCGATTTCCGTCATTTCCTGACCAGAGGGGTGCGTGTTCTTCTCAAAGTGGCTGTTGAGAATCTCCAGCGCTTGCGGGGTGAAAGAGGTCCTCCTCTTGCGCTTTTTAGAGGGCTCGCTGCCGATAAACTCGGTCAGGTTCTGCATTCCGGAGCGGTGGCGGGCCTCGGCCTCGGCCATCCAGCGCTCAAGAACGGGCTTAATCTTCTGGGCGCTTTTTGGGGTGATGTCCAACTTCTCGAACCTGGCAGGATATAAAAGGCCAGGGTTCAGTTTGGCTGTCAGACTGCTAGCTATAGTGTTCTCTTGGGCTTCCTGTGGTAGGAAAAAGTGGCTTCTCAGGATGGTGTGTCTGGGGAGAATTGAGAGAGAAGAATCTTACTCGGGTGCCCTGACAGGACAAAGGATGTCCTTTCTGCCTTGGTGACTCGGGAGGGGCCTCCTTAAGGTTCTGCTGAGTGGACGACATTTCGGGAGACTTCCAGCACATCGGGAAACACAAATTTGTCTGCCGACCCACCGACCAACCAGAACGTGTTGGTGATGGCGGGCACTACATTCAGCAAAATTTGACTAGCTGTTTTTCCTTTGTATTTTATGAAACAGCATAAAGCATAAAGCTTTATCAGCATGAAGCTCCAGGGCACTCTGTAACTGCCGACATGTGGCCCTACAGCTCAGATCCAATGATGTGTGAGTCCTTGATCCACACAGGCAGGCCCTTTACAAGGAGACCCCTCCATAGACTGGCAGAATATTTTGAAACGGACCAAGGAATAGACATACAGCTGACTTAATTAATGTCAATCAAAGACTGCTTAAGCACTGAAATTGTCAGCTACAAAAATGTATTTACAGTACTGAAGCAACAATTAATTTAAGCATCCAATGAAAGTGAATCAGCACGAAAAAACTCTGCATGAAACCATTATTCATTAAAAACAATGACCAGAAAACAAAAAACAAAACGAAATTTAAATAAATTGTCTGATAGGCAGCACATCATGCACTGAAATAAGTTAACCGCAATTTATTTGTAATAGCGCTTTTAATTATTCATGCAAGTACACATTATATTTCTTAAAATTTCTCAGTATCCCCACATAATGTGATCTCTCATTGAATGTTTAATGTGAAAACATTTCCTTCCCTAAATCTTGCATATGCTGACCACTTCATGAGGGCCAGGCATGTTTAATTTTTACATTGTTTACATTTAGCAAAACATTATCTTTTTTTGCTAGCCCATTCAGAAGTGAAACCCTGCAATTTATTACAATATAATGAAATAGTACAGGGTAAAAATACTGCATAATAAAAATATAATCATAACAATAATATGAAAGTAATGCCATAATTTTGATAATTACACTCCAATATACTGTTATAGGACCCCCTTTAGCTGCTACTCATGCAACAACTAGTGGAGTCATCTGAATCTTTGAATGCAACCTGAATTGTATTGTAATGAACAGACTGGAAATTCTGGAAAGTCCCACAGACAATATATTCAAATGGAAAAAGATGAGAGTTTGAGGTGCTCATTAATATCAGTTTATTATATAGCAGCCCTCTTAGTCACTGGTCATTGGTCGTTACATTCTTCATGTCTTATTGCATGAACAGTGCATGAAACCATGGTGACAATTCCATTGAATCTCTTGGGAGGACGAAGCGAGTAGGGGGGGGGGGAGGTGGGGTGGGGGGGGTGTTGCAGTGGGGTTCTCTTATGAAGTGCAATAAAGGCCCGTGTTGGACTGCAGTTTCAGCTGCCTGGTCTTTAATGAGGTTTTGGTCACATGTCAAACTGTAGGGAAGTGCTGCTGGGGGGATGATCTTTTTATTCGCCGTAGAACCATCGGTCTCGGGCCTGCAGAGTCTGCCCTCGAGTGGACGTCTTTGATGGAATCTAACAGGCAGGTGAACAGACACCTCAGAGCCAGGCCAAGGCCCTCTCGGAGTTACTGGAAGTATAAAAGCCTTTTTTTTCACTGGTGAACCTGCTTGTTAATCTGAACAGAGGGGAACTGAGAGGCAAGTCTATGCACCCTGCGGGACATTTTTGTCAAAAAAATAAAAGAAAATAAATCCCAGTACCTAAAGGCTATCGATGCCTTTCGTGGGCCCTGGTAGCTGGGCTACGAGCTGCAGTTTGGGCACCCCTCGCTGGCATTATTTATAACCCCCGTCTCCAAAGGCAGTGAGAGTACACCGCCGTTCTGCGGGGAATACGTTAGCAAATATATGAGGCGGAGTGAAAAGATAGACATTTCATGGATCAACGAGAGCCAAATCCACTTAAATGAACGGAGAGCTGCTCTCCTGGCTTTTCAGTAACAAGCCCGTCCTGCAAGTTGATGCCCAAGGGGGAAAATAAGAGAAATTTGTTTTTTTTCCCCCTCCTATCCCCTATGCTTTTAGAAGTACTCCTGCCAGCCCATGCATAAACATGTGCTAAGTGTAGCCATTGTTGATGGACTTTAGTTATAACTACTTAACCTTTTAAGCACCGATAGGGCCTTGACAGTTAGTGGTTATCATGCTCTTTGGGTACGACGAGGCCTCATTAACATCAGAATTGAAGAGACAGCCAGGAGGCATTAACTAGACATGAAAGGAACTCAACCAAAAGCGGACGTGATGAAATATATATGGCTGAATACCCACACTGCGCTAATTTGTTACATAAAATATGCACAGCAGATTCTTAAAAATGGTTTTGTCATAAATGTACAATGTAAAACATTGATGAGATGTGCATGTTTAAGGGTGAGTAAAAGGGGTAAGTTCATAGAACGTTTAAAACGTGGCAGAACATTTACCGTCGTTAAAAGTTCTCCTGACATTGACTGGTGTTAAAAGAAGTGTGCAATGGTGTGGGATCAAACTTTCAGCAGTGACGCCGAGCAGAGGCCCAGCACATCACGGATAGCGTGAATTCACTGCACAATGCATCATGGGAAGGCACACGCTTCAGTTTCAATTGCTTGAATACGCTTAGGAGGTTAAATTATTCTTCACAAATAGGGGTGATGCATTTTTCTAAATTCATAACTCAATATCAGGATGTTAATTCATCGATTCAATAATTCAAGTAATGAATAATGGGGCGCATTCCTGGTACTCAGATGAGATTCAATATGAAATGTTTACCAGCATTTTAAGATGCATGACCATTCATGAGTGCATGGAATATCTTTGAATCGGTCAAATGTAGCCATTAAGACATTGCACATAAAATCATTTTATTTAGTGTGTACTGTGTTTTAATATCACATGCTGGGAGTAGAGGTCCAATAACCTAGAAAAAATATTTTCAATAAAAATATAAAATGAATTGTTGGGAAATGTCATTTAATAAATGCTCATTCTAAAATCTTGAATGCAAGTCCACTCAAATGATTCAAATCAATTGAAAATATAATCAAACTGAATATGGAAAATGAGCTTTATATAATAAAGGTTAAAATATGTCTGTTATTTCTACATCACTGAGTGCATTAATGTGATAATTGATGAGAGGCTTCCTTCCACAGGCTTCCTATTTTCCCCAGTCTTTAAAAGTCTACAGCCAGCGTCAGCAGTGACTATAATTACATCAAAGCAGTCCATGTTAGACAACACAGAGTTGGTTGTCTTGTGAAATGTTCAAGGAAGTGTAACCTCAAAAGACAGGCCATCTGTCTCTTTAACAAGGCAAATCACCTGTTCGGTTTTGTAATGGCCTTTAATGTACGTTATAAATATTTAAATTATGCAACATTTTAAATCTTTTATGCATGATTTTAGAACATGTGTGCTAGTTTGAAGAGCCCACCTTCTGAGAACGAGACTAAGCTCCTCCGAGCAATTTCAAATTTTATTCGCGTGCTGACGTTGATTTGATGAAATTTTTAAAAGCACATGGTAGCAGCGTGTCACCCGCAGTAAGCAGCACAAGTCGTCAGTAAAGCGCATGCATTTTAAAACTGCATTAAAATGAATAAATAAATAAATAAATAAATGAAATTGTTGACAGTTGATGCATACTTTAGCTGGCGTTGACAGATAGCAGAGAAAGCTAATGTGACAAATACGAAGGTCATGCAGCTTCTCATGAAATTTCACATGGGTTCTCTTAGAAGTATCTCAAACTATTATATGGCTGGACACATAATTTATAATAATCCATAATATTAATACTTTATTAGTTTATATTAGTATCTTCATTCATTTAAAACCTTTTTGTTTAACTCTGTGTTTGAAGCCTTTATACTTTATTATTATAAAATTATTCCAAGCGCAATATGAGACTGTATCCATGATCAAAACTTTCTATTAAACAACTTCAAATATACACAGATTTCATAATATTATTAGACACACTTCTTTGCAAATGACTGCTTACATTTGATTTATATTTTCCCATTTTATATTTTGCTTAAAGGGAAACTGGATCCCTGGAAAACCGTTACAGTAAACTGTGACTGAGTGCACTGATATTGGTGGAAAAAAAAGAAATAAACTGGCTTCACAGAAATTTATATTTTGACTCAGTATTTTACTGGTCTTTTCTATCAGAAAGGAATTCAGATTAACTTGTGTTATATTGAGATTTATGAGAGAAAGTAGATTACACATGCTTAAACAATGTACCTGAATATTGATTAAATATAGTCAAACTTCTTGGAAATATTTATGTACATTACAGAGTTGTAGACATTATTATTTAAAAACCACCCCTTTCACTTATTTACTTATTTATTTCTTTGTTGTGCAAATGGCAATAGACCTTTATTATTAACATGCCATGCATGATTCCTGTAATACTCTAGGCAATGCATTTTGTAGTGATATCAGTTTAGTTTAAACAAAAATAATGCAAAGTAGGTGAAGATTTTGAACAGTTCTTAATTCCAAATAAATGCTGAATCCAGATGAATCCATTTTAGTGTGTATTGGTTTCATCAAAATGTTACAACAGTGAAATATTTATAATTACTAAATATTTAGAAGTTAGCATAAAAAATGAGCACTGCCACGGATGTTACTGCTTACACTGTACCAGATGAATGATTTGTACACTTTAAAAATATTATATTTATAAACATGGTTTTCAGTATGTATATGCACCAATCAAGCAAAAGCAAAAGCACAACGTAATTTATATTTAATTTATATTTTATATGGAAAATAACAGTAAATTCTTATTTTACAGAGGAATGACAGCATGTTAGCATTAGCTTATAAACAAACAGAAAAAAAACATGAAAGTGAACAGTCAAACTCATATGAAATATAAGAGTAAAACTCAGTAGCTTACATACTGAGCCAAGAACCATGTGGCTGGGTTGCAGTTAGTCCTCCTTACCTGCAGATGGCAGACTGGCTGTAAGCAGGTCCCTCGGTGGCACTAAGGGCCTGGCCCACCTGAGTTTGCGTCAGGCCCAGGGACAGGCGGCGGATCTTGAAAGCTTTGGCAAATTCGCGGATCTCCTCCAGGTTGACCCCATCCACTTCACTAGGAGCGGTCTGTGGATCTGTGGAGATCCAGAGAGGCGTGCCTCAGTTACATATCACAGAACATTGCCCAGCTTAGGCACTTGTCCATTTTGTTCATGTCACAGCTGCTTTTTGCTATTTGTAATGAAAACTTAATGGCGTTTGGTTTAATGAGCAAAAAAGTTGGTGGCTCAGCTCAGACTCACTCAGGGTCACACAGAGGCAGTAGTTAGCACTATTGTTAGCATTCCAGTCGGGTCTTAACATAAATGTTCAACTTTATGCTAAGCAAATTATGTTATGTGTTATGTGTGTTGTGTGCACCTGCATTTCATATACCATTCACACCTTGCTTAGAAAGGACCACTGGCAAATTATTATATTATTATATTTGTCAGTGTACGGTATGTGGAAGGGAATAAATTAAATATAACATATATGTTATGGTTTCATGAGATCATGCGTAGCACTTGAACTGTGGTACGATTAACAGTTCAAAAATAAGCTCCAGTTTATCTCTAGCTTCAATTCACCCGTTCCACTCTATTGATTTCCTTATTCAACATGGCCAAAATTTATTTTGACATTTGATCTTTATTTTTTTTTTTTACTTTTCTCTGGAAGGCTTTCTGCATAGCCTAACTGATGGACAGAGATGTGGCTCAGCACAAATAAAGCCTGCACTGGGGCAGTGAACAGAGACCCTTCAGGACTATATTGTACATTCCTTTTTACTTTTGTGCATTCCAGTAACATTCCAGGCTGGCCAGAAGTAAGGGTAAAAGCAAACTGTTTCGACACAAAATGGTTTTCTTGATCTAACCTTTGACACGCAAAGCACTACATTCTATCACACAAAGGCAGCATTTCACCAAATATAATAATTGCGCTGCATTAATATCTGCCATTCTTAACATTCCTCATGTATCAGTGTAAAAAAAAATAGATAGCCTGAAAATAAAGAGCATGAAAGGAGATCTCAAAGAAGAGCATTTCTAAGTGCACCTTTGAAATGGTTTTTACGTTAACCCACATCTCCTTGGGTGAATCGATCCAAAGAAATGCTGGATTTCTTTGTGTGTCATATGCTATATGAATCACTGGGTCTAAGAATAACAAGAATCCCTCTGCCAAACGGAATCCGTCAAACAAAACACGAGAATTAATGTTACAAAGCCATTCTTTGTAGATGGAAAAAAACAGGTCCTATTAAAATTCATGAATGTAGGAACTATGGGGTAGCATCGCTTTGACATAGTTATCCAGTCTGCATGAGACATTACATTTTTTTGTAACTAGACTTATATCAATAATTTCACCAATTGGTTGATCAATTTCGGCAAATATGTATTTACAGATTTTATGAATATTATGTTGTATATTTTCTTTCATTTTTACATTGAAACAGTCTTTTTATGTACTTTTTTCACCTATATTAGATTATATTAGATTAGATTCAGGTCATTGCCTTTTAAGACAACGAAATGCGTCCTCTGCATTTAACCCATCCTAATTACTTAGGAGCAGTGGGCAGCCACAGTGCGGCGCCCGGGGACAAATTCCAGTGTTGTACTGAATCAAATTTTGAATAATATGCAGAGCTTGTAGAGTAACTAATATAATTCCATAATTATTTGGGTTCATCTGAAGCCTTCATAGTTTGTATAAATAATGACAAGCATGTACTACGTCAAACCAATAGTTGACGCAATAGTATGTAAGATGTCTTAGTTTTGATGTCAGCTGGAAGGAGAATAGGTAGGCGTTAGACTTCTTTGCTTGTTAATGTATTCACATACTTTTGTATCATGCCATACTGCCACTGAAAAAACCCACATCATTCATTAAATTAATTAAAAAAGACACGTTTGAAATATAACTACTATCTGCCAAGAAATTCCATTATTTCTTTCCAAATGAATTGCAACTGTAATGCATACGGTCCATATGTATTTAGCAAATGTAGACTTTGGCATACAAATACTTACCCTTTGTTACGTTTTAACCTAATTAATATTAATTAGACTTCATGAATGAGTGTTGACTGTGCCTGTGCCCAACTAAGAAAATCAATAAATATAAAAGTAAGCCCATGTAAATCATTCATGCTGGTGTATTATTAATGCAATATTCTTTCATGCGTATTTAAGGTAAAATCAATAGGCAATTGCTATCTCATCACCCTTCATTAATGACACTCTCTTCTTCTGTGGCTATAGATGAGTGAGTTTGAAGGATTCTCTGCCCCTCCTCTGGGGTAGAGACAATGTAAACAGAAGTTGGGATAGTTGTTGTAATCAACACATTGATAGCTGCAGCTTCACTGCATCAACGACAGCTTTGTAAATAAGTTCCTACAGGCAGTTTTTTCAAGTGAAGGACTGTTGGCAATCCACATAATATGCTTATTGGACTGGTTCTCAGACAAGAGACATTTAAAATAGTCAATCAAATTCACTAGTTGCCAGTTTCCATTATGTTTTCCAGTTCATCTGAAAATTGATACTAATCTAGGGAAAAGCATAAAAATGTTTTTAAAAAAAATTATAATAATAATAATTTTTTTAAATTCAATATATATTGATTTATGCAAGTTAACAATTGGATCAACAAGATATGTTGTCCTGTATAAGGTTGAGGAAGTTTTTGTGCCTTTTTATACCAAATTATTTTATACATTTATTTAGAAATGATAATGGCATAAGATAAGATATTGTTGTGTCACGTGATAACCCATTAATGCAATTGGTTTGTCGATCTTAAGACACAACTTTATAAAATTATTGACAACCAAATTAATGTTTCTCTTTCGTACATGTATAAAATGTAAGTATGCATATAAATACAAAAATCGCAATACTATATGCCTGAATTTTGGAAAATCACCGTCAGTTATTATGCCACACCATGGTCAAACAGTATGTTACAAAAAAAAATCTAATCAGATGTCTTGGTTCCCCTTAATGATTTTAAATGCAGTCTGCAACACAATAACTGGAAAGGATATCAGTTTTGAAATGTGCGACTACAGATCATTTGTGATACACAGTAAGATTTCCTGTGTTAATTCAATTCTAACAATGCTAATTCAACTCTTAACAAATACCATTTGGTCCCAATCTGGAATGTTGGACCACATGTTATCTGTTAAGAGTTGTAATAACAATGTTAAAGTTGAATTACCACTAGACTTTTTACTGCATATCACAAATGAACCATACCAGCTTTACCTGTATTTCTGCAAATACATAGTGCTCATGTCTGCATCTGTTTTTGCATTGGAAGGATTGCAACTGGTATATTGCAGCCAGGTCATGCTTTGAGCACTCAGAGCAAAATACGTGGGTTTTACATTGCGTTTTACCTGGAAAAGTATAGGATAAATAAATGATAATTATATAAAATTGACAGCATATATAAATATACTTTTTCATATACAGTAAAAGCGCTTTACAGTGTCCATTCACCATCCTTCACAAATGCAAGCCTTTTTCCCCTGTATCATATGTACAGTAATCGACTTCTGAGGCATGAACTACTGGTCACATGATACACATTCACATTCAAACTCTTGCAACGAAATGAAATTTTCTTGCGGGGTCCAGATTGGCAATCAGTTTATGATCGTTTTTTTATTTTTTATTTATTTATTTTTGTTGTGGTTTCAAAACATATTCCCTGGTGTAAGTGCTGACCAAGGACAAACTCTATCTGACACACGAAGCTGAGCCAGAGCAGTAAATTGATGAGATGAATAGAGAACGCACAGGCATTATGTATGTTTTGACACATGGAAAATAGTCCATTGCCCATGTCCGTGCCAGATTGATCAATGCCAAATCCTTTTTATTTCATTCTGAACTCCATTATGGATGTCTTTGAAATGCAGACTTCAAGGGAATTGCCCGTGACAAATGAAAATTTATCTGACTGAAAAATAAGGGTTTTTTTGTTGTTTTTTTTTCTAATGTTTTTTATTTTATTTTTTTTAAAATACCCTCACTTTATTGACAGACTTGGGCTGCATGATTTATATGGCTGCACTGAGGACTGTAGCTCTTTCTGAAAATCTCTTGAAAAACTTTTGCATTCAACACAGGCACAGAAGAGTGTTTAGTTGCCTCGAATGTCATTACAGATGAAGAGTGAATTATGTACTGGTTCTCACTACAGCCACCAGTCTGTCCGGTAGAAGAGGCACTACTCACTGCTAAACTGCTCAGAAACTCTTTTTATTGCTATAGTATGCTTGCAAAAGTTCATACTACTGATATTGTTTCACAACTTAAGCAAATACATAAACCTATTCTGTCATAACCCAAGTACACAATAGAGAGACAACAGTTAATACAAAACAGACTGACAGTAATGGACTAGGATTAAAGACAATTAATGTCTATTTACACTTTTTTCTCTGTTAGCAGGGTTTCATTAACATTTTCTTATCTATTATGTTTCGTTCAATTCATAACCTGTTAACACAAGAGACCCTACAGATGGAGACAGGGACAGGGTCAAGTATTTTTCTCCACCTTGTATTACTGATGATGACAGCTTGCTGATGACAGCTATGTGCTCTTCCCAAATGTTTTACATGATCTGAATCGTTCTGTATTTATCTTGGACAAAAAATGTCAATTGTAAGACCTCACAAAAAAAAAAAAAACATGTATGGTTATGTGTGTGAACTGTATAAATGCAAGTATGCATGAAGATTTTTGGGCAAGTGCTCATGTGTCTTTTGGAGGAGATATGGCAGTTGGCAAAGATACTCACTGCTGACCAGCTGCCCAACACTGAGGGCAGATGAAGAAGAGGAGCTGGAGGAGGAGGAAGAGGGCTGACGCATGGGACTCTGGGACAGAGAGGCCTGGCTGTGTGGCAGGTGGAGGAGGCTGGCCTGGGAGGATGCAGGGCCTGTTTGTCCCTGCTGTGCCTGAGGCAGCTGTGGACCCACACAGATATAGGCACAACCAGGGTTATCATGGCTTCCATTTTAACAACAATGGGTTATTTACCACTGATAATCAATGTTATACAATGTTTTTGTGAATTGAAATCAGAGGGCTTTTAAATATTCCCTTCTCAAAGCCTGTAGTAAATTAAATGGGAAGGCACTGTTGGACATATCCTCCCTTAATTATCCTTTTATCTGGAAATTTGTTATTTTCATGTGCTCAAGGCATGGGACAGGCATGAAAAGACATTGATTATAATAATGTAATACCATATACAGTATGTTATCTTTGTAAAACAATAGGAACAAATCCTTAAAATCACTTTACTGGGTTATTTATTTTTGTTTTTAAAAACATTTTTATGTTTTAAGAAATGGCTCAATCATCCAAGCGCAATTAGTGACACATTTGTAATTCCGCAGCAGCTTTGCAAAGGGTACAATTTCAGCAATATATTCTTCAGCGAGTCACTCTCAGCTATTTCAATTGTGTGCGTACGTGTGTGTGTCATTTCCTTTCGGAGATACAAAGGAAAGTTGAAGGAAACATCAGCACACATCAATGGAATGGGTAAAGAAAACCTCTTATTCTATGTGAAGAAACCCAGCGCCATTAATATCTCCACGCGATCTGAGCTTGTCGTCGTACAGTGAGACAAAGTGTCTTTTTCACTTATCTGTGGAGGCGGTGATGGCTCCAAGCCCCGCAGGAAACATTTTGGGGACAGTGTGCATCTAAGTACGAAAAGCTCTTTTCCGTTCATAAACCTCGTCCGTCGGTCTTTTAAAACAAGCATTGCATAAGAGACATGACTTCTGCATTATTAAGGACCGTTTGATTCCAATGTGATGAACTCTGAGACTCGGGGACGGCTAATGCTTCGCTAATGCATCTCTGCAGGGATCGTGGGTAATGCTCTGTGAGAAAGATGGCGGCTTGTTACGTTGCGGCGAGACAGGCTACCGTCGCTAGCTTGGTATCTGCAACTTGTATCACAGATGTTTTCTTTCCCCCTATGTCGCCGTGCCATTGTGTCCACTAATTACCGGGCGATTTTAGTGGAGGTCTTTAGGATAGAGGAATTACCAACAGGGACATTCTGAGCTAGGAAGACATCCAGGCAGAAAATATTCATAGCGCACGGTACATCGCATCCCACCATCAACAGCGCCGCGTTTCAGCTGTAAAACAGTGCATTTTCATGTATTATGCACGAATAAATTGCACCTACAAGATCAAGCTGATATCCTCTCACTGTAAAATGAAGGGTGGATCTTTTTGAAAAAGTAGGTTGACTTTTTTTTTTCCCCTTCACCATTAATTATATTTTCTTCAGTGGGTGTTTGTTTGGGTGGCAGGGGATGTCAACAGTGTTGCTCGCGCTGTCAAAACTCTTGACAGGCTAGAGGAATCATCTGGCATTGCAGGGAATGTTCCTGACTGCTGTGCATGAAAAAAAAAAACCCCCATAAATTATAAAAATGACAGATTCACGGGCTGCTTTGAACTGCAGGCAGATTATGGTTATTTGTTCTTTTCTTTCTTCTTTATTGTTAATGCAGGAACTTTTCTCAACAATGCAATCTAAATGTAGATCTGGTGTCACGTAAACCGATACTAAAGTGCCCTTGAACATTGTGTGCTTTTGTAGGCAATGGAAATTTGCCACACACAGCAGTCCTGTAACTTATTCCTCTGCGAATGTGTAAATACGAAGATTCATGCTTATATCACAAAAATTGTTTTTGTTCACCTTTTTTAAAAACACCTGTTTATGTTTGTGTTGTGTTACTTGCAAGAAGAGCAACAATGTTTCCCTTTATAAAGCGCCGTTCTTGTTCTGTACGTAAAAGGCAACATAGTTCAGTTCAGTCTTTGGTTGCGTTGCCTATTTATCGTTTCATTTGCAATACTTTATTCAAGATAATTCAGTTAAACTCTTCTCACAAAGCTCACAGCCCATAGTTGCACAGTGAGCGGTTTGAGCAGATTGAAAGTTGTTTTCTAGTGTCTTCACGCAGCCGCGGACTTTTTAAAAAACTTGCTTTTCAGCGTTCAGTAGCATTCGCCCGCCTTTGACAAATGGCCTACTTAGATAGAGCATACACGACTGTGCCGAACTGCATTAGAGCCGCAAAGACAGAGAGGCTCATATTTCTTAAAATTTGTGATTATGGAGGGGTGTTTTTTTTTTGTGGGAGGAAAAAGACGGGGCGGGGGTGGGAGTGGAGGGTGTGAGGGTGGGGGGGTGGGGGGGGGTGGGGGGGGCGCGTTTGGGTTTTAAGTACGGTGATGAAAAGCGCTGTTTTTCGCTGTGCACTGCAGGGGCTCCCACGGAGTGCCTGCAGCTCCGTCTGAACGAGGTTCTGACAGGCGCTTTACGCCGAGAGAGAGAGAGAGAGAGGGAGAGAGAGAGAGAGAGAGAGAGATGCACGAGACTCGCTAGCCTGCTCCTTATTGCCAGCCCACGCTTTTTATAAAGGGGGGAAGGGCACTTGTGGAAAAAACAGAGTATCTTATCAGCATGTTGACAGATTTCAGAGCCTGTAATCTCACTGTCTTTTTTTTTTTCCTTTTGCATGTTCCTGTAATCTTAACTGCTTGTGTCAAGACTGTAATTTGGAACAGATTTATTGAAAATGGCTGTTTATAAACACTGAAAGCGATAGAATTTTCAGTCTGGCTATGATTTAGAGTAGAAAAAAAATCTTCAACTTGTGTTTACAAAGTGACTATGACTGGATGACAGGGACTAAGAAACTGGGTTAAATGAAGTTATGAACAGAATATGAATAAGCTATTCAACACTGTAGCCTTATAAGGTTAATATTTTAAACAGGATCTTATGTGTACATAAATTCAGCTTGAATTCAGTCAGTCCTTTGATTACTGTAACCAGAAAAATAGTTCGTGTATTGTATTTGTCAGTTTGTGTGGGCTTTCATGTGTGTATATACGTGTGTGCGCACGTGTGTATGTGCGTGTGTGTGTGTTCATGTATGTGCTAGTGTGCATGTCTGTATGTGTGTATCTACCTGTTGTCCTGGTTTTATAGGTGACAGTGTAATTCCCTGGGTGTTGATGACTGGCAGGATCTGGTTGCCAATGACAGTGGCAATTATCTGGCCTTGGGCATTGGTCAGGAGCTGCGGCATGATTGGCTGGACCTGCAGCCCTGGAGTCCCGGTCCCTGATTGGCTTGAGGGCCCAGCAGAGTTTGGCATCAGTGGGATCGTTCCAATGATCTGCAGCAAAGAGGGAAGAGAAAGAGAAAGAGAAAGAGAAAAAGAGAGAGAGAGAATAAATGACCACACTCAGAATCCATTCATTAAAAATATATCTCACACGACAGCAATTTCAACAGAATGGGCACACACTCAATTTTATTCAAATTAATTTAAAAGTGAAAGTATTCCACTGAAAAAAAAAGGCACTGGTGAGCTCCATTGCGGCGAGTGCACAGTGGGAGAAGCACCGCAACGTGAGGGTCGGTTTGCTCCTGCGGCCGACCGCCACCTCACCGCATCTCCGTAGCGACGCGCGTCAGCTGGGACGCGGGAAAAAGGTCAGCTCCGAATACCTGTCTGTGTGCTGGTGCAGACCACTGACCCTATCATCCACTGACAGGGCGAGGTAAGAGGAGGGGGGGGGGGGGGGGTTAGGGCGGGAAGGGGTCCTGATAATGGGACGGCTGAGAGTTCCCCCCTCCCCCGTGCCCTCTCATCACTAATTCAGTAAGCGGGATCCCAAACCCCCCCCCCCCCCCGCCCCACCCCCCAACCTCATCTTCCCTCCTCCTCTCCTCCTCTTTGCCTCCGCTGAAATAAGGAAGTGGAGATCAAAGTGTGCAATCTCAGAATGTCGCCAGGGCCTTTTAGCGGGAAGCTCAGAGGTGCGAGAGATAGAGTGGAGCCAACATGGCTCCGGGGGGGGGGGGGGCTTAGTGCCTCTTGACAATGATGAGGGTTAATGCCATCCAGAGGCTCTTCCTTTGATACGGCCCATCGCTGCTTCGGAGATTATTATCGATACACGCGGCGCTACGAGGCCTTGGAAGTGTGCGGCCTGCCATTATGCTACCAATCCAGGCTTTTGTTCTTTAACACCGCACAAAGAGGGAGATGAGACTAAGCTGAAAAGCACTGCGGCGTATTTGTAAAGGTTTTTTAAAAAACCGGGTGTGCGTGCATGTTTATGTGTGCATATATAAACAATATTTGAATTATAATGCTATAGATAAATTAGCATTGAATAGTTAGCATTGCTGCTTGCCATATCATTGCAGCTGTGTTAATCGTTTAATAACAGCAGTACCGTGTCTGAGCACTTTCAATGAGATTCTCAGGACATAAATAACCAAACATAGTGCTATTGCACTGATGCTGTGCTAGGTGGTGCTGAGAACATAGGATTTGCAGCACCAAGGAGTTTACTTTTTGTTGAATATGTGTAGCAATTACATTTTCTATTACAACGTCTCCCGTGAATACATTTTAAAAGTTTTTAACATAAAATAATGTTGTTCATTATACTGCACTATTGTTCCTTTTTGATCAATATTTCCTTGGGATTTCTTTGTTTTTTATGTAGATACAGTACATTACATTTACATACAGTAATCCCATGTTAGACAAAGAAATACTATATGGTTAAAATACTGTACAGTGCCCTTGAAATCAGACAACCATAATTATGGATCGTTTATGTATTTATATCAAAGCTATTTGTTTATTTTGCGCATTATCAAAATTAAATTCAAAACCAATTCTCTTTATTGTCATGTGTGTAATTCATACATGGAGATACAGATTGCAACAATTGATATGTAATAAATTATAATGAATCAAATAAGTAAAATAAAGCCCAATTACATAAATGGATAGATAGCTTTATTTTCCCCTGTGGGAAACTTTATTGTGTGACAGTTTCATTAAAGCATGTACAGCATTGTAAGAAATCTTTGTATAACAAAAACCGTAACAGAAAAAATGACAGACGGCGAAGATAAATTATACCAAGATGTTAACAGTATACATGAGCCGGGGATTTAGTCCTAAAGTCAAAATGCTCGAAATGAGATATTATTTTATTGTCTGTTGTTTATTTGTCCTGGGATTATTTTGAGAGGAACAGTGTCATGTACGGTGTGAAGGGTAGACAATGAAAAGAACAATGGCACAAAAGATGCTCGTGAGGAAAGTCACAAGCCAGGGTGTTGCTATGCACTCTGTATGAGGGACTGTGTGACAGTGACTCTACCCTGAACATGCTCCATCCAATCCACAAGGGAGCTACTAGACAAATAATAATATTACAAAGAGGAGGGATGTCACCCCACCACCGTACGACCAATTCCACAGATTCTGTGACTGAACATAATTCTAAGTGGAAACTCATAGTCGTGTGCAATCAACTGCTTGAGTTTAAATCTGTTCTGTGCTATTTGTTTCTTTTGCTCATTAATGTAAGTTTATTGTAGCGTGACTGGTGTATGGCTAAACAAATTAAGGATAAAACAGATAACCAGACTGCAGGGGAAATCTTTCTTATTATAAGTTGATAAGGTGCGTTAATATCACACCTAATAACCATTTCTTTTATGTGATTAAATTTACATTTTAAGAAAAAAAGTAATTCATATTAAACATGTCATTTGTGGTTTCCTGCTACGTAATTATTTTAAATACATCTTGCAGTCGCTAACCACATCCCAACATTTCATCTGCATGTCTTGGTTAAGAGCAGTGTTGTTAGCACAAATATGGCTTTCAAATATACTTAAAACTGACAACAAGTATTTCAGATTGATAAGCAAGCGACCATACACACATATCATATTTCATTTAATGCCAGGCAGCCATCGCACGTGGAGGTCTATCTAAAGGCTGCTGTCATAAATGCAACACGTGCAGCAGTTTCTGCAGGCAGGGAAGATCCTATGAGTGGAGGCCAGAGAAATCGCTGGGACCGCCATGTTGGGAGAGTGGACTGTCCAAACTATACTGTCTCGGTGTGCCGAGTTGTTACCGATGCCTCTGTCTTACAGTAGTTAAGACTGCCGTCCTCAATGACATGACTACACAGTGCATGGGCATATCCAGCATAGGCTACCATGTCCACAAGGAGTTAGTGATGGGTTTTTAAGTTCATAATCATTTTTGAAATAATAATGAAACTTTTACTTCATGCAAGTGTCTTTTTTTTATGGGGCGACATAGCTCAGGAGGTAAGAGCGATTGTCTGGCAGTCGGAGGGTTGCCGGTTCAAACCCCGCCCTGGGCGTGTCGAAGTGTCCTTGAGCAAGACACCTAACCCCTAACTGCTCTGGCGAATGAGAGGCATGAATTGTAAAGGGCTTTGGATAAAAGCGCTATATAAATGCAGTTCATTTACCATTTTTTTTTTTGACAATCTTTTAGTGTATCTACTCCTCTCTTTTTTGCAGTATAGTAAAGAATGATCAAAAGTTCCATGCAATTAGTTCAGATAAGAGCTGACGCAACAGGCTAGCTCAGTTCAGCTTACGCCACTAGCCGCTTCCCTCAAATCTGCAGGACGTCCTCCGTCTCATTGCGGTAAACCAGGAGCCGTCAGAGGGGCTGCGCTGCCCGTGGACGCCGGCGCTACGCGTCGGGGAGCGTATCATTTGCATACGGCTGTTCGCACAGCCACTCTTTCTGCTAATTTGAGCTGATTTCCCAGGCCCCCCCGGCGGCCTGCCTGCCTGCCTCCTCCCGCTCCCGGCTCTTTGACATAACGAGGAGGGATGACTGGAGAAAAAAAAGGCCGGTCGGCGATTTGTAATTCATCCCCGCCACGGCTCATTTGCTTACGTTGCTCCGCATTAGGAAAGAGATAATTTATCTCTCTCTCTCTCGGTCTGTGTCACTTCCCCGACTTCCACTGCCACTTAGCATATTTTATTGCGCCGACTGACGCTCATCTCTCCCGACACCCGCTTTGCATGCCTGCATAGCCGAGGACCTGCTCCGCTCAATTATTCATCCTCCGAGAACTACTGTAAGTGGCAGCGCTACGTCCACGTAGAGGAGCAGGGCCCCGTCAGTTCCTCTCCGTCCCTCGCCGAAACGGTACTCCCTTTCGCGTGTCACTTTCGTTCTTACATCACCATATTTAATTCCGCGGCACTTCCCGCTATCCGGATCGACAATTGTTACAACTTTACACGCGCTGAAACGCACTACCCATTTAAACGCGAGTAGGCGAATTGCGGCTGTTGAGAGGCGGTTATTTTCTCAATTCTAGAGAAGCACAATGCCTTTATGAATTCGATGTTATGACCTGCAGGTCCCAGAGATTTAACCACCTCCCCTCCGCTTCCTGCCGCTCTCTTCGTACTCGCCGCTGAGCTCCGCCTCCCCCCTGCTTCATCTTCGTAATCCTTTTCCTCACCATCAGAACTCTCTTCACCCTGTGTTGTTGCGTTATTTTACAGTCCGGATTCTCCCAATTTCTCATCTCTTTCCACAAACCAGAACTCATTAAGAATATGCTGCTTTGGTTTCCATAGGAATGTCACCCCACGTCTCAGGCCCTGACAATCTGTGATGCTAGTCATGGTCGCCAGGCAATTTTCTCTGCCCGTTTTCTTTCTTTTATTTTTCTTTTTGAAGGGAAATGGACACCGATACCGGAGAGAATGCCAATGCCAGTATCAAAGTGCTCCGAACTTACTTTATATATATTATTTTGAAATGGAAGCAAAAGCGTTCACCGTACTGTTCTTTATAAATCATTCACTATTAGATCAAATTTAATGTATATATCTATCCTGCTACGAACCAGCAAATATTTTTTGTCCTCTGTAGGGGACACAAGTCTCTGGTCTTAATCTGAAGAATCATATATTCTACTATGCTAAAACCTATGCTACAAGGGACATTCAATAAAAATAAAACAATTAATAGTATTTCACTGTAATATTTTTTATTTTTCTCATCCAAGACATTTGCCACCCAAAAAATGAAATTAAAATGAGTTAATTTTGTGTGGGCAATTCTACTTGCAGGGGGGTACTGCTGTAGCTCCTGCACAGCAGATTTAATGAGGTGGTGCTCTTGTCTGGAGGTCTTGGAGCAGGCAGCTCTTGGACTGACTGCGTCTCCTCTGTGGGGCCCCCGGTGGCTTCAAAGGAAAGCATGGGGTGAGGGAGATAAATGGTGCCGCACAATGGGGATTCAGAGGGATTTCGGGGGGAAGTGTGACGATGTGACACCGGGGGTTAAAGGTGCGCTCCGCTGCGCTGTACTTTGTGAGGGCGGCTTGACTTTTTTCGTGTCCCCATTGAAGGAACCCTCCACCTCCTCGTTCCTCAACCCCCTAGCCCCCCCCCCCCCCCCCCCCCCCCCCTCCTCCGCGGAGTTCCGGTGGTCTTTTCATAGGGTAGAGTGAGTCCAGAAGTCACTAGGCTTCAAATGACAATAACAGCAGTAGAGGCTTATACAGGTGAGGAAGAAAGAGGGAACAGTTGAAGAAATATTTCCTTTGATATATGTGTATCTCTTCTCTCCGGCTCCTGAGTGCCCTGACTCCTGCATTCAGTGCAGGCTGCCAACTGAGTCAAACAGCGTGGTTCTTTTGTGAAACAGACAATGGCCTACTGGGTATTGAACAGAAGCTATCAAATAGATTTGTTTTCACAGTGTGACTCGCAAGAAATGCGGCCTTATCGACCTTCCATTGGGAAAAAAAAAGACTTGATAAAAGTAATTAGTGGACAAATGTTAAGGCTACAATTTTAAGGCCTGATATAAACAGGTCTTTGCGGTGCTCACCGTGGACACTCATGACAAAGAGTATACATTTCACCAAGGTTTGGTTATATTACGCAATGTGAGCAGAGACTAATATCCGTGTGTAATTAAAGGACCGTTTACCTATGATTTAGTGTGCTGTCTTGCCTATGTAGCATTCAGACAATGTGAGATGGCCTGCTATTGTGAATAAATGCAATGGATCATACCATAACTCTACAATATGTGTGCAGGATGTTTGTGTAGGTATAAAAATGCCCATGTATGTGAAGGTACAATTAAAATTTAACACTTATTTATGATCTTATAATCTAAAAAACAGTTTAACTTATCACATTTCTTCGGTCAGACATTTCACAGTACACAAAACAAGTAAACAATTATATAAGTCTCTCTATACGGGACTATAGTTAGACTCACTGTGCCCCAAACAACAGTTGGCTGAGTGCATAACACAACACAACACAATGCAACGCAATGGAATACCACACTGCACAACAAAACACAATGATGAGAACAGGCCATTTAGCCCAACAATGCTCACCATTTCCCAACCACTAAAGGGTACCTAGTGCTCAGCATTTACCTACAAACTAGACTGTATCCAGCACCTTATCAAGACTGGCATTGAGAACCCCCAGAGTTTCTACCTCTACTACATGACCTGGCAATCTATTCCACGCAGCGACTACTCTCTGCGTGAAGAAATACTTCCTGATGTCTGTGCCATTATACGTAGGACTAGCTTCCCAAACGGATGCCATTCGGGATCTGCAACAGAACTGTTTGGAGACTGGATGATGAGGGCATTCAAAACAAATCCTCTTCAGCTGGCTAAAGAGCTGAACAAGCTTCATTCTCAAGTGCTTATTCATGAGCCCGGCATCGACTGCTATCTTTCTTTCCGGGCCATACCAGTCAACGCGCTGGCCGAACCTCTCTCCAGAAAGTGCTATTTCCGAAAACAAAAGACAAAACGTGCGCGTTTCATATTTTCTGTCCTTAACTAATTCAGGCTGTCAAAAGAACACCGTAAAGAGAGGAGGGTTAGGAGGAGAGTAAACTCAAGTAGCTGTTCTTGGGATGAAGTGGTAAATCGCCCTCGGCTCACAATGATGATCTTTAACAAGATCGGCTGCTGGGTTCTCAGGACAGAGTGGCACATTTATAAAGCTGTTATTGAAAAGTATTAATTCTGAATTTGCCTGCTTGCAGTGGGAGGTAAACCACAGCACGGCTGTGGCAATGGGAAATGTGCCACACAGCCATACAGACGTGCACAGCGCTTTGGGTTTTTGATGCTGTGGCCTGCACTCAAGCATGGGCCACACTTTGGTCCTCAGAACAAAGTCATACACAAAGAGCGCGGTACAACACTATCTTTGTCTTTGGCTCTTTTCTTGAAAGAGCCTGGAGGTGTCTGTCGGTCATTTGGTCAGGTCTCGTTCACTTATGAACTCACTGGTACAGTGAGCGCGGGGGCGACGCTCCGATTTCCAAAGACCCCCAGACGGAATAATGCAACCCCCATAATGAGGTAGGGAGCAAAGGCTTTAGCTGTAGGCTTTGACCGTTTCGGTGACCTGATTATGTCAGAGAGCGTCAGCCGCCGAGACGCTACAAAAGCGGAGAGCGTCCCATCAAATCCATCTCCCTCGCCATCAGTCCCCAGCGCTGCAGGCGCCTTGAGGGAGCGCAGGCAACCATCGAGCCTCGTTAGCGGCGTTTAGCATCAAGACGCTCGCGCGGCGAACACAACCGCGCGCGTGCGCACACCCCGCCACCACCGGCCACCTCGCTCCGCCACCACCGGCCACCTCGCTCCGCCACCACCGGCCACCTCGCTCCGCCACCACCGGCCACCTCGCTCCGCCACCACCGGCCACCTCGCTCCGCCACTGCCGGCCACCACGCTCCGCCCCGCGGGCGCCTGCCCGCGTGCTCAAGGGCGTGCACGCGAACACGGCGCGCACACCTTTGGGTGATCATGCACCTCTACGCCTTTCGGTGATTACGCTCCTATCCCCACCCAACCTCCTTCCGCTCCGAGGGATCCTCTCTCCCAAGCTGCATGTTAACTACCGCAAACCCCGAGCGATTCTCTACCTATGCATTTCCCATTCAATTACACCCAGTGCGCCTGACGTGAGCTGTGATTAATATGGCCGAGCCAAATGTACAAAAACCACCCCCCCACCCCCCCCACCACCCTTTCTCTGCTTCCCTCCTTTTGTGTTTCAGCGAGGGCTTAAGTCCTCCCTCATTTCCCGGCAATGTTTTGACACATCCAAACAAAACAAATGAGTAGACGCCGCTTGAGTTCGCTGCCGCTCTCAAAAGGCGGTCCTCTGGGATTTCAAAATGCGCGAAACATTTTTTTTTTTCATTGTTGTCATTGATGTGCATTATCCGTATGTGCCACACTCGTACACAGGCACTGTAGTGTTTACAAGTAATTGGCTCTAGATTGTCTTGGAGGTGCACTTCAGGAGTGCGCTAAGAGGGGTACAGGAAACGTCCCTAATGAAAATCCAAAATAGACAACTTTAAAAGTTTCAATGAAAAATGCATGCGCACAAATTTAAGAGCTACCCTAGACTACTCATCTTCCAATATATAATACATCTAAAACACATACTGGCAGCAGTTACAGGATGACATCACTTTCTAATCTGTAAAATCACTGGGCCTCAGCAGAATGGCCACACCTTGCAGATTCCGATGCACTTCCAAAGCATAAAACACCATATTACTGCAATAATGTCATTCCATTGAATGCAAATTCAATTTCATCTGATTCAACCTATCACTACTTATGCTTGAAAAATTAATTCAGATCTGTAGATGAACAAGCACAAAATAATGGGAAGAACACCTGATTATAGTCCAGTCTGACACATATACACATTCACAAACACAGACAGACACACAGGCAGACACAGATGCACCCACACACGTGCGTGCACACACGCACACGCACACATGCACACATATACACACATGCATGTACACACGCACACATACACGCACGTACACACACACACACAAGTCCTTCTACAAAGGCAAGCCGAAGCTATTTCTTGCACCATTATTTGAGGCTTGTTATGAGAAAGAAACTGCCTTGATGAAAACTGTGATGAAACAAGGGTTAAGGTAAATAGCACAGGGGTTGGCGTAGAGGGCACATTGTCTATACAATCTTCCTTTAATATGTGCTGTGTGCACCTGCGATAAGATGATTCATTAGATAGGGCCCTGCTCTGACAAGCATCATCGTTCAAGCCTCTGGCTACTGATGGAACAATTCTACACCCACCCCGTAAATATGACAAGGTCAGCGTTTTACTCAGACGCACGGCGTTAAGAGGAAGTGGGCTTTGCTTATTCCTGTGAAGCTTAACGTGTGGCGGTGTAACCTGCGTGGTGAACGTCCTCATGCAGATCACACGCTCTGTCAAGAAAAGCACGAGACAAGCTCCTGCATGTCATTTCCAAATAAATAAATAAATAAATAAATAATACATTTGTTTGTTCATACCGGATGTCAGTCAGCTGTACTGCTCGAGGAATATTTCATCTGAGGTACACTGGCCCTTTTTTTCCTCTTTGGGTGTGTGTAACATACGTGTTGGTGTGCGGTCTGTGAAGTGGACCGTGAAGAGGTGCACCCCAGGAACACAAACTGCTTGCCCTCGGCACTGTCTACAAGAATCTCCGAACTGACACTCCGTCCTTTCTTCTAATGAAACTCAAAGATGTGTGTGTGGTTTGACTAGGTGCAAAAAGTTACACAACTAGTATTATTATTATTCTTATTATCATTTTTTTTTTTTCTAATAATAATAAGAATAGTCATTACCATCATTATATTATTATTATTATTATTATTGTTATTATTATAATATAAATAATTTAGTGCACCATGCTTTATTACAAAATGATGATAAGCATGAATAATCATGACAACCTCAAGGGGCAGGAAGACTGTACAATGTCAAAAAGTCCAAACATTCCCTCCCGCACTGCAGATACACTGCACTCACAGCTGACATCAGCAGCCCGCTCGCTCGCTCGCTCACTCGCTCACCTGTCCCTGCGCGTTGGTGACCAGCTGCCCAGAGGCTCCCTGCAGGCCCGGGAGGGCGTTGCCGAAGGCCGGGGAGCCGGCGATGGAGCTCATGGCCGCCGCTGCCGCCGCCGCCGCCGCCGCCTGGCTGGCTAACGGGTTCAGCTGCAAGAGAGGAGCATCGGTGAGCCGCACGGAACAGCCCCGTCACTCCCGCGTCAGCTCACAGCCGTTTCACGCGAGGCACACGGCACCCTGAACGGCCCCGTCCTTCCCCACCCGCGTCGACCGATCATAGATTTGCTCACATTAATACAGTTTCACCGTAGCAAAGAGAGGCATTATCCATTTCAACTTGAAGCATTTTTTGTCGTCGTTGAAGGATTTGGTATGAGACGCACAAATGGTAGCTGATGCATTAGCCCTCTTTTCAATGCTTTACAAATGTATATATTTATGTATGGTAAAGCCTTGTTTTCCAACATTTCCAGTGCCCACCCTTTTATTCATCTGAAGCACTTACCTTCAAGCCAGTGACTCTGTGCAGCTCTTTTTGGCCTGGCAAAAAAATTTGTAAGAGCCAATGCATTAGTAACCAGAGTAACCACCAGCTGCCATAATCCCATTATAGTCCTGTATGAGGCCAATTGTGTCTCTTCACCACAGATTCCAGGTATAAAAGGGAAGTGATTCAGGGTTTAAATTTGGCACTGTTCATCGGGGCTCCGTAGTGTAAGTCACTATTTAGTGTTTTTACTTTGAGTCTTTTTCCTTAGCCTGAACTTGGTCCCAAGTCACGGCACAAGTGGGACACAGACCGGAGAGGTATATAACGTCTGGAGACTTTATGGAACGATTGTTAGGCGTGCGTGTGAACCCTTAAAAGAGATGAAACCATCCTTTAAGGCCTTTGTTTTCCATCCCAGTTTCCCTGGGAGACTCGGCTGTGCTGTCCAGCGCAAGGCTCGAGGGGCCCCGGTGAAAAAGTGGCCTGTTTACAACTTTAAGTGTTCCTGTGGCCCCACGGGGGTCTCCTAGGCCTGGTGGCATTTTAGAGGGGACACTCAACCCAGACCAGGCCCCTTTAACAATGGAGGGAACTTAAACAGCAATGCATCACTGTAACTTGTCCTGTCATCTTCACAAACCAGTCTGACTATGAACTATGGGCCATTCCACCCTTACTTTTGCAGGATGAACTGGGGGGTCCTCCCTCCGATCCTCCCTGCTCCCTCTTTATTTCAGCTCCCTGACTCTCCATTTTATTTTCTTGGACTCAAGAATCAGCATGATGAGTATTCTAAAAGCTGGTGTCTGGTTTTTGCTCTGGGACAGCCCATGCAACAAGACAGGAAATTTACTTTTGAAAATTAACTGCTGATTGGGTTGTAATGCACAAGGGCAAAGCCCAATTAGGTTGTACAAGCAGATCAAAACTGAGGCAAGTTGTACAAATGGAAAATGTGTACAACAGATTTAGGTTTGAGAAGCGAGGTTTGAGCAAGTAAAGTAAACCTGTAGGTAGAGATACTAAGAGCTTGGATGATCCGTTTTACAGCTCATCCAGGTTCAAATTTTCTGAAAACATGTCACAGTGACCAAATATAAACGTCAAAAATCATCTGTCAAAAATCATCTGTCAAAAATGATTGCAGTTAAGAGATAATAGATAGATAATAATCTAAAAATGAAAAAAAGAATAACATTACTCATACTACTACTACTACTACTACTACTAATAATAATAATAATAATAATAATAATAATAATAAATGCATACATAGATGTGCATTAGGTTGGGCTTAATGCATAAGGCTTGACATTGACTAAAAATTTCAGAGTTTCAGACAGAGATTTGATTACATAAGTATCATTTGACAACTAACCTTCACCAAAGAAATCCTCCTAACCTTATCAAAAGGTTTGAAACATAGCCTTATTCCAGGCTATAACTCCTCTGGGGTTTCAGATTTGTCTGACTGAGACTATTCAGTTGCTATACATTTTTAAAATAATAATCTATGGCCATATTTTTTTTTACTGTTTCTGAAATCAAATGGAAAAAAATGTCATTGAGCGATCAATACTTTTTCATTGACAGTAAAGGTTAAGCACATTAAGAACGACACTGCATTCCTCTTTTAAAATCTTATTTTATGTTAGCGGCATTAAATTGGCCAAGATTGATGTCCCGTCTGGCTTGGAAGTCAGCTCTATGGGCTTTCAGTGCAGAAAACAAAGAGGAGCCCATCAAGACAAGCAGCGCTATTCTTTATTAAATCTCTTTCTAGCATTTGTCCTTCTCAAGAGTCAAATGGCAAACTGCTATATCATGAACTGCCCTATTTCAATATTACAGTTATTCTACATTACAAAGATCTGGTGAAGGATAAAAGCAAAGAGTACCCACAAATAATTGTATTTACATGTCTGTTTATTGAATATACGAGAAAGGGTAAGGAGGTTCAGAAATGTTCCGCTCTGGGATACTGAAGTACTGTATTCTAAGGGTGCAAATTCAAATTCAAATTCAAGCCCAAGTACTAACACAGCAAAAAAAACCAAAAAAAAACCAGGTGTATCCATATCAGCATTGCTGTTTAAATGACGCAAACAGCTTCAGTAAAGTACAGCAGGGGAGCACAGTAGGGCTAACCTATGTTGGGATTTCACACCAATTTCTGCTCCTAATTATTTAATAATTATTTTAGAGGTGGTAATGCAATGCAATTAGCCCAATCAGTCATTTCATCGGACACTGAGTTTGAGCTGCATAATAACAAATGTGAAAATATTTGACTGTGGCCACCAAAACTGGTGTTCACAGCTATTTAGAAAATTAGCCAGGCTAATGGGTTGCATACCCCAGTCCTCCTGGACAGGAGCTCCACACCCCTGGAGTAGACCATACTCTCGCCAATGACTTGAAGGCATGGCGATGGTGGGCCTGAGCACTGCACTGGCTGATTTCTGCATTCTCTGAGCGGTAACATCTCCATATTTTCCTTTGACAAGGCGAAAGAGTTCTGCCTCTACTCATGATCTCAAGTTCCAATCTGCATGATGCCCCTATATTGATGTTGTATGAGCACTTACAGTAAGTGTTTCTGCTGAAGAATTACATATGGAATATAAAGAGCGTTCATTTTGTTTTGCTGAAAATGTATGGTTTGTTTTGCTATGGCAGTATTGCGCTGTGGTTTTTCAGCTAATTTACATGCACACACACACACACACACACACACACACACACTCTCTCTCTCTCTCTCTCTCTCTCACTTTATGTACTGTATCCCTGGCCTGGGTGTAATCCTTAATTGGCCTAAATTTGATTGGTATATGCTGTTCTTCAAAACATGTGAGCTGCATTTCGCTATACCCTTTAACCAAGAATCCCTTCAACCAGATTTCCCAATAACATAAATGCACCATTGACATCTAAGGACTGGTGAGTTTGCCATCTTGCTGTCTAACCCAAGTTGTGCAGTTTGTAGGCCAAATGGGTTCCCACTAATGTGTACAATTTATCCTGGTTGCCCCCTAACCACCACCAACCCAGATAGCCCTCTCTCTAAAAGGCTTTCAAGAGGTTAGATATGACCTGAATTGCAGTGTCTGGATAATTGGTGATATAAAAATATATACATATTATACATCACATATATACATAACTGATATTGGTCATGCATATTTTCTTCCAAAAGAACAGAGCCAAACGGAGTAGAAATCCTGAGAATACACATTTGCGGGGCATTGTCCCCAGTGGGTCATTGCTTTCAACTCCTTTCCCTAAAACACATTGCTTGTCAGTACTGATATGTGCTCAAGATGTTTTAGAGATTTTCTGACTTCAAAGTGCCCCTCATTTCAGCCAGTCTTGGAGTAGCAGAAATTGGCTGAGACTAATAAAACACAACGCATGCTGATGTTGAGTGAGGCAATTGTAGTAAACATCTGCCAAGTACTCTCCCACAACGACATAAGTGGATTATATTCCGAGACAGCAAAAGATGTATATCTAATAAATAAAGAATACCAGGCAGAGTACAAGTAATGTGAAGAATTTGTATGACAATCACAAATAACAACCCACTGCTCTTCAGAGATATTGAAGATTATGTAAATGCCAGGGTCATATATTGTGCATAATAACATAAACATGGAAAGTCAGTAACAGCAAGAATAATACAGCTAGATAATTCAAAGTAAACTGAGGAAAATTAAATCCATATTTGACAGAATACTAGAAAACTTACTGTACGCTGATCACTTCTGTAGTCGATAAACATACGATTCACAGACTGCACCCATACTTTCCTGCTTATCGTACATGAATCAGAATCTTGTGTCTTGTTTTTCCAGAGATCTTATGCTTTGAACAGCTTCACTCTGAGGCAGCTATAACCTGTAGAACACTGCTTTAGAAACACTTCCTCATGATTTCTGTCAGTGCAGTAGGAATATCACAACACAAAACAAAATAATATGTTTGATGCACGGTTAGAACCCATGATTACAAATAAACACAGCGAGGAAGCCTGCCCTAACAAATTCATCTTAAGCAAGCATTTATTCGTTTTTTAAATATACTTAGCTATTTGGTTATGTATGACCATATTGGGAAAATGCCAAACTAACATTAGTATTACTAGCTAACGTTACAGCCAATCTTATGTCATAGCCAACTAGGCAACGGTTCAATGTCTTTATGGAAGCTACACGCGCCTCCAACTCACCCCCATGCCCTCGCCCCTCCCTTCTCTACCCTCCTCTCCACAGCTGCTCCACGCCCATATTATTGCATTTTTCAAACTACCTAGGCAGGTGGAGACTGACTAAAACTGAGGGTTTCACATCTCTTTAAGTATTTTGAAAGCATTTGGTATTCACAGGAGCACTTCCACAGCTTAATCTTGCTGATTGCTATAGCATCGGCTAATGGGGATACTTACAATAAACATTAAACAGTAATACTGTATGCCACCTCCGCCATTGTTAGTGTTCCTATCCATTTTCATCCTAGTGTGAAGACCAGTTTTAAATAGACAGCTTCAGCAGCTAAACCTCTGCACATTGAAACACGGTATCCATAGAAGCACGGTGCTGGATTTGACGGAAGCTTATCGTGGGAAGATATCTTCAAATAAGTGTATATTTCCGCGAGAAAGTCAGGGCTGCTTGAATGCTACCTGAGAGGGCCGGCCAGCGATATCCTCCAGCGATCGCATTAAAAGATAACCCTCTCAAAATCTGACTGGAGAGATCTTCACACTCCGCCAGGGAGAGTTTCGATCACTTGAGGCGCGATAAGTCTTTGGCCCGTGCTGGCAGAGGCTCAGAGGCAGAGCGCTCGATCGGACGAGCCTCCCTCACCAACACGGTACATCAAGGGCCGGGGTCCGATAGAGCATAGGAAGGGGGGGATGTCACTGGGTTGGGGGGGGGGGGGGTCTTTGGACAACAAGAACAGCCTCTTATTTCAAATTGTGCTAAGTGAATGCCGCCTGAATTGAGGGAGTGGAATGACAAAGTATCTGTAATCAGCATCTGAATCAGGCAATGGTGGAAAGACCAGGGGTCAGAAAAAGTAAAAGTCCTGCCATGTGTTTCTTCCACTCTTGAACTCAGCCAGCTGATTTCACTAATTAAATCAACCTTCTGGCTGAAGAATTGAGCTAATCAGCAAATCCAGGTGATTGGGTCAAAAAAATTACTGGGGTGGACTTTTACTTTCTGAACTGAGATTTTTCACATCTGGAATCAGGCCTGTTCATTCTGTCGCCAGTCGTAATAACTGTCTCTCTTTTCTAGCTGTCTCATATAAATATAACATACGTATCAAGTGTTATAAGCCTGCTACTAATAAAAAACAAATTCAATCCTGATAAGAAAGTTTCCCCAGGACATATCGCATGTGGTAAATCCACCTTGGAAGCAGTGAATTGGTAGTGAGCGTTTGCAACTTTTGATGTTAAGAATTCTGAAACTGGTCTCCATGCATTTTCATCCGATATTTATCCCTGCCGATGATGAAAGCTCAGTGAAGAGAACAAGGCCGGAATAGGTACTGTAATGTTACAGGAAGCGTGGCATAGCCTAAACCTTTTCACTCCGGATATTTCCCTTCTGGGCTGACGTCACTGCATTGCCTCGGCTTTCCGCTTTTATAATAATGCGAATGCGAATTGGGGGTGGGGGGGGGGGGGTTTGGTGAGCGAGGGTGGTGGTGCTGTGGGGGGGGGGAGGGGGGGGGGCCATAGATGCATGGAAGGAGGAGGGGGAGCGGCAGTGTTTGACTTCTAAACAGGTGATTTTCTACTGCAGTGATTTGTCACACCACTGCCAAGGGAAGCAGAAAATAACAGGCTCGCCCCGCGATTTAGGCTGATTGTATGTGTTTCTGGAGATAAACAGCGATCTTCCTGTTTGTAAGCCCGCGCCGTTGCTCCCGTAGTCATTGCTTTTCATTCCCTTCGTGAATATGGGGGTCTATGGAGTGGATCTGAATGGCCCAGGCCTGCAGGCGCTGTATTACAC
Organism: Anguilla anguilla; assembly: GCF_013347855.1. Classification (NCBI taxonomy): domain Eukaryota; kingdom Metazoa; phylum Chordata; class Actinopteri; order Anguilliformes; family Anguillidae; genus Anguilla; species Anguilla anguilla. The sequence goes on along the minus strand of NC_049204.1, from coordinate 13,571,804 downwards.
ATCACTATGGGCCTTGCTTTCAAATGACCCCCATGGGCTCCTGTTGCCTGGAGAGGCTTTACTGCCGCGTTAAAGCGGGCCGGGAGTAATAATTTACAAAGTGATTTGTAGTTTAAGATCAATTCGGTAAATGGAAACTGACAATTTGAGTTCAAGCGTTTGTTCCCTTGGAATTTATAAATCGCCACAAATCTGACAAATGATTGTAGCCCAGTTAAAGTTGATGGCTGATCTTAGGTGCACAAAACGCACTTGGAAAGCACCCTTAATACCCATGGTCTACTGAACTGGGACACAAGTAGCCCACACGCTTTACCCATGTGATTGTGACACTTCAATTTTACTGTGTGTAAATGTCAGCTCCTCCTTGAAAAAAAGTATGTCAATATCAATAGGGATTTTCCTCAGTAAAACAAAGGATGGATGGATGGAAGGATGGATAAATAAATAAATAAACCTTGTAGGTTTATTGAACAAGTACTCCAAGGCCTTTTCCAGATGTTCTCTGTCGGTCGGTTTGAACTGCAGTGTCTCCCGTCACTGTTCGAGACCTGAACACCCGCATCTATTATCGAGCTAAGTGATGCTCTTTAACCACAAGCACGCCACTCACCCTCTGATTCCAGACTAGGTTCTCCTGATATTAGATTAAGCACTAAATACCGCAAAACTGATTCAAAGATTCACAATATCCTGGGTTCGAGAGGGCGTGAGACCTGCCGATGTGAAAGATCAATGCTGAGAGCCGAAACAGCTACGGGGAGTTTTTATTACGCGATGCGAGACTCCGGAATGAAATAAATACAGCGCACGGATCCATACTGCATGACCAGGTCCAATTTAAATACTGGTTTGACCAAGATCCATGGGCAGAGGTAAGAAATGGCTTGCAAATACGATGAGGTGCGTTACACCTCTGCCTGAATCACATACCTCGAACGAGGGCCGAAGAAACACGGATGCGTAAAGATGAATTGCAATATTAAACATAAGAAGAAAAGGCAAAAGTGATTAATATTTTCTGTCAACTGAGCCAGATTTTTAAAAACACATCCACTGCGCACCCTGTGAAATGGAGAGGAATTTTAAACTCCATTTTGTACACCGTCGTCTGCACTTGCCTCTTGACCAGCAGGGTCAACCTGCGCAATAGTGCGTGTAATCTCCCGAAATGGAGAGAAAAAAAAAAATAGCCTCCAACTTACCAGAGAGACCACGGGAGGCTGAGGTGCCAAAGATGGAAAAACAAGAACGTTCCTTCTTTTCCCCTCTCTTTTTAAGTAATGGTCCCGACACATACAATGCGACGGAAGACACAACAGAAACGAGTCCAGCCCTTTGGCCTAAGGGAATTGCCAGCCAGGGCATTTAGATTAGGTCTCCCCCTTTTATTCGCTCGGTAAAGTTCCAAATTTTGCTTTTCGTATGATTATCAGTGAAGATCTGTGGACTTGCATTGGTAAACATACACGCACTAACACACACAAATACACACACCCTCACACACACACGCACACACCCTCACACACACACAAAGTGGCTCTGCTTTTTTTCCCCCCACTTCTGTGTGAAGGTAATCAACTGTGACATGAAAAAGTACACCGGGTCTCAGTGCACTCCAAACCTCCTGCTGCCTACAAAATGTCTCCAGCAGTCCACTGCCTGAGACCTCACAATGATCACTTCCACATCAATTTTGCACATGTACATCGAAATACCATTAGCAAAGCTTACAAACACCTCCAGACCGTACTTTGGCCCGACTCAACCTAGTGGCCTGTCTCCTTGGGCCCTCCCAGGCCTCGCTTGGCAACAGATGGATCACTTTTCCATCTCTCACATGAAAAAACTGTCCATATGAGTGCCTGGGGTTAAAGGCAGGCGCAAATTGACATTGGTCAGTGGAGAAAAATTTTAAAAATAAAAATAATTTCAAAAAACTGAGGATCTCCAGTCATAAAACACAACAAGCTGCCAAGACAAGTCGCCCCCCAATATTCTGCGTGGACAGACGCAGAAGAGAGTCTGGCGCTGGAGAACAAACAGGCGTAAGAAGTTATTTTACACCACGTTAGCTGGTCCAGCTCTTTGAAGGCTACAGGCACAGGCAAAAGAAGCTCTCACCTCAGGAAATGGCCGCCCGTAATGTCAGTGACATTGGCCACATTCAGCAAGGCCAAATGCAAATGAAGGAAAGGGAGACGCCGGATAATGTGACTCCAAACTATAAAGACATGATTGAGTGCTGGACAGAGGCTCTCAATCTTGTCCCTCATCAGCCTCTTGTGAAATTAATGCCATTACAGTGGTTTTAATCATTACATAAAATATGCCCTTGTCCAATTGTTGCTAATTGTAGGCATAAAGAGTTCTGAATGAGGATCCAATTCGATGAAACTGTGATTCTTTGTGAGAATCATAAAAAATAAGTGGCCAGTAAGAATAAGCAAGCTATGCTGCTTACAATGATATAATAACCTCTTGCCAAGTTCTGAAGCTCATACAAACCACCTCTTCTAATTTCCTGCCACTACATTTGTTTGCGGATGGACCAAAGGTATTTTTGTATGTTACATGGACAGTGTATTGTTGAGGTCATTCATAATATGAAAAATGATCTCAAATATTTTGCTTTTTATGCAATTTATTGAAATATACTACTACTCTATGATAAATTGCCACACTCAAAAAAAACGCTGACCATCCTGGCCAATGACTTGACATATTTGGTGCAGTTATTTCCGTACCATGACAAAGTTAAAGATTAGACCTTTTTTTACAACATTTTCTTGAACTCTGCATGAAGCAACTGCTGCTTAGCCCTTTTGAATACCATTGTTATACCTTCTGAATGATAGGAATGCTGTAAATGTGGGGAAAGAAGGCACTCTTGTCGCAAGATGAATGTCATTACCATAAGGAGCAAAATCATTCCAAACAGCCAGCAGTTCCTGATATATATTGTAGCCTTATTAGATCAATAGATCATACATTATTGAAAACTACAAATACCTAGCTTTATGATTTATGTTTATTACACATTCATCATATACTGTATTTATAATGGCGCAGTACTTCCATCTACATCGGTGCAGAATGGTATTCCTTTTCGCTTTACTTTTGTTTGACATATACATTCACCTTTTGATTGAGTTTAATATCCCACTGATCAATGGTGAGTGATCTTTCAATGGCCCCAATCCAATATAGAAAGGGTCATCTCTGCCTAAGCTTCATAAACACAATAAAGGTAAATTATTACTCACTTCCATCGCATCCCAAAATCAGGGCTGTAATGAAGAAAAATGGGGGGTTTAAGGGGATCGCTGTCATGTGCCATTTGGCCACTTCAAGCACAGAGATTAATTACAGGAGAAGGTCTGCTTGGCCGGGTTGTGGTCACGGTTGGTCAATACACCCATCCCTCACACAGAAATGTATTAATACTAAGTGGTATGATGAATAGATGACATTTAGACATTTTCGTATCGATCACCCTTTTATCCCCAAGATAATATATATATTATATCTGCACTTGACATGTAGATACAGGTTTGGAAATGTCTCGGTCTGAATTGCAATGAAATTAAGAAAACAAATTAGCAATTGTTTGGAAGACAGACTGGAGGGAAATGAGTATACGTGCACAACTCTGCGTCTTAAATACAGGTGGTAAGCTATTTCTTTGTCAGATAATCCTCGGTTCCACTCCAGGAGACTGTAGGGTCTGACATATATAATCATATCTCATTTAATCAACAAATATCTGCTGCAACCAAACATGACCAACTCATATTATACACTGTATGAAATTGAAATCTCTGACTATTTTTTACCCCAGGTCTAAGTCTAAAGCCCTTCTATAATGACTGACCTAAGTTAAACATTTAAGCAATATTACATGATAGGGAGTGCTGTTATACTGTATATCAGCACAACCTCAAGTGTGATATTGCTTTTATACAATGGTTTTATGCAACAGTTTTGTATTACAATAAAACCAATTTTAAAATAGCAAAGCATTGCCTTGTTTAAATAGTTTTTAATTTGAGAAACAAAAGGCATGGGAAAAGCGGGCTCAGTAATATAAACATTGTCCAAATATTCTCCTATTGTCATCGGAGGGAAGAGATCAAATGTAATGTTATCAAATGTATCCATTTTGTTGAAGCTGAAAAGTAGCCAGCTAGCAAAGTAACCTTTTTCCAATCAGGGTGACACATCAATCTAATGTAAAACAATGCGGACTGATCCTGGTCTGTGACAAGTTCCGAGTGATGTTATACTGTACATCTCGGCCAATCACAAAGCACGGTCAGAACTAACTATTGTATGCATTTCAATGCGTGGAGAAAAGTTGCTCTAGCTGCTTTCCATCTGTGAGCTCAGAGCTCTGCTTGCAGCCACTAAAGGGCTGAGGAAATGATAAACCAGACAGGAACATGGGAAAGCTTTGGGGAACCCGCTTCTTAAGGCAGAACAGCACTTTACAAGGCCACAGCCGTCCTGTTAATTAAAGAAACATTATTCCGTTTGGATCCTTTTCGCATCTGCTGCCTCCTCTGTGGATCTCTAATATTCTGACCGTTCGCTTCTCCACTGGGTGTCTGTGTTTACCGCCCCCTCACCACACAGAGGGCCCAGTCAGACAGGATAGCGTTCAGGTAGCACACACCCTGGCACAGTAGACACGTCATCAGTGACCTGAACTTTACATCAGTCAAACTTTTTTAGGAGAACCCAGACATGTTATCTCAATTCCCTAACGGTAGAAAAGATGAAAACATGACAAAACAGAAGAAAAAAAAACATACCGGTTGTATTTCTGATCACGGTCAGTAAGCAGATCATCATCTGTGCGCTGGAAGCGAGTGCATTATTGTAGAGTTCTATACTACATCATTCCCCAATCTTAAAAAAGTAAATGAATTCAAAAATCACAAGCACACATACTGATAAATACTCTATATCCACGGGCTTACATGTCGTTTGTGATTTGATTTGTCAGTGTGAAATTTGTTTTACACCCCCCACCTCCTCCACCCCCTTGAATTTACAAACCTCTGCCATTTGTAATTAAAATTGGGGAGGGGGGCACACCCCCCATCTTGAATAAAATGGCAAAACCTTTGAGTTACAAAGTGCATCCTGGCCCTGTTTGGATTTCAGGCTATTTCCCAAGCCACTGCAACCTCGCATGCTTTATAATTATTCATATGAAATGCCACAGTGTTGATGGGCAACAGTCTTATTTTCTGGTTCAGTCAGCAGTGCACATTTGTATTTTCATTCTCTGGTGCAATTGTTACATAAGGCAATTTTCTGCCTTCTTAAGAGCAGGCTTCTCCGGTGCATTAATGAGCCATTTGGCTGCTGACTCCCAGGTACCAGTAGTGCCACCTCGCACAAGCAATTAGCTCTGGGCGCTAAGCTCATTCCGAGCGGAGGGGAGATCTGCCTGTCGGGGCTAAATGGACTGAAAATAGTGGCGGTTTTGTGAAGTTGGCATATGGACACGGGTGGACAGACAGTGGTAAGGGAAATGCTCAGGGGTCTCAATTATCACTGTCAGGTTAGTGCAGCCTTATCAGTTACGTCTAGATAGGAATGAAGCACTAGCTTCTGCTCTGAAAGTAGAACTCCACACTTTAAATAATTACTATTAATTAGTTATCACATTTTAATACCGATAAATGAGTCCTGTTTCCCTATTTATCCTCCACGTTCTGTGAAGCACTTTATGATGCACTCTATGTACAGAAGATTCTAGACAAATAACATTGTATTATTATTATTATTATTATTATTATTATTATAATAACTACAGAAATATTCCAAAATGACAATCTGACTCTACAGTACCTTGTATCTCTACATTCAGATATGATTGGTGGTTGGGGTACTGCATGAGACCAAATCCAGAATTCTCTGCAGCGGGTTCAGCTGCAGGAAGGCTAGCTTTCTTAACGTTTCTTGGCTTTTTTCATTGTGTCAGCTATACTACATAAAGGTGATTGACAGCTTGGAATGATTTGACAAGGGAGCAGACCCTTGCGTGCCATTATTCAACCCTGAGCGGAGACAATTCGGAACAGTACAAAGGTTATTGTGGGACACACAAACGTATTGTTAACTAGTTCTTTTTTTTTTTTTTTTTTTTTGCAGCATCGGTAATTTATGATTCACAACAGAATTACAATAATTACCATTATTATTTTTAGTGCCCATGTATTATAGAAAATGTAGCATCCTTGAGCTTTAGTGTTTAGAGTGAGAGCTATGAAGACTACAGCATACAGACAAGCTTGCTACTTTCAAATGCTACAAAAACCTGTATTATTTGTATTTAGCTCAGGTGGGAATTACTTCTGGAGAGGGAAGAGAAGCCACTGTGTAGAGGAGAGAACAGCCCATGGCTTATCAAGAATAATATCCGCTAAGCATGCCACTGTGAACTTAAGTGCTGAAGGTACAGTACACTGCTGCATGTTACTGCTACATGCTATATTGTAGCCTACAGATATTTTGAAGCCACGGCACTGGATTCAAATGGCTTCTGATTACATTTACTCTTGGTATATTTCATCCTAAAACACTGAGTCACGTAACCTCAAAAGTATTGGGGGGAAAAAGCTGTGTATTTATAACACAGCTGTGACAAATCAGCTTTAACAATAACTCTCCTGACAAGGATATGTAGCAACATATTTATGTCCAGGTAGGTTTAAAAAATTACTTGAAACAGTTCAACAGTTTTATTAATCAGTTTTCTGTTATATTAAGCATTAATTACTTAAAATATTATAGTGTATTATAAGGCTCAAAGGAGTGATCTTTACCAATGTAAAGAAATGGCAGTACTATGTACAATTCAACTGAATGTGTTTTATCATGATGTCTCATCTCTTTAACATCCCTACTGTATGGATTCAAAGAAGTCTATTGTAACAACACAACACCTTGGATTTCTTTTTCTCTGTGTTATTCAGGAAAAAGCACATCCAGTCTCCAGATACATGACCAGAATGCATCAAAGGCTATAGATGTCACTCCCATGATTATTACAACATTTCACATTTAGAACTAGTACACGAACATGAATGTGTATTGGTTGGAATTAACTCATTTGTGCACATACATAAACTAATTGTGCAATACACATATATAGATATGAAAACACAAACACACAGCAGGCATTTTGCTACTGAGTTTTTTAAAGGACAGCGTGGACTTGATCAATGCTGTTCCCTGAAACACAGAAGATAGTAATTGCTCTCGCATAGCGCTTTTCCTCTTCAAAAACATCACTAATGACACAGTAAGCCTGTCTCTTGCAAGGCTATGGACAATTTCACTAATCTAAAGATACGCTTGTTTTACTTGGTGTTACTAATGGATATCTAAATCTGACAGCATGGGGACAGTCTGGATGCTAAGAGCATGTCTTTTTCATCAGATTTCCATTCGGTGCATTCTTGTCTGTCAAGTCATCTGGGAAACATTAGCAAATTACACACCAGCACATTTCATCCGAAAAATCAATTAATATCTGCGCAAAGCCCATATAATTACATGTGCATAAATCTTTACTACAATACTCTTCCCCTGAAAAAAAAAAAAACTAAAAAAAAACCCCACAAAATTGGATATCACAGACTTTCTCAGCAGTAAGTCAATATGTTCAAACTCAAGTGAAATACATAGAAATAAGACTGATAAGAACGATGTGGCAAGAGGCAAGTTGTCAGAATGGATTCAGAATTGGGATGGGAGGAGAGGAAGAGAGAACAGGCAGCCAGGGTCCTGAAAGCCTGCTGTGGCCGGCGGTGACTGACCTTGGTGACGATGGTATTCCATGAGAGAACTCTAATAACAGCTGATTGCTACAGAGCGGTGAAGTGTAGGATGGAGGAGGAGGAGAGAGAGAGATAGAGAGAGAGAGAGATGTGAATAAATGAGAGAGAGAGAGAGAGAGAGAGAGGCAAAGCTCAGGTAATTGCTGCACTTGTGTGTTTGCGGCCTCTGAAACAGAGATGTGTTTGGATATGGACAGGCGCCTGCAGACACTTTGGCGGTAAATTGGCCCACACCGCGTGGACGGGAATCAGAGCTGTGGGCACCTCAAACTAAAAGGGAGCGAGAGGAGCACCTTAAGCTGTAATTACCCATGTGAGCCTGACGGTTCGGTTCGGTTTGGTCCGCCCCGGCATCGAGGGGCTTTGATAGGGACTGGGTGGGGTTGAGGAAGGGGGACAGAAGGCAGGAGTCGGATGGGCTCCTGTCAGGTCTGGAGACCGGCGCCTTAAAGGAAGTTACAGTGCAATGGATGAACGCTGAGCATGGTCGCATTTACTGGAAGACCAGTAAAAGCGAAAGCAAGGAGACCTAAGAAAAGAATAACAGATGGAGTCACCATCAAGATGAAGGGAAGAGATAGAGCGATGAAGATGAAGAAGGGTGAAGAGAAAGTCAAATGGGAAAAAGCTACGTGAGAGAAAAGGGTGAGGGGTGGAAGAATGAGAGAAAGACACAAAGTAGGTAAAACGCTTGTGAGAAACCTGGTGTTGGAGTGCTCTGCGATGATGCTATGTGACAGGGTGTGTGTGTGTGTGTGTGTGTGTGTGTGTGTGTGTGTGTGCTTGTGTGTGCACGTGTGTGTGCTTGCGCGCGCGTGCGTGTGCTGGTGCGCGTGCTCTCCGGCGGCTGGCGCGTGGAGGTCAGGCGGAGCAGCCACACTGAATGGAATGAGGCTCTTGATGGGCTGCCCTAAGCTGCCGGCTGTTACGGATCAGCATGTAGCGGCTCTCTCCCCTCTGCCTGGGCCGATGTAACTCACTGGAGTGGCAAATTACACCAGACCTACAGCTGTAGCCCGACATTATGATTAATTTGATCAGTAATTTCTCCTGTTTTTCATTTTAATCGGTGTGACCATTCTGCTGTGGCAGGTCTTTCAGATCTAATTAAGATAAATTCCAGTGTAACAGACTTGGCAGCGTTTTCCCAGTCAAATCCCCGAGCTCTCCGGGCGCAGAGAAACCCGCGCCTCTAATCAATCAACTTCCAGAAAATCCACTGGGCTCCAGCAATCAGCCCATTAACACACTTAAGCAAATTTCATAATCTCCTGGCCTGTTTGTCATCACGCTTGCTGACCCCCTCCCCCCTTCCCCCCAAGCTATCACAACCTTCCAGATTCAGCACGTCCTCATCTCCTGCCCCATGTGAAGCAGGACTATGGAGGGGACCAGCCACTGAGAGCCCCCCCCCTGCCCACCACCACCTCCCCCCCCATCCACTTCCAGGTACGGTAATATACTGTACTATGCTGGAATAACTTCTCATTTGGCTAGAACTGTAACACCACGAATAAGCTGGCATCATTTTCTGATAAATATGTTGGGCAAAAAAAAAACATAAACTTAAAGCATGTATTGAACATGAGAAAACTGAGTATGTCTCTCTCGAGCCTTGAGTGTACTGCAACAAAATGTCCATTACTCGCTGGCTCCACATGTAAATGGAAGGTGGATAATTTCAATTAAGGAGGAGCTTAATGTTTGAGGAGATCTCGCATTGATTCCCTCTAGGAAGTGAATTAGTTCACTTAGGTAATTTAGAGCTCAGTGGTAATTAAAACCAAGGGGGGGGCAGGAGCCAGCTCACACATTCACTTACGTGTCACCCCCGCTGTGCCCGACCCAAGGGGATCCCGGCATGCTAATGGCCATCATCGCTCCTTAACACGGACTGTCTATGAACATCCAGGGACCGCTGAGGAGCTGCCTCGGAGAGACGCGCTTGGAAACGGCGTCCGCACAGCCCGCCTTCTGTTCAATAAAAACCACGGAACAGACGAGACCCCCCCAGCGGAAATCATTGTAAATGAGTTATTGACACGAGCCACGCATGGCCATTCAACCCGGCCCTGGTGCTGCATCCCTTCATGTTTTCCCCCCTCGCGGACACGGGGAGGAAGATAATGGCCGCCTCTCCAACTCTTGCATTAATCACGGAGTTAACCGAGGCGAGGTAACGAACGCGGCTCCCATCTCCTGGGGCTGGAGTACCTGGATTCTGACAGGCCCGCCCCGGCTGTGGGCGGCGGCTAACGAGCCGCCGGTTCCCGTGACTGGGGGGGCCGCGGCTGCGCCTCGTTATTTGAATAATCGCCCGAAAACAAGGGGGTCATCTACGCGGCGCGCCCGGCTGACAGACGCGTGATTATCCCGGGCCCCTGCGATGCCGCGCAGCCGACGAGGTGATTTTCTATTCCTGTCCCTCCAGGCCAGAGGCACTCTGCAGTGCACAACAGGGCCGTCGCTAGTGGGGCAAAAGGGGACGACGATTCTAGGGGCCTACAGCTTAGGAGGGGGCCCACAGCTGGAGAGGGCCCACAAATTATTAAAAAAAGGGGTGGGGGCAGCACAATATTCGTTCAGGGGGCCTAGAATGCACAATGTAGAGGCTTTGGGGAAGAGCTTAGCACACCCCTTGAAAACCGTACACCAGGCCAGCTACGGAGCCCCGGCGTGAGACCGGACCTCCTCGCTCGGGTAGCGAGGTGTTTACCATTGGCCGGGTCCTCGCCGGATTACCCACCGACATGCTAAATGACTTATGACTGGAAATCCAATCGAAGTCCTGAGGAGGAGCGAAAGCCTTCCAAATCCTATTGCGGGAGCGCTCGGCGCGAGGGTTTCGCGGGTGAACCGGCCCGGCCCGGCCCGTCCTTGGGAGGTGGCCCCGGTGCTCATCGCGGCGTCTCCAGAGACGATCCGGAGAAGACATAACCCTCTTAAGCACCTCCCACCCCCCCACCCCCCCCGTGCCGGGCTTAATTGAATTGAATGAGGCAATCTCTTAATGATGCTCGATGGGGCCACCTTGGCCCTGAGTGTGGCAGGGGACAAAGGGAGTCATTTTTCTATGTCAGGCCCGGATGTGCATGGGGTCTCCTCCCCGTTCCTGACGACGAAGCTTGGGAGTGTAACGGGTCGCCTCTCAGCCCAATGTTCTTATCGTCCACCATTTCACTTGGCTCCAACTAGTTAGGAAAATCAGCATCTGAATGAGAAACCGTTCAAACTCATGGAGGCCATTATTCGGAAACGAAGATGGTGTCTTTAATACAGACATCTGGCTGATAATTTATTTAAGATCCATGAAACTGTCAAGGTCCCACGATTTATTGCTTGCCCAACCTTCTTCTGCCGTATACATTCTGTCATTCTGACCAAGAAGTAGCCAAAGGACAAAGCCAAGACTCTATTAAGCAAGGCTTTGTGTAATTAAGATGAACAAAAAACAGGTATCCTACTCGGAGCCATTGCATGAGCCCTGTTCAGCTCTGATCAACATGCAGCGTGTTGAAACTGTAGATTGTTAGTGGCTGGGGCTGGTGAGGGGATTTGTGCTGTGTACGGCCAAACTCGGGCACAGTGGAGAGGCTGTGTCCAGGCTGTTTGCTGGTGCGTAGCCTTGTCCGGGAGGTTGGCTGGCTCTGGAGACTATTAAGCTGGACACTATTTTTCCTTTGGAGCCTCGCTGGGCAGTGACAGGGTGGAAAGGGGCACAGGAGAAACAGATGGAGAAAATCATCCTGGCCATAAAGAAGGCCACTCCGCAACCCAATTAAGGCCTGACACTGATGAATGTGGCTAGGGGGAGAGAGGCGACCCTGGGCAGCCTCCTCCAGAAATGAAACCAGGGGGATATATAAAAAAAATTATCATCATTACAGAGTGACAGCCAGACAGACAGAGGTGTGGAGATGGATAGACAGACAATCAGATGGACAAAGAGAGAAAGTGGTAGAAGGAAGGATGAGAGGGAGTGTGTGTACAGTTTGTACAGTATGTATGTATTGTTTATGTATGTGTGTATTTATTCATGTGTGTATAAATATATGTGAGATGCTGTTTAAAGAAAACTGTAATAATTTAGCATTATGCTCTCACCCAGGGCTCTTGTCATTTCTAACAATTAGATATATCTCAAGGCTTCTTCTTAAGCTTAAGTTAAAGGGGATGACCATGTTTCCAGTCTCTGGTCCCTGGTCAAGGATATTGGAAATATGTCGGAAAGAAAAGTGTAGATAACATTCTGAGGACTTCTGGACACAGGGGAAAGGGATCTCACTTCTGTAGAAGGTGTACCCAGTGCAGATGATTGATGTTCCTCTATATGTACGTAAATCACCCTGTACAAGTACAGTAATGTGACATTTCAGGTTTTTTCTTTTCTTTTTTTGGGGGGGTCGTGTTTTTTTTTTTTAACATTTCTCACAAGGTTGGGCTGTAAATATTCTGCATGTCTGTGTAAATTGGCTAGGCCAAAAAATAATTTGTGTTCAAATGAAAATACAACTTATCACAAGTTCATTTTTTTTTGTTGTTTTGTTATAAAATTACAATATTCTTCAACACAGCGGCCCATTCCCTGTCTCCAAAGTATTAAAGTAAAATATGAGGGACAGATTTGATTAAGAGGCTACACCAATCTGAAAGAGATTAACCCTTGCACAGTGTCTCCTATATATATTAAAACGGCTTGACAGCCACAATGCAATATTTACAATACAAAAGATAGAATTTATGTGGACAAAGAACAACTTACAGAAATTATGATAAAGCAAACCCTAATTAGGTTTTATGCCTTCATAACACGAGAGGGCATCCGGGATATCATGATCTGCAAAGCAATATACACCCTTCAGTCATTTCCTTTATGTCACAAGCTGTCTATAGCAGGAGAAGTAAAGCCTGAACTACCCACTTTCTATTTCACTTCTTTTTCACGGACATGACAGCAGGCAAGTGCATTTTCCACAAACAATATTTGTAATATCGCAGATTTCTCCAAACAAATTCAATCATCATTTTGAATTATTGCCTCCTTTTTTGACAATTGTTTCAGGACCGGCTTGCCCTAAACTAATATTTCCCTAGACAGACAGTGAATAATGTAAAAGGATGAGGCCTTTAACTGAGCGCTCGAGCACAACCAGGCAATGAAATTCAACCTGTCACTTTCAATTATCCCCACGCCACCCTTTCCTGCACGGCAAGTTTACAACATCAAATCAGTCCACCTATGCAATTCTGCTCGAGAGCCCAGCCCATGCGCAATACTTTCTTACTGAACACCTCAACCGCAATACAGTCCCTACCTTGAATGTTTGCCTAACTTTTACAGCAAACTTTTGGGACTTTCATTAAGGCTTAATATTTTTTACGCCGGTGTCATCACTTGTTACATACATATGACAGAAAACCATCTGCATCTTTAATGAGCACATTTCGAAAGAGGCGTGGCTTTGCATCACAAAGTATTTTATATATTATTTTTACACCAGTTTAATAAAACACATGCTAGTCAGTTGTGAACAGTCAACAGTGTGCGTGAAATTAATTAATGAACTTTTTCATGTTTTTGAACGAGGGCATTTACTCTGTGACATGTTTGAAATGTTTTCATAACATTGACTAATTCACACATAACAAGTTTCAAATTTAATTTATATACAAAGGACACTCTTTCAGCTCCTGTTTTTAAATGGTCTGTAGGCCTTGAAATATGCGTAAGTCATTGGTGGGCACTGGTGTCTTCTAACGACACATACTACCTTGTCATAGTGACCTGGTTACCCTGGTTACCTCCATGGACAAGATCAGATGCTTTCTGTAAACACAGTCTGGTGTTTTCGTCTGAAACCAAGATACCTGCCTGTACAGACATAACATCTGCCAGGTTGTGCCACAACACCGCTCTCAGCGCGTGTCTGCGCAGCGTTCGTCACGGCCCTTACCTGGAGGGGGGTGGGCGGGGTGACCGGGGAGGGCAGGCTGCGAGCCGGCGAGTGGTTCTGTTTGTGCGGGGGGGAGGCGGCTCCGGGGAGGGACTGCGGGGGCTGGACAGCGCCATGGGAGGACGAAGTGGAGGAGGCGGAGGACGAGGAGGAGGAGGAGGATGACGAGCACTGCTGCTGGTTGGACGGAGGCTGCGGATGCTGGGCCGTCAGCTGATTGTGGGAATGGGGGTGCGTCTGTCCCGGGTGCTGTTGCTGCTGCTGCTGTTGCTGCTGTTGCTGCTGCTGCTGCTGCTGCTGGTGTTGCTGGTGTTGTAGTTGTTGCAGCTGCTGCAGGTGCTGGAGCTGCGAGTTCAGGGATGAGGTAGCTGCACAGGAAAGAGAGAAACATGCATCAAAAACAAATGCAGAACCAAACATTATTGGATCCGGCAACTTACTGTTTGATCAGCTTTTTTTAAATATAAGAGGACAAAGGTACAAAGCACAAAAACTAATGTATAAAAACAGTGAAGCTTATTTTTTTTCCATTTAGGTCAGCTGAAGGCTTTTCAGCATTTTGCGGAAGGAAATGGTGAAATTAGGTTTTACTTCACTGACAAAAATCAATGGAGGGGAAATAGCACAGCTCTTCCAAATCAGTGAGAAAATCATCTTCATTTGGAAACTTTAAAGTGAAACCCCAAAAGACAGACAGCCACGCCCGTCCTCCCGGCACACGGGTTGCGCCAGCCAGACGGTACGTCCCGGGGTATTGTGGGTGAGAGCGAAAGAGAAGAGAGAGGCGACTGAATGAGACTCCAAGGTTAAGTTATGGAGGAGCTGATCAACAATTCTGTCAGCACTCCAAAGTTTGCGGTGTCACCTCGATACAGCGACGCATTAAAAATGGCCAGACCTGACAGCACTTATCAGCAGGGAAGCAACTGGGCTGCCTGATCTCAGGCAGCTATGGAGTGAATTATACAGCATGCCTCGCACAGGTAACTTCACGTGAAAAACAATGGGGGTGGGGGGGGGGGGTGGGGGGAGGAGGAGGAAGGACCTCAGTGTCCGGCCAACAAACGAATAGCCAAATAATTACTCTAATAACAAACTAATAACCGAATAATTACCAAATCAACTGTTTGCCTTCAGGATTTGCGTTGCTGAAACACGTTTAGAAGCGGATTCCAAGGTAGTTTGGAAGTGACCAAGGGCCGTTTATAGCCAGAAGGCGGATTCTCTCCTTTTTTGTGCAAAGTGGAGATTTGTTCAAACGAGTGAACACACATGAAAGCATAGAAAACTACTGTGAATAGGAAAATATATATTTTTTTAGTGGAGAAATATGTTTCACCCAAAGACTGAAGCATAATTTACATTGTGATCTTGTTTCGTTCCAGTTGCTTTAAGCCTTCATTTATTTTCACACATATTGTCTCCTACATTAGTATCTTTTTAAAAGCCCTATCTCAGAAGCAGATGAGACAAATTGGCCGGAGCATTATAATGCACTGAAACGACAGCCTCAGGTACAATTACTTACTGTACACCATGATGCTGCCAAATTTGGTTTTACTTATGACTTAAGTCTGTCAAACAGTACATGCTTACTACTTGCATGTACATAAGATAAATTCCTGGATTTGAGAAACTACAGTAATTAGGGATAATGTGCATTCAGATGACAGTAAATGTAACGATAATGGTCAAATTGATTGTATATTGATTGCTGCATTAAGCATACACTTTTTGTCCATTTATCTTCATGGTGAAAAATTCAGAATGGAGATTTTCACCATATCTTAAAGGTTGATTGTCACCACATCAACAGGAATTAGATCTAAATTTTAACTGAATGATGACAGTGATAACAACAGCAACAAAACTAAACATAATAAAACTGTTGAAAATACTATTTCATCACAGTGCACACTTCATTATGAAAGAACTGGTCTTCTGCTGATCTCTAGCTGTGTTTATGGCAAACATACTGTATAGTCCAACACATTTATCTTTTTAATCATTAGGGTTAGAGACCACATGTAAAAATAACAAAAGATTTTCTTTTTTTAACTCCTGTGCCATAATTCTAATAAGGACCTGTGGAATTTCTTTGGAATCTCATGATTCATTTTAAAAGTAGATTCAGAGAAATTGTACTGTTGAGTGAAAACTTTTGAGCATCTGCCGAACTTTTTTATTTTTACTGCAAGCAAAGTAATTGTGGCAGCGCAAGGGCTATCATACGACCAGGAAGACGATAAAAAATTCTCTGGTCATTACAACCTGAAGCCCTCTGTTCTGCTGATATATTACAGTATCCCGTTCAAACCACTTTAAGGCTTTTACAGCCCTGCTATGCTATATGACAAGTGTTACTAATTTAGGAAAGAACACCCCTTAGAGGAACTAAAACTAATCAGCACATAAAAAATACAGAGCTCCTTAAACTCTGTATTTTTCCTGTTTAAACATATTACAGTCAATTTTTCAGTGGTAAATCAACACTGACAGAGTACAGTTGACCCCACTTAGACTCCTATAAAAATCTATTAGGGTTAAATTAATACTAACCAGTTTACCATCTATGGTGTTGCCCAAACTTGAGGATGCTACACATGCAACATATGCACACACACCCATGCACACAGGTACTGTACACATACACACACACACACTAAAACCCATGATAAATTATCAATATTACTGTTTTGGTAAACAGTGAAATTTAGAATACATTTTCATACCATCAAACAGTAGAAGTGCCACTTGTAGATTCAGAGTAACCACTGCCACCATGTATGCATGTACTGTAGAAATAGCTGAGCAGTGCAATTTAAGTTACCGAATGAACTGACAGTGTAGTGATTATAAGGCAGACAAGTGTATACACTGTGTGTCATAAATTTCACTGTGTATGCACTGTGTCATAAATCTCCCAAAATTGATTGAGTTTTTCAAATAATAACTCAGAAAAGACACATCACAATCACATCAATTATTTCTTTAGCTGCACTGTAGGTGCTGGGTTCTGGAATTCTGGAACACAACAATATTTGATCTGAGATGCCTGCGGTTTTGCACTGACCTCTCTCCAACTCTGAGCAGCAAAAATCACAATAAAAAAGACAAAGCCTGTTAGCCAGTAAACAGCGCACTTTTACATTCCTTCTACCTCCTGACACATTGACACCACTCTGGTACCACACCATGAATTATATATAATCTCCACTCCAAAGCCAAGAGTCCAATTCTAACTTGAAATGCTAGGGCAAGTTGTCTCACAAGCTCTGACAGGACCGGCTGCTCATTTTTCTTGCAAGTGGACCGAAAGAAGATACGAGGCGGTGTTAAAGGAGGGAAAACAGAAGCAAGGGAAGGAAGAGGAAGAAAAAAAAAAGAAACAATAAGGAAAGTTCTGTCAGAAAATTATCTAAACCGGAGGAAGATCAAAGTTGATTTCAGAGTTTCCTCCAGCACCGATTGCAAGGCCAGAGAAAAAAGAACAGCAACAAAAGAAAATGAAGAGAGGAAAACAAATTCAAGGGGAATAACTACAAAGCCCCAAGTGGTCTTATTATATGGCTACACTGCAGGTAACTATATTCTTTAACGGCAGTGCTTTATAAATTCTGTCATCTTGTTAAGACTGTCAGGACCACTGACCTAGCCTTCCCCACTAACAAGGCACCTGGCTTTATCACACACATTCCTTTGACCAATGTTCTCAGCTGGCTGTGGCCAAGCAAGGAACCTGGCAGCTCGCTCCTAACTAATTGTTTTTTTTTTTTTTTCTCCTGCACATTCTGCAAATAAATGAGAAAAAGAAGAGGAGGAGGATGCTCAGAGGAGAAGAAGACAGGGGAGAAGGTATTATGCATCCCTCAGTGCTCATTATCTCCCCTTTCCTTCTTGGTTGCACGGGGTGCAGATTAACATGCTAAGTCGCCCGCCTTCAAGATAACAACGGGACGCCGAATCAGAGCCTTAACTCCTCCCCGAAGAACATCGTAAACTGCGGGCCGCTGAAGACCCTCCACGATCCCTCTCATCGCGGCTGCTGCTGTTATTTTCTGTACTGTGCAGTCGGCCATTGTGCCGAGTCCAATTTAAATGGCACACTGACAGTTTTCGAGCAATAGAAGGAAAGGGCATAGGAATAGCAGTTGTTCCTCGTCCTTTTCAATACTGGAAAGCGCAGCATAACAGTGCAAGTAAATAACCTCAAGCAAATAAGACACAGGATATATTATAGGCGACAAATGATAAAGATGGGCAAAAAAAGGCTATATAAAATAAAGGACTGGTAATGAGCTGTAGCTGTTTTGTCCTTGAAAATATGTATATCCAATATTCTTTTGTTCTAACAGAACTGTTCCAAGAAAAGGTTTTTAAATATATTTAAAGCATTTGGTCCCAACTGTACATGAATTATGGTTCATACCAGCATCAAATTACTTTGAACTGAATGTTTGATTTTTGCCTTCCTAATCACACAAGCTTCCTCTTAGCCCACCTCTTTGATAGGAGACTAGGGAACACATAGGGCATGTTTGTTTTTATACAGGTGCCCTTGTATATCTTCTCACCCCTTGTTTTCATACACAAATAGCAAAAACAGAAAGTCAAATTTGAACGACTCAGCTATAACTCGTAGTGAAGGTTTCAGGAAAGATTGATTGTCAGAGGTCAAAAAGTCAGGTCAAACCTGGCTCATTTGTCAGATGAACGTCATTTTTGTTTTCTGTGTCATGGAGAAGCTGGGGAAAGAGCCTCAACTGTTCCTCATAATTGGAAGCCTGGTTCCAGTCTCCGCCAACCTGTATTAACACACCCTGCCTCACATCTGTCTCTTTCATTTCCATTTCTCAAGCCTCCATTTTGACTTCTCTCTCTCCACCGAATTTTGGTCCTGCCTGTCTTTTTATGTTTTGACAATAGCATATGCCTTGAGTGTGGGCGTGTGTGTGTGTGTGTGTGTGTGTGTGTGTGTGTGTGTGTGTGTGCCCGAGTACATGTGCGTGTGTGTGTCTGTGTGTTATGTGTCCTGTAATCTGAGCCACAGCTGTAATCTGGGAGCTATCTGGTTTGCAAAGTTATCATCAGTGCAGATGGTGCTGTTGCCATGACACATCAGAGAAAATCAATATTTTGCTCTTAAGTATTGTTATAAAGTATAAATACACTTAAATGGAGATTGTACAGACAGATCTCAAATATAAATAATCACTTCCATCCAATCACTGCCTGAGGAACCAAATAACCTTTTTAAGTGCATTTCTAACGGTAGTGTGGCATAATGCTTTGGGAAGTGGCCTTGCAACTCAGAAATTGTTAATTCAATTCCCATGTGTGGTGCTGCTGTTGTACCTTTGACTAAAGCACTTCATCTGAATTATTCCTGAAAATATATCAAGCTGCACACACGGGCTACCTGCAAAAAGAATGTCAGCTGGGTCGGTTTCTCTGGATAAGGGTGCCCGCTGAATGTCTAGCATGCAAATGGAATTATACTCTCAGTAATTTAGTAGATGTATGCAAATGAGTATGTTTATTCAAATCAATATGAACTAGCCTAGACTCCTTGTAGTCATGAGTATATGCAATCCCTTTTGTGAAAAATACAATTCTGAAATATTAACAATGTAGACAATGAAGAATAGTTACATGATTATTTCTCAAAATGTAAAAACTGTCCTGTGACTTATGACACCTGGGTGGTATTTCACAAACCGAAATGAATTAAATCAGGATAAGTGCAAGTTATACGGCTTGAGATAGCTTCACTCACATGAAATGGTTAACTCCATTTCACAAAAGCTCTAAGATTAATGTGATCACTCCAGCCTGAGCTGGGTATGTCAAAGGGAGCTAAGTGCATGTGCATGTGCATGTTAAACCTTTCAAGGCACAGTAGCTGCAGATAATCGATTGATGAAAAGAGGATTATTGGGAAAGCAAGACAGTACATTTATACACATAGTCAAGCAAACTTTGAGTTTTGGCTCAACTAGATTTGATTTGCTGTGGAGCAGGTTGTAGATTCTGGATGTGTTGCCATGGCAATGATACTAGAATGCAACTTGATTTCACAAAATGATAAATTCGGTTTTTTAAAATATTTACGAAGTTAATGAGTCAACTTGTCAATCCTGCTTCATAACCTAAACACCCTGCATATCTTCAGCTTGCCCAATGTAGTTTAACTTAAAATGTTAATATAAACATGTTTTATTAATAATTGCTAACAGTACAATTAATTATTTATTTAATGAAAACCAATGCAATATGCCTCTAAGTGTTAAATGTGCATATGATAAATATAATCATGTAAGTGTTGTAACAACTTGTCTGAGTGAAATTAAATGCTAATGGGATACATTTTAAGGAGGCCAAGTACCATAAAATACACAGAATACACACTATTGCCATTGCTCTTTTCCACATATTTGGGATTACAATCCTTTTAAAAACTTTCAAACCTTGACAAAAAATTGCAAGGCTAATATGCTAATATTTGTCCTTAGCTGTATAGCACTGATTAGCCATTAAAGTCTCTATTTTAGGAAAGCAAAGAGTTACTAACACGAGTGAAAGCACTGGCGTACATCAAAAAGAAGCCTTCTCAAATACATTTTGATTTAAAAAAAATAAATTGAGAGTTTGGCAAGAAAATATTGTACTACGTACATCACAATACTTCCAAACACATCACGGAACTTCTTTTATTAAGAAGCAGGGCTATCATAAGCCATCGACTTTGACACATTTTGTCAACGCGTAGCAATGTGTGGCACTTAAGTGACATCTTCCTCCTAAACCATTTGACATAATGACAGGTAATATCCACGCCTCCATTTATTCTTTTGATGGTACTCAATAAAAGTTCCAAAAAATATTGTTTCTGTATTTTTTTTTTACAACTTTACAGCTTCGTTTTTCTTTCTCTCCCAATATGTAATTCCCAATTGTGAATGTAGACGTTTAGTCATCTTAATGTTGTTCTGTCAGTTCGGGAGGACACATGCCCGGCACTAAAATGTGTGTAGACAGTCATCAGTCAGTTCACTGGAGGACTGCAAAGCTAACACAGCTGGTGCAGCCAGAGCACCGGCACCCAGTCGACCAGCGAAACTTGTATTGCATGATGAGGCTGGAAATACCACACTGACATAACCTTCCCTCCATGACACTGGCACCCGGCAGAAATCGGTAAAGGCATAGTCAGGATTCAGCACCAGACCACACGGCACCTCTTAGAGCTGGCGGGTGGTTTTGCACGAACACACTACCTGGGAACCTCAAAATGGCTGACATGAACCAATGAATCTACAGTAATTATATTTGTTTTTATGAACCATTGAATAAAATTTGAAAAATTTTAATCAGACAAAACCATTTTTACACCAACCAAATGCAGACATCTTTCCTGTGAAAAGTGAGTTATTTTTAGTTGCAATTTGTAAAGACGTTCAATGGCTTTGTATCACCATAATTGTACTGCCTTTTTGGTGAATGAGAAGATGTTGCTTTTGAGTTAGGCCATACAGGTCTAAAAACAAACTGTATTTTGTACCATGGTAGATTTACCTAATTTTCTACACAGGTATCCTTAAGAAATAGCACATTTTGTATCATAATGATTTCTGAAAATACATTAAACTTTCATTGGTTGTTTTTATTTGTAGATTACTATCCTACATGTACAGTAAATTATAAATAGCTAATTATAATATTTACCATCAAAATAAGGAATAATGGAATTATGGAATATTGAACATTTAATGAAATTCAATAGACCAATAGACCAAAGTCTTTAAAAAGTTATTATGGTATAAATGTTATGACATTATTGGCTACAAATTTTAATCACCATATTAGTTGTTTTAAACTTTTATAGTATTATACCATTGTTGCAGTTGTAGTCAAGTTACTACATCATCAATTATTGATTTTGGTTGGCCATAGACAACCAGAGTAATTTCATTTTATACTTATTTCAAAGTATAGAACATGACAGCATTGCCTTCATCATAGGTATAGAAACAGGAAATCAGTTTCCGGCAAAAAAAATTTTCATAATGAAAAAAGTTTCATAACAGAACAGTTCCATGCTGGACAGCAACAAAAACAAGATGGAAATTTTCAGGGTTATTTAATCCAGAATAATTGGAGATTATTGTAACAGGAACCCTAAAGACTCCACATTGGCCAATCTACTTTTTCCAACAAATTTTAGGACTAAAACTAACCAAGTTGGAAGAGAGGGATTTTACAAGCAAATATGAATTTACAAGTTGCTATAGAAACGGTAATCATGAAACATGACACTGGGCATTAAAGCTGTAACAGTCAACAACTTCCAGAGCAGGAAAACAAATTGAAGTACATCTTTACATTATATGGATAATATGACGATTGGCTGTATATATTAAAAAATGAAAAGAATGATGGAATGAGAGGGATCATTAGTAGTTTGACATAAAGTATTAGCACACTCTTTTGTTCCGTCCCTTGCTGAACGCATAGCGCACGACAATTAAGTTAATAAGGGCACTTGATTTGCTGATTGATCTGTTGAATCTGCTTTGTCCGGCGAACACATCATGCTGGGAATTACGCACTCACGGTTTTGATTTAACGCCTCGCGGACAGCCGCTCGCGCTCCCAGCGAAGCCACGGTCAATGCGCAGCCGCCTCTCTCTCTGTGTTTTCGTACAACAAAGCTTCGAGCTAACGAGCTCCTGAAAACGATCGGATCCCTCATTCCTCATGCAGCGCACGCGGCAGCGGTGCCCCCCCCCCCCCCCCCCCACGTCTGCTGCAGGCAGGCAGGCAGGCAGGCAGGCAGGCCCGAACCCCCCAAAGGGTTCCTGTTTATGAGAAATCTAAGTCAATAAAAAGAGTTCCTTCCGCTAACCCCCGGGGACACCTGTAATTAATTTTAAGTCATCAAGCGTGGTTTTCAGTCATCTACCGCGGCCGGTGGCGTATAACCCCGGTGTTCCGCGCGCTTCATTAATTTGCACGGGCACCTTACCCCTGGTTCATTCAGACATGCACAGGGCCTCGGGATTACCCCTTAAGCCCGTTAAAATGGCTCTAATTGATGACTGTTTACCGAAGCTTAATGTAATGGATTTATGCCCTGATTAAAATCGGGAGATTTCTCTGATTGCAGCTGCTCCTGCTCCCATTCAGCTTGTTTACTACTTCACTCCCCCCCCCCCCCACCCCACCCCACACCACCCCACACCCCCCCCACAAACACCCCCATCTCCCCACCCCCACCAGCATTCTCACATTGGTGGTGTTTGATCTTGCCTTTAATAAATGTGGGATGAAAGCCATCTGGCAGGGGGTGGCTTTACCTGCCTCCTAAAATCCAGCTCTTCCCGGCATCTCCCCGTGAGCGAACGTCCATCGTCGCTTGGACGCCTGATGAGATTGGGGGCCATTTAATCGAGAGCTACAAATTAGATGACAGCATTTTTCCTCTTTCGATAAAATGCTATGAGTCCGCCCAGTAGGTTCAGCATTGCCGTGCATTTACCCGTCCTGTTTGGAGGGTGCAGAAAATTAAGCAATCAGAGGCTGAGTGGGTACCTACAGTTAAATGAAAGCACCCAGAGAGTATACTTGATCGCAGGCTACCCAGTCCTCTATTTAAGTCCTCCAAACTCCACAGTGCATTTTCACAAGTAGGCCACCAGCAAGCGCCCCCAAAGAACATTATCCCTCTCCACCGCATTCAACGATATGCATAAAAAATGCTTTGTTTGCCAATTTGTGCTAGAAATAAAATTTTTATTTCATGTGCCTTATCAAATAATAAGCATTTTCCTCTTAAGAATGAGCACAATCCTAATAAGCACCATGCAACTAAAATTCTATGCCATTAGGACAGAATGCAGACTGTGCGAGTACCAAAACCCCATGTGGTGATGCACAGTCAGACAGAGCATTGCCCAGACAAGGAGGGCTACATTCTGCAGTGTAACACCTTCCCCTTTGTTCACTAGCAACCCCTACTGGATGACCAAGTGCCTGCAATCTGCCTGTCCTTCCAATGAAGTAGACTTGCAGGGTGAAGAACAGTTGGTTGGATGATTCTGTTCTCAATTATTTGTTCAAGCTCTCTCACATCCGCAGAACAGTGATACTGTACACTGGGCCAAATGGGGAGGTCCTATTAGATATTCAAAATTAAGGTGAAAAATTCCAGACTTTCAGGAGGATTTGCATTGTTCTTTTTAATGCCCTATGATTTTCAGCATTTGCCATGGAAGGTTCCACCTAATATTCTTTCCATTGCTTTTAATTGTTGTGATAATCAAGTTAAATCAACTATTGTGGAAAATAAACCCTCCATGCAGTCATGCATCAAAAAGAATTTGTTAAATTAAAGACTAAAAACAAAAGCCTGATTAGGGAATCCATAAGAGAATCCATTCCCTAAGATTCTCTTAGAGAATCCATAAACCTTCTCCACACACATGGTTAAACATTAACATTTACAAATAAATAAAATAAAAACAGGTAAAATAAAATAAATACATTTATCATAGGACAATAACAACAAAATGAGGAATTTCCCTGAAAATGTGAAAATCTGAAAAAAACTCGTTGCGTTCAGCTGTTTCCTCCAAGTGTCTTCCATACAGAGTTGTTCCGGCCAATAGATTGCCTGTTGTCCAGCAGACAGGGTTTACCCATCACTGCTAGAAAAGGAAAATAGATGTATAGAGCACTGTGACGTGCCACAGAAACCAGGTTGCTACAATGGTAAGGGAATTAACCATTGACTTTGAGCTGAGGAATAGAAGTAAAATAAATATGGGGTGTGTTACCTGCATACCCATACCGATGCTTTGTGTGACAAAACGCAATATTCAAAGGCACAAAAACTCTGTTTGCTTTGTAGATTTCCTATTCAATTTCTGGATGAACACCAATTAACTGATAGCATAGCTAAGTGAACACAGAATGTATGTGTTACTCCTCCATTGCATGTGCAGAGTGAAAGAAATTTTAGTTTTGTTTCAGTATTTCATGAGATTCAAAATGAAAGCTAAAGATAACCATGATTTTAAAGTATGACCACTGGCCACCTTCCCCACAGACGACGATGTGTTAGTGAAGTGCTGGTGGGGCTTTGAGAGAACAAAATGGAGGTGCCAGAGACTAGAGCTGAGAGAGCTGAGGGCTTAAAATTCGAGGCCTATCACTTGTAGGGATCTGGGGATAAAGCTTCAACTTTGTGATGCAAGATGCTATCAAACTGTGTTGTACATTTCTTGCCCCAAGGGGGGATTTGAAAGTATTGGTACCACTCTATCAAAATGAGAAAGAGAGAGAGAGAGGGAAAAAAAGGCCTGTGTCGCGCGTCTTTGATGTTTCACGCATTGATTATCTTCAAGTCCCCTGCCCCCTCCCGAGCGAGGCGCGTCCTCTCCTCCTTTCGATAGCCCCGATATGGCTTAGCGGTACGGGACAGAAGGAGCGCTGGATGTCCCCGAGACGGAAATGATATTTTTTTGGTAGCGCCGGACCGGCGTGGCGGCGGCCGGCCTCTCTTGCTTTTTTTTTTTTTTGTCCTTCGAAACGGAGAGGCGGTCGACTCCTGAGCCTGCGGCTTGACCCGGCGAGGTTATTATGCGGTCTTCGTGTTCACATCGTGTGTCGTCGGACCGCAGCAGAGGCCGCGAGTAAAAGCCTCATGCAAAATGTATGCTTATACGCCCGTTTCAGTGGGTGGAAAAATCAATACTGCAGGCTTGATGCACAGAAATGACTGAGTGCTCACTGACTGACACTAAAAGCACCAGGAGACTGAGGGGGGGGGGGGCTATATTTGCTGCTCAAGAAATGGAGTGTATTAGTGCTCTTATAATAGTCTGCTCACCTTGTATTAGCCCTTCATCTGGGACTATTTTGATAACAATTATGATTGTGGCAGTTTAAAGCAATTACGCCATTACAAAAACAAGAAAAAAATAAAATAAAATGGGGGGAAAAAAAATAATAGGGAGGTATCGAAACCAAGAGAGCAGCCTGTTATTTAGCTCTCTTAAAGATGCCATCTTTTATTTCATATCCCAGCAGGAGCATTAAACAATTATTTAGTAGGGAGCAGTGCCCTGAAGAGAGTGGGATGCAGTCTTGGCTCGCTCGCTCACTTAGGATTGAAATGAAGTTAATGAAAAGACAACGGAGACATGGGAAGGACAACAGAGGGCCTTTTGTTCCGCGCTGCCTCACTTGGATGTGCTTTTGAAACTTACCACAGACCTAGAGAGCGCAGTCTAAGGGCTGTGACATGTGGGGGAGAGCTCAGTGGGATGAAATGAGCACAAACAATGGGATTCGCTCTTCATTTCGGCTTCCATCTTGGCTCTTTAATTATTCTCTTTAGTCGTCTGGGAGAGGCTGCATTTTAACACAGCCCCTCGCGCACATGCCCGGCAGCGCACGCCGGCTTCCGAGTGAAGATTTCTTATGATTGCCAACGCGCTTTAATTCAGCCCAACAGAGGTGGAACATAAATCCCGCGCGAGCAAACATGCGAAACTACAGTAGGCACAAATTAGCATGAGGCAGAAAATAGATCAGTCACATACAAATAGTCGTGTAGACGATGTCACGCTCCGCTCCTCTACAGATATTTTGTCGTTTGATGTACCAGAAGCGACCAAAGGCAAGCGCTAACGTATGCAGATGCTTTCGCAGATATACTGACACACAAACATACACAAACACTGCGTGTACATATTTAAAATGTGAACATTAATATATACAGTATACATAATTGTTTGTGTTTTTAATAAGATTAAAAACATTTTCTTTTGTGTATGAATGTGTTCCATTTTTTTTTTCCACGGTGTTTCATACATTTCCCATTTTTTACAGAAGAGATTTTTTTTTTGCCGGTTTAGTGGTTTCCTCCTGAATTGTATATGAGATATCTGAGTGTCTAAAACGATGTATGATAAATGAAGTAGCACGCTACTTATACGCTTATCATGTTCGCTGACTAGCAACAGGTTCAGCAAAGGGCACTGCCAGTAAATGAAATTTTCCGCCAGGACAATATATCATCAGAAGAAATGTATGCACCCGAAACTTACAAGCCTTCTCCAGATGCGGACAAGGTGCGGAATGAGGAGAGGGAGGGAGGAGGGAGGAGGAAGGAGGGAGGGGGAAAGGAAAAGGAGCGGGAGGAGAGGAGCAGATTTGTTGAACCAGCTCTATTTTCATATCAGCTGAGGTCTGCCTTTTTTAACTATTTCGGCCGTGGCTCGAAATTGAACGCAGAATAGCTAATTTCACAGCAAAATCCCTTTAAGATAAGTAGGTATCCTCTTACAGTGCATAGTGATATGCATGGTCATGTAATGTGATTCTGTATGTGTGAAAATCCTTTGCTGTTGTAACAGATTTTCCAAATTGTGTACCACTCCTCTGTGGAAAATTCTGGAATATTCCGGAGAGACAAGGATTTAGGCTCCAGGGTTTATCAAGAATTTCATATGAATATTTGAAATGAGAGACAAGGACAAAATATGTCACTCTCATTAATATAACAGCTTAACAGCAATGCAGAAATAAGATAAACCCAAATTACTATATGTACTGACCTGCTAGACTAAATTCATTTTACACATCTATTAAGGGATAAGCATCAAATAGATTCATTACATTTTTGAACTAATTAACTTTTGAACCCGCTGACATCGAGCGAACTGAAATTGAAGAGGAAACAGCTAAACGGGTAAGGAGGCTGGGCAATTAGTTTAATTACATTAATAGCTTATGGATCCCCTGTGTACTGTATGTAGTTAAGAATCAAAATGCACCTTGTATGAATTAAAGAAGAGAAAAGGCTGGTTTCATCTTTGATGCTTTCATTTAGAAACTAAAAGCGGTTTAAAATGTCCTTAATGAATAGGTTATTAAACCAACTCTTTGTTCTTAGCCAAACAGGCTTCAAAACTGAGCTTAAACCAGTGATTAAAGTTTAAACCTTTACCCACAGAAAGAGATTGAATGTGACAAGAGAAAGGGAGGAGGAAGGAAGCGTACTAAAAAAGAGAGGAGAGACTGGAAATAGAAAAGCAAAATTAAAAAGGAAGGGAAAAAACTGAGATACTTAGTACTTAATGTTGGTCGCTTGGATCGGGGTGAAATGGATCCCTTCCGTCCACACAGGCGATCGGACCGAGGCTCTTTGCGGCCCGCGCAGATGCTATCTAATCTATCCGTGATGTACTTGCGGTTAGCCTGGTGGGGTTCTCTGGGGATCATTAGACCTCCCTCACCTCTCCCCGGGGCCCTTTTTTACCCTGCTGACACTCTGTCTGGAGGGGGCCAAAAATACAGCCTGCCGCAAATCCAGACCCCCAGAAAGCAGGGCTATTAATTAGGGTAATTAAGATCCCGCCTACAGTTACAGACCGCAGACTCCTTTTAACGCTTACTCGGCCCTTTTACCGATGCTAATGGTTCATTCTCCAGCCATTTGCTAGATCAGTCTTTGGTTTCAGAGGAACAGAGTGGGAAAACAATACGTAATATTGACCTTTTTTGGCAACCTGGGGTAATACACACCCACCACCCACTTCTTACTGTTTAAATGCACATGGTCTTACTTCCTCTGTTCTATACCCCTTTACTCAATAAACATTGTTTTTACTTCTTGGTTGATTTAACCTTTGTGAGAAGATAGGAATTTTTTTCACATTAAGTGATGTTAGCAAACTACTAAGTGCATGCCTGAAGTGTAACCACGCTCTTTCTGGTGGTACAAATGTGAGGATATGTAATACGTACCTGGTATGACTATTAGACTTTTGCCTAATATGCAGCTTGAACATGTCAAGAAGGTATAATAAGTAAGCATATAATAGGAGGTATAATAGTTTTGAATTAACTTACTTGCTTCAGCAACAGTTAGATAGGGTAATGTATGGACTCAAACATTTATAGCTGCCCCTTTGTAAAAAATAAGAATGAATTGATTCTTACTTTATGGATTATGGTTGTTATCCTGTTTGCGGGAAACACAGTGCGTCTTCACGCTTGAAAATAGGCTGCCAGATATCGACTTGCGTATAAAAAAATATTTATCCAGAAAACCTGGATGTACATCTTAAACCGTAAATGTACATGTTTTTTACTGCTCAGATCTAAAATACCTCCATCTGTAAAAGAGGAGCACATTTGTACTCACGAGAATGCAATGCTCTTTCTTTAACAACCCGGGCTAAAAGGCTGAATGCATTCAACAACACAGCCTGAGTAGTGCAATGAGTCATATTATAGGAAAATGGAGAAAAAGGATACAAGCCTCTTCACTGAACACAATCCTATATTGTAGGCAATCTGTGATAACACCATTTTCATTTCAGTTCAGTCCCATAAAATTACCATTAACATTACAACTCATGCAGAACGCAGATAAATGTAAAAATGTCAACCAATTCTTCCAGATGGGAATTTCAGTTCCACTAGATGACCATCTCTCTCTCCGCTCTCCCCACCTTGTCTAATATTTCATTTACAACATTTCGTAAGTTAATTTTCTTCCCACTGACCATGTAAATCACAAATCAATTTTCATTTAAAAATGCTTGACTACAGATTGTTCCTGAAAGCTTATGGAATATGTCTGAGCGAGCCCTCGGAAACCCTTCAATGTGAGGAGCACAAATCTTTTGGAAACCCTTTGGAAGAGAAATAAAATAAGTAATAGCTTTGACTGAAAAACACAGGCCATTAAGGGATGGAGCAGCAGCAAAAAATACTATATATCTCAATGCAGTCCCTGATAAGCATTTTAACTGCCTGCATGCTATTTGATACCAGTCTGATTGCATAATTAAATCATCATCTTAGTATGTTCCACAGTGTGGCTGACTAACAAGGCCGCAAAAACATATGAGAACACGTGTGTGTGTGCGTGTGTGGATGTGTGCATGTGCGTGTGTGTGGCTTGGTATGTGCGTGTGTGTGTGTCCGCTTCCCCAAGGTGAAGATAAATACATACACACAGGGAAACACAAATCACACATCTACACACCCATACACACACACACACACCAGCGGGCGCGCGCACACACACACACATACGTGCACAGATATCCACGGTTATAAGCCTAATTGCATTTTCCCATTACATATTTGACTGAGCAATGCAAAGGCCAGTTCCAATCTGCAATAACGTGGTCTGCAATAATGCGCTGTTATACTTCACAAGTTCACAGAATGAAAGCTGGCTGAAAGAGGGAAGGCGCCAAGTTTCCCTGGATTTAATGCCAGTTTGAGAGCTTTTCATAATTGCAGCCTTTCTGCACTGCCTTTCCATCAGAGGAAATAACTGCATCGTCGCTCAAAGGAGTTTGTTAACATTACAGAATGCTGATTAGCCGATGTGACTAACACAATAAGTTTTTTTTTTTTTCATGAAATGGCTTTAAAAAATAAAATTGCAATCATGTAACTGCATGCTTATGGTCACACATCTTGTGTTTGTTTATATTTGCCAAGCGTCTTCTTCCCTGGCTTGCCACAGTGGAGACACAAGTCATGTACTGCTTTATTGAAGCAGACACAGCCATTTCCTATTATCATTATTATTGTCTTTTTTCCCCCACCCTGACCACAGGAATATCCTCTCCTTTTTCGCGCGGGATGCGATGAGACAATTTACTCTCCTCTGGCGGCTGAGCCTCCGCAGTTTAACCGGAATGACATCGCTACCAGCCGGGGAGACGCGCGCGTCGGAATGTGACAGTGCTGGGATTTAGCGGGTTCACTCCGAGAGAAACAATGGCAGCGAAAATAACGCCGCGGCGCGAGACTCCAGAAGGAAAGCCTACGCTCTTCCGCCAAGACCGAGCGAACGCGCCTCCCTTTTTTTCTTATCGACAATTCCTGCTGGAAGTTTAATGTCTATTCATTTTCCTCAGATCTCCAGCTGTCTTTTAGTGTAAGGTGACGAGTGGCACTCGCGTGATGATTCTAGGAAACCAGCATCTTTATAAGGAAATAAAACGAGATGGTAGTGGGCCCCTTTATGGGCTATGACCAATCCTGGTCAAGATATGAACTGTGTGCCTTGCCTTGAGGAAGACAGCACCCCCCCCAGCTAACTGATCTCTTGGCCTATGAGATCATCACCAAATCCAGGACAAGGCTCTCCATACAGGGGGTTCCACGGAATTAGATGTTTGACTGACTGCAAATCACGTTAATTAAGTGTGTGTAAAAATGTGACATGGTGAGAACAAACATATTCCAGATCACGTGACTCAGATTGCATTCATTCATTGCCTTTCAAATGGCTGAAAGAACATGATTCAAGTATACAAGAGTTTCAAGATCTGCATTGATGAACAGTATTATAAATGCATAAATTGAGGGAGTATGTCCGTAGTTAAAGTTATGTACTGTTATATACTGTTAATAAACACTTCAGAAAGCAACTGGAAGTTATATATTTATGCCCCTAAAAATAAGACAATAAGAAGGTTTCTGTGTTTTTTTCACTCTTAACTGTTCATATCTGTCTGGAAAGTAGTGATGTTATGTGAGTAGAACAATAAAAAGCCTATTAGTTTGTGGAATTGGGTGATCAAAATTTTTGTTTCTTAATGACAATCTTTGGTGATCGACATCCTTATGAAGAATATTTTGCCCTGTTCTATTCCAAACAACATTCCTCAAGTTAAACAAATTCTAGAAATAGATGTTTTCCCAATTTTAATACTACTTATTTTGTATAATCAGTAAAAAAGCGTGGGAAATACGAAAATATGAATGACTATGTTACATTACGTTCATCTTATTCTATCAGTCAAGAGAGTATTATACAATGTAAAACACTGAATTTCAAATAAATTATGAACATTCTTTTTTTGAACAATGAAGACCACAAAATTCATACAATGTGAGTGCTTGGGTGTATGCATGTGAGCTTTTTGTGTGTGTGTGCGTGTCTATACGGGTGTGTGTCGCCATGTCTGCGTGAGCGAGTGTGTAACTGGATGTCTCCATGCTCTTGAATACATTAAGGCTGGCCTTTTTTTTCCCCCACTGTCAAATACATTCATCAGGCATGCGTCAAACCTGTGCCGGGGTTGTACAGTGCTGCTTATTGAAGACAAACAATAAACCACGGCTGGATATCAATGGAATGAGAGAAAGGAGATGAGAATCCAGTCGCTAGCGCTGCTGGGATTGCCTGCTGGATCTGGTTCAGCGGTGGCTTCATCTCCACTGGCACCTCTCACTCTCAATTATTTGGCTGCTGTCACAACAAATCAATCAAATTACCGCTGCAAATCCCTCTGCCGGCACTCCCATTGTGCCGCTAGTTGCATTAGCTTTGAAATGTATGGAGGTGTAAATTTTATCTCTATTATTTATTCAATACAACTTTCTCCCTAGCGAGATATCCTACAAGCACAGTGAACTTAAATCATTAAATGCTAGCAGAATACATATTGCCGAGAACATTTCAAATTAAACTGCAAAGAGAGGCCTCTTTAATGTGTTGATATAGAACTGGAGCTGTTTATTTGGGGAATACAGGAATGTTATTGTTCTTAATAAACCCTCATGGGCCAATATGTTTTTTTTATAGCACAGGCTGCTCTGTCTCTGCCTCTCTCTCTCTCTCTTTCTTTGTCTCTTCTACAGAATGCATTTTTAAATGTAATTATTTTCTCTCCTATTACTGGACTTCTCACTGGCTATAGAAACATTCTGGTGAAGTGTGTGATGTGTGGTATGAATGGAAGAAGAGCCATGGTAAAAAAAAAAAAATATTTAAAAAAACTCCCAAGCATCCTGCCCCAGTTTAAAGAAGCATTCTGTAGCACCTTGCTTAACTGGGAGGCAACCATGCAATGCGCTTGTGTTCCGTAAGCTGGCCTCTAAAAGGCCCATTGTATCTGAGAAGGCAGCCGGCTGATCGGAAGTGATTGAGTCAGACGTGTATTCTCCAGCGAGGAAATATTTTGATCTTGCCTCAGGAGCCTGTTATCTGGTGTTGTAATGAGCGTGATTTCCATAATTTGTGTCATACCCCCCGCCTGCAACCTGAACATGATGCAAGGAGGAGAGCGCCCCTCCAACAGAAACATCATTCTGATCATTACTGACATCCACACTCATTACTCTACAAAAGTGGGACAGCCGCTTTTATGTAGATTCTGAAAGCGATTTCGTGTTCTCTGAAGACGAACGCAAAGGAACAGGGCTCTCACCTAACCATCAACCTTCAGTTCACAGGGATTATGCACAGTGCTGGGTTTCTGATCTAAGCAAATAAGACGAGCTGCACTTATTAATATTAGAGGGCTTGAAGAGACATGAATAGGCCCTTGTCTTGCGTTACCTACCGGCAATCTCTAGACATTCCCGGACAAAATACATCTTATGAGTTCCCTTCTTGGAAGGGGAACATCAAACATTACCAGATTAGAATATTTAACATGTTATACTGAAGTAAAATGCAAGTGGCACAAGCTATTTGTTTGAAGTTATTTGATCTAGCAGTTTTTCTATTTAGGACTTTTTTCTGAGTATGTTATCATGTCTCAAGAGTTGCTGATTTGGTTCCATTAATTGAATATTTATTCCATATAAATGTTTGACTTTTTATTTTTAAAATATTAAACGGCACAAGGGCATCCTTTCTATGGTGAAGTAAGTATAGTGAAGAAGTGAAGTGAAGTATAAGTAGGCACAGTAAGTCATGGAAATGGTATATCTGTTCAATATTTAAATGCTTTATTTAGTTCCTGATTTATGAATGTTTTAAATACATTTTACTAGCCATTCGTATTCCTGTAACCGCAATAAAGCTATGTGAAAAAAGGACCCTACTGCAGCCTACCTAAGGTAGTAATGTCCTAATGTTCATTTAAAAAATAATGTGCATGGTCTGGTTTGTGCGTGGCACAAAATTCATACAAATATATGGGTACCTTATAGAAAAGTTTGAGAATCCCATATTAGATTTTTTTCACTGTCCTTTTTTATTTTCCACTGGAAATGTACTTTTTTTATAGACCGTGTCATAGCATTAATCTTTCTGACAAATAGCAGGTTAGCTCCGGTCCACTGTTTATCATGATCACAGGGAGATGTTATAAGGTTTTATTTAGGTAACACCTCGAACTTTACAGCACACTCAGGTCACAGTTATTTATCACAACTGATAAAACTTTGCTCGCGCCCAAAAATCTCATCCCCATTTAATCATCTATGCATCTTTTTTTTTCCTTTAAGAGAACAAAACTGCTGAGTGTTAAAATGCCAGAGACATGAAGTGAGAATACATAATGAGACACTGGTTGTTAGATTTCAGCTTATCTCATTTGCCTCAAGAGTTCATTGCCTTACTGAAAATTAGAAGACAGAAGCATAAAATGAGGATTACACTGATTTAAAACATTCTGCACTTAAAGCCAATACTAAATCTGAATCTTGTAACCCACAAACACATACACAGGCACGCACACGCACATACACACACACACACACGCACACACACGCACACACGCTCGCACGCATACACACACATACATACACACACACACACACACATACACACACATGCACTCGCACACACACACGCACACACGCTCGCACGCATACACACACACACACACGCACACACATACACACACACACACACGCACACGCACACACGCTCGCACGCATACACACACATACATACACACACACGCACATACACAGGCACGCACACGCACACACACATACACACACACACACGCACACACACACAAACACATACGCTCGCACGCATACACACACATACATACACACACACACACATACACACACGCGCACTCGCACACACACACGCTCGCACGCATACACATACACACACAAACACACACACACACACACACACACACACACACACATACATACACACACACACACACACACACATACACACACACACACACACACACACACACACGCACACACAGTCATTAGGCGGGTCATTAAACTTAAACACTGCTGTGCACAATGGCCTGTCTGGGATCTCTCCCTCATTACTTAGGCACACAATATTTTCTGTCTGATCTGACGTTAATTAGCTAGAGGCGCACAAGCTGTAAAGCACACTTGCTCCCGGGTCATGTAATCAGCTTGCTCCTCTCCAGCGGCAGTAGGGGACTGCATTAAACTCCGGATTAATCAGGCCGGGGGCCAGGGCCCGGCGCCGCTGGCGTGGAAGTGCTGCGCCAGCAGGCTTCAGTCGCCTGAGGCCTGATTGCCCAGGACAGGGCGACGTGGAAACTCATGACGTGGCCAGAGGGCCGGGATGGAGTCAAGACATTTAGCATCACTTGGGACTTGTGTCACTTCCTGTCTCAGGAGCGCTTTTCAATGCCTCACTTTAATGGGGAATTTAAAGGGGCAGCATTCTTCCTGGTTGCGAGGCAGAGTAACAGTGGCAACATGGGAAAATTTCAGCTAAACGACTGCATGCTCTGTCCTCTCATCAGTTCAGTAAAAGATATTTATCTCATTTATAATATTCATAATTTCCAGTGGATAGAGGTATGATTATTAGAGGTCCAAGCAGTGTCGATACTTTTTCCTTCTGTAAAAGTATCTGGATCTCAGAAACTGCAAGGTGTAGAGCTACCAAATTTGATAGATCATTTCCAAATGTCACCCACTTCTCAGTCACCAAAAACCCGTCCAAATTGACCATGTGGTGGCGCTATAACAAGCACGTTACATTTTGGCATGTATCTCATAAACCGAAAGGCCCAGAAACATAACTTTTTTTTGACAGAATCCTTGAGTCATGCAGAATCCAATGCATCCAATGCAGGTTTTCCGAAAAACCTATTTTTTCAAATGTTTCCTGCAAAGGTGGACCGGCGGTCACAATTTTTAGGCTCCTTAATGACTGAAGATGAAAAGGTATGAAAATAATTTTTCTACTCCAAAGCATTTCACTGTCCAGTTCTCAAGGAGTCTGTGGAATATTCTCGTAAACAGGCAGTGACTCCGGAACCCTGCATGTTAATGGGACAAAACTTTAACAGACGTGTTTGGCTCATGGCCATGGCGGATTTAGTTTTACAGTCTATAGTGACACTTTCAGGTAAGGCCCATTTTGTGGTGTCAATACATTCAGTATAGAAGGCTGAAAAGTATTTGCACGGTTGTTCAATCAGACACTGGTAGATTTCAGCAGTCTTCCAAGAAGGTAAGCACAATTCTTCCCAAATTCCCATGCCCCAAAAAACAAGGCACGCAGAAGAAAGAGGGCTGGACAACCGGTGCATTAGAGAGACCCGGCAGAAAGCCACAGCATTAGTGCGTGAGTATATGTGGAGTAGCCACTCTAAATAGATGCGAGTGTTTATTAGCGCCCCCCCCCCCCCATCCTGACGCTTGTTGTTATTTATGCATGTTTGTCCATTAAGGTTTCATCACCAGATTGGCTTCAAGAGTGAGCCCCCCCCCCCTCCCCCCACTGTTCCGCCTCTCAGCGTTCCTCTCGCCCCACTTTCCGCCATCCTGGCATTATTTTAATACCCACAAACCCGCTGTATGCATTTACATGCACTCCTCAAATTTATACCCTGGAATTTTTCTCTTTTTTTTTTTGCATTAGCAAGGCCCTCCCTCATCCAAGATTTATGACTGACAGGTTCCCATCGCTCAATCTAATGGTATAAAAGAGACAATATTTTAAACATTAAGATGAAAACCATTTACAACTATGATCAAAAGAGAACATTTGAGCATTAAAGTTTAAAAGGAGAAGTTAAGTACGGCCTTGTGGACAGACAGGCAAGCGCAAGAGAAGAGAGGAAAGTACACTTTATGCAGAGAAAGAGACGTAAAGTGCTGCTCCACGCTAGCACAAAACATTGACCTATAATTAATACGGACCTTCCTTCGAGCCACCCAAGGCTAGCGAGATGTTTGAATTTCCCCTTTTCACAGGTATTGTCAAGTATGGTGAATTGAAATGCTAATGCACTGACCTCTGGTTCGCAAATTCCTTCGATAAGAATAGTAAATAACATCATTGCTCTGGAAAGAAATATGCAACGTGTGTCTTCTATTAAATCAATTGTGTGATTTGCCTGTCCTTGTCACGCCATTATCCCGACCCATTGTCAATGGCACAAAACAGTGCATGGTTTCCTCAAGGGATTTATTAAAAGCGAACATATTGCGACCTGCCAAAAGCAATGGAACACACTCAATGCTAAGGCAACGCACAAGAAAATAAGAAAGAAAATAAAGAAATTTTAATTGTTAAAATTTTCTGAGAAGCAGGAGGTCAGGCAGACAATTTCAATGCTTCAGGGATAAATTCAAGTAGGCATTTAGGGATTTGTTAAGGTTTTTGTATTGTGTTGACTGGCACTTCAAAAAAACACACCTAGTAAATCACGATTGGCTCTGCTGCGTTAGAGAAAGTAGCGCTGTCTCTGCTGAGTGGCTCTTACCTTGTAGGTTCTGCAATGGTAAGGTCATGATGCCACCGGCCGCCGCAGCTGCCACCAGCCCCTGGATGTTGGCGAGGTTGGCGGTGGGCAACGTGAGCACCAGGCCCTGCTGTCCTCCCAGCTGCCCGGCCATGTTGAAGGGGATAAGAATGGGCTGGTTGAGGCCCGGACCTCCCCCGGGCATCACCCCTGCCACCGCTGATGCCAACTGCTGGGCCGCCAACAGAGACTGTAACAGAGAGCACACACACACACACACACACACACACACACACACACACACAAAACACACGCACACTTCCAGAAGTTAGCAGATACTCACACACTGATGCATTGTCAACACTGCTTTGCAGTGGACCTGTGAGAGATGATGCCAAAACATTTGCTACACAGTAAAAGGTTCAGTGTTAAATTAACTCTTACAGTGTGGTCCCAGTTGGACTCAAAGAATATCTCTGTTAGATTCGAATTAACGCTGGACATTTCACTGTGTATAATCAATCAACCACTCTATTGCTGGAATAATAATTTTTTATAACATTTGTGATACCTGAAATACCTTACATGTATCATATGCTAACAGGAAGCAATGGATAAACACTGCTTTTCAATGACATACAAATCACAATCAGCTCCAGCAACCTTTACATGGCTACAGATTCCAAGAAAGGAGACAAATGCTCCACAACACACAGTCAGGGAAGGTAGAAAAAAATCGGTTGACCAACTATGGGAGAGTCTCTGAATGAATGCGTCATGGATGGAAAGCTCTAAAATCATGCTCTGTCAGACCTTTATGGGTACAGTCACGTTAGACAAGGAGAAACGATCGCCTTAGAGAGAGAGTCTTTTCAAAAACGCTTTGCATTTCAGCAGGAGCATCCTAATCAATGCCTTTTGCCGTTGCCGTTCCTGCCTTGTGACATCTGTACTGTCTGCATATTATACGTTCTGTCAGGGCAAAAGAAACCTGCGCCGAGCTCATCGGGAGAATGAAATCAGACGCCTGGCAAAGGCTTCAGAGCGCGCTCTGTTTCCAGAGGCATCCAAAGCAGTTTGCATTTCAGCACAATAAATGAGCGAGGCACAATTCTGATACCGCTGATGGAATATGCAACCGAGCTGCTCTCCCGCCCCCCGCCCCCGCCCCAACCGCCACCGCCACCCCCACCCCCATCCCACCCCCATCCCACCCCCGCCGCTTTTAAGAGCATCAGCGCATTCGCCTCACTGGCGGGAGAGACGCGCGGGGAACTTCAAACCGCCCGTTCGCTAATATTTGTCAAAGCTGAGTCTGAGCAGTCACATTGAGAAAAGCGCGGGGCCGCTATCTGGAGAATCTGTTTTTACAGAGAACATGCACAGACACACGCGCGCACGAAAACCCGTGCATACGCACACGCACAAACGTGCGCACACACACACAAACTCACAGACAGACGCACATGCGCAGGCTCACAGGTGCGTGCCCACGACACACACACACACCTGCAGTCACATTGCCTTGTGTGTAAAAAGTACTACCCCCAGTATCATCCAGTGAGTGAATTAAGGAAATGACAGGTCAAAAGGGATGGAACTACACCTGCCCAATTAGATTTATAAGACAGGCGATTTCACTGAAAAATAATTCCACGGAGTCCAGAAAATAAGAACTTGACCGATCACTCGGTTTTCATGCGTAATATGCAAAACCAACCGCAAAGACCAGCCTTCACGCATGTTTAAAAACCAGGTCCGACGGCAAGCTCGAACCGCCGCTTGACGAGAGCGGCTTAGCTGCGCGGTGGCACGGCGCTCCCGGAGAAAGGGGAGAAGGAGCGCGCTGTTCTCTCCCTGTCAGGCCCAGCGCGCGCGGGGCTATTTATGGCCTCAGCTCCTGTCTGCTCGCCTGCCCCGTGGCCCCCGAGAGGTGGCAGAGGCTCTGGCTCGGGTACGCGCTGAGAGATCTTTAACCACACTTGTCAGCTTTCCGCTCGTATTTTACATGGCGCGTCGCCACTCGCGGCGTAGGGGTGGGGGGGTGGGGGGGGTGGGGGGGAGCGAGGGGCTGCTTGACGGCGGCGGGGTTGACGACGGCGTCGGTGAGGTAGCCCGGGTGGTGCGCGAAACCGCCGGGACGTAATTACAATTTAGGTAGCGCTTAGCGATCTCACTCGGATTCTATTATGAGAAGCTGTGAAAGAGATTTCGAGGGAAATCCACAGGCAGGTGAAGGGCTGAGAACAAACAGATGCTCACCACAGCTGTTGGCGGGTGGGGGGGGGGTGGGGGGGTGGGTTAGGTAAGCTTCCAGCTCTTTCAGCAGCTATGATTCTCAGGTCTGGGTGTTGGGATTGTTCTGTGAAGACGGTTTGCTGACTAAGATGGCGCTCGTTTTCATGAAAGGAGTTGTGAAAGCTCCCTGGTGACCCAACAACAGCCGCTGGGTCCTGCGGTGTCGACACTGAAATCGCGTGCTGGCCAGGGATCCTAGGCTGCAACTGAATTATCCGCACGCCGCCCCCCACCGCCCCCCCCTCCAGCAATGCACGAGGCGCCCACAGGTCAACAGCCGTTATTAGTGAGAGAGACGCCTCTCCTTCCATTACCACTGGCTCCTCTGTAGTGCCGTGTGCCTTGAGGGAAATATTCAGCGGCTCACAAGTGAAGTCCTGTACCACAACAATGCATCTGTCTCCACTGAAGGTCTGCCAGTGTGGGTGAGGGTCCCAGCTTGATTCCAAACTTGCATTGGGGTGGGGGAACGCCTGTTAAAATGACTTTTTAAAAATAGAAAATGTGCTGCGAAGTTTTAATCTAATGGCAATCTGTGTTGGTGCAAAAATAAATGGGCTAACTTGCTATTTGAGATGTTGAGATATGCGTAGAAATGTGAAGAATGGGTTATTCCTCAACATTCACGTTCTTTGAGTCAGAGAAGCTAAGGCACAAATCCTGACAGTAATTTTGTGAAGGGCAAGTGCTTAACATTTTTTTAAATTACAACTTTACTAGTAATAACATTTCTTTTTCAATTTGTTTTGGACTAAGTATCAAGACAGCGCATACAAAACCTATTCACCACACAAAGGAAAATTCATTACAGGGGAGGACTCGTCTTCTATTCGGGACAAATGAAGTACATTTGATCTTGTTTTCGCACACTTTGACGGAAAATTCCACTGACAGATAGTCAAGGACCCCCCCCCCCCCTCCACTTCCTCCAGCCCATGCCGTGGGCCGTCCCCGTGCCTGACGCAGAGGACGCTGAAATCAGGAGCGGCGGGTATATCAAAGGACGGGGTTCTGCGTACGTCGAACGCGTCTCCCTAGCTGAGATGGCGGGTGCGCGTTTGCGTGCGCCGCGCAAGCGTCGTCGGTGGAAAACACCCCGCCCGGCTCTTTGAAAAGGGCCGGGGTTTCGAGCCTGGCGTTTGTAGTTCTTGGCGAGGCGGAACGCGGGGGCCATTTGGGTTTGACGGCGTTTGTAGTTCTTGGCGAGGCGGAACACGGGGGCCATTTGGGTTTGATTGCGTTTGTACTTCAGAGGCCCGGCTTCCCTTTCTTTCCCCACACTCTTGCGATTGAATGTCGGCTCCTACTGTGAGGCAGCGATGTGACCAGAGATCTGATGCGGGCTTCTGAGGCTCTGCTCCAAACGAAAAGGAGGAGACCCCCCCCCCCGACTATGTTCCGTTAGGGTAAAACCTACGCCTCCCCTCTTACCAATCCACCCCTCAGCCTTTCCCTTTCCCTGCTTTGCGTGAGCCATTCATCAACCTTCCTTGCAAAAACAAAGTGTACCCCTCATTGAAGAGAAGCTTCTGAGAAACAAAACATGTTGTCTTCATGAACAGGTTCCAACCGGATCGAGTCCATCCCTGGCTGTCTAAACTAAGCTTCACTGGTATCGTTGTCTCACGGACAAGGTTGTTTTTCTGTTCCCTCGGAAATGAAACGGGAACATTACCCACATTATGGCACGTGTAAAAAAAAAATTACCATTTTAAATCTCCAGGCACCCAGTGCTTTGGAGTTACTTTTGAAAGGTTCACCCTGAAAGGGACAATAGAAATCTGACAGCTATTCAATCCAGCAGTATTATTACATTGTAAAATTAATACAGGTTACTTTTTTAATGATTATTATTATTATTATTTTTATTTTATTTATTTTTTTTACTACTACTACTACTACTAAATGATTAGGTTGAATAATAATGCCACTGAACGGGTTCAGAAAGGCCTATGTGGAGCTGAAGCACTATTGCTCCCCAGTCGTCTGTCAGTCAGTCTGTCTGTCTGTCTGTCTTTCAGCAGAAATGAGGGGCTGAAAACTGACTGACAGTTCCCTGGTAATGTGGACTCCACTACAACACAAACCCCATTCGTGGGAAGTATGGGAAAGCGTATCGCCATCCTAACAGCGAAAAAAGAAGATACTGCACGCGGGTCTACCTAGGGGTCTGCTGTCTGTTGTTTCTTTATAAATGAGGCCATGCACCAGGAGCAGGTGCTGGAGTATATCAAACACACTGAATCATTGAAGCAGAATTAGCGAGGATGCGGTATTCCTAACAAGACCATCCTGACCTCGTCGTATTGAACAGCGCTAGATTGGAAATAAAGGAACGCACAGCCAGTTTCTTCTTTTTGCTTCGGCGGATTCTTCCCTTTTGATCTAAAGCTTTTCAAGCAAGTGTCTCCAAATCGTTTGATTAAACATTTATTGTATTGCAACATATGTTGTAAGTATATTCTCTGAAGTGATGGCTAATCGATCTATACAAACTAGGGGTATGAGTAGGGGTATGAATTTATGGTGAATTTTTAGATAATAAACTACAATGCCTATGAGTTCTTTTTTTGGTTCTG
Organism: Anguilla anguilla; assembly: GCF_013347855.1. Taxonomy (NCBI): domain Eukaryota; kingdom Metazoa; phylum Chordata; class Actinopteri; order Anguilliformes; family Anguillidae; genus Anguilla; species Anguilla anguilla. Next base: position 13,529,631 of record NC_049204.1, on the reverse strand, counting down.
TGTTTTTATTTTATTATAGCATCTGTTTCAATCTATGAACACATCTTTTACTCACATTCCTTCACCGGAATAGCTCCACTGAAACAATCTGTCACGCTAACGGCAGCATAATTAAACCCTGAAACATTAAAGGGAAGGAGCAGCCTCCTGCGTTGTGATTGGTCATGATCAAAGGTGATTACGAGCCGCGGTAATGAGCCTGTTGTTCATTAAACCTCCCTTTGCCATAAATCCAATTAGACAGGGGGCTCCTCTTTATTGAGCTGTTTGCTGTGGCTTTGGTGGGAGGTGAAAATGAGGCTGTGGGCGAAAGGGGGCGGGGTTCACCTCAGGACGGATGAAACCGGTTACTGGCTCAGTCACGTGACTGCTTTCCCGAGAGTCTCCGTTCTTACAAATCGGACAGGACTGGCAATACCTTAAAGGCCTCTTTTGGAGGTTCAAAGTTTTTTTTTTCTTACGGATCAAATGACTTTACCGTTTTATATGAGGCCTCCCTGAATTAGCTTTTGTCAGGGGGTCTTTTATCCTTACGAGAACTTTTATCCTCATGTCATGTAAGGGAATTTTCAAAGCTGGCTCCTCAAGAGTATAAACGTTTTGAGTGTACGTACATGATTTACAGCAGAATATGCCAGACTAGGTTTGATTCTGGAGTTCCTCTCTCTTCCCTCGAGGAGAGAGAGAGTTCTGGAGCAGGCCGTGCCAGAGCAGACAGCCCCAGCAAATATCAATGGAATCAATGCAGGTCAAAAAACAGCATGACTCTCTTCCTGCAGTGCTGAATACCTGCTTATACTGATAAATAGCTTCACCTTTAAATTATCCTTGCACAGATTAGCACTTAACAGAACCCGGAGGAGTTTAACACTTTGGTCAATAGCTCTCCCAGGGAGACAGGAGAGCGATTATGGCATTGTGCATACGCCAAACTTCACACAGACCACAAGAGAGGCTATTCTCTGTTTTCCTTATTGTGTAACATGGTTATAGCACCACAGTTGTGCACTGTGTTCTTGAACTCTTAACTCTAGGACAGTGGTAACCAACCCTGTTCCTGGAGATCTACCATCCAGAAACAGGGTTCCTCGAGATCAAGGTTTTCATTTCAACCCTAATCTGGCACACCCGACTCTACTAATTAGCAGCGCAACAAGATCTCTAGCTGTTGAATGAGGTGAGCTTTCTCTGGGTTAGAGTGAAAACATACAAGATGATAGATCTCCAGGAATAGGGCTGGTTATCACAACTCTAGGATTTGCCATGTATGGCAAATGGAGTGTCATTCAATTTATCTGTTCAACAAATACAATTTCCTTACCCATGTCATCGAAATAAAGTTCTAATTTCAGGACATTTTTGAACGGAGTATTGCTTTCTACAGGCAAACCTCACTTCAAGCTTAAGTAAAGGGCAATGCATAGTAAATGCAAGACATGAGACAGTGAACAGCCGGGTGACAGCATGACATGATTGGTCCATCAGAATCAGGTGATCTGGAAAATCACAAACACAATGCTGGTTCTGTCCATTTCAACGATTTCCATATTTGTTCAGAACTAAACAGAAAAACATGCATACATACGACCCCCCAAAAAAGTCAAAAGACTCAGTCACTCAATCAATAATAGGCTTACAAAAGAGCAATACATAAATAAATGTAATTAAATTTGAAATGACACTTTGTTACAAATGTTTATAAAAAATGTCATTGACACATCATGGGAATGAAACACAGGTGTCAGTGGTGAATGGAGTCTGTGGTGTGTGGTGCAGACATTGGCAAAGGCACACCCACCTGTGGACCTACTGGGTAGGCAGGGTGTGATTGGTTGAGCTGAGTCTGATCTGAGGGACTGCTGCTGGCTTCAGACTGGGAAAAGCCTCCACGGGCCCCTGAGAAGGAGAAAGGAGGTGGAGGGTTTGGTTTAATTATCATAGCCACCAAAGCATGCAAACCGTGCACCTTCACACCCACAGACATGAAAAAGCACACACTCACACACAGCTCCAGGAAAGAGGAGTTTGCACAGGCCCATTCTCCCTCTTTGCGTATGCTCTCTCTCTCTCTCTCTCTCTCTCTCTCACTCTCTCTCTCTCTCACTCTTTCTTCCACCCCACCCCCCCGCACACACATCCACACACATATACATACACACACACAACGCTCAGACTGCACACACACACCCAAAAACCCACAGTCGCTCCGCGCCATGCTGTGATGCCACACCACATCGGCCCCGGGAACTCCACGCCTGTGCGCTCAAACAAAAAGCAGCGTGGTGGGGATCGCTCATCTGCGATGAATAAATTACCGCTGCTTTCAGCCGCGCGGTTCGCGGATGGAGGAGACGCACGTGGGCCCCTGGCAGGGGGCCCGAAACTGAGGCCGAGGGGTGGCAGAGGAACATGCCAAACGTACCATACATCGAAGTACATCTTGAGAGAGCTTTGGCTGCCTCCCTCCAGCCAGGCCAAAACCAGGCCAGAAAAAAACAAAACACAACCACAGGTGATGCACCACAGTTATTTCCATTGACTAAGGCCGTAGAAATGAAGTGATCTGGCAAAGGAAATTTAAAATACTGAAACAATAATGAAGGCAACAGCCATGGGAAAGGCAACATGAAGATGGGGGTTTGTGGATGAGCACCTTTGTTGCGAGCGATGGGTGGGAAAGAGGCTTCCGAATGCTGACGCAGTCTCTCAGAAACCCTCTTTCACCTCTTACTCATATTTGACAGTCCATGTGAGCCTTGTGATTGGTCCTTTCCCTCTCTGCCCTACAGTATGTTTTTTTGCCACAGCTGGCAAGTTTTGACAAGCCAAACAGTCTGTGAAAGGCTGTAATTTCTTTCTTTTATAAAATGTACAATCCTGAACATTGTTAGAATGGCACGTGGTTAGACCCAAAATTACTCAAAATGCTGGGCGTTGGATTAGTTTTAACAAGTATAAACATGGTGCAAAAAGCTATATTCTTCAAAACACAATTCTCCAATAGAAAACAATCACAGTAAGTGACAGGATTACAATTTCCTCTTAGTGACATGGTCAAATGTTTGATTTACTTTCAGCAGCGTTGTGAACATCAGACATTTAACACAGCTGCTCTGTGTATGATGCTGAAGTCTTCTTTGTGGTCTTTTCTCTAAGAACATGCATTTGCTCATTGTTACTGATTGCTACTGACAAGGGCCAAACAGCCATCGCATAATACAATCTAAATGTATTCACAAATCAATTTATTAGATTTGAGATAGATCACAGGGCTTCCAGCTCAATATGAGCCAATGTTTACTGTATATCTCAATTGTTACCTCTGAACTGATAATGTCAAATTGCTTCTGATTTATCTTACTGCTTCCAATAGATTCTGAAGCAAAGAAATGACTATGCTAAGCAAGAATCTCAGCATGCCATATTTCTAATAATACATTCGGTCAGACATGTTAGTGAATAAAACATATACCAGCCAGGGACAAAGGCTTTTATTTAAGCAAAAGACTTTACTTTAATACGAGTTCTATGCCTCATATGATTATAATGCTCATCAATTTTTCATTTGAAATATGCATACATTAATACAAGAAGGTTGGCTTTGTAACTGAAGACTAAAAACTTGCACATCAATGAGTCTTTTTGAACAGAATCAAAAAAGTACAACATGAAAATATTTTCAATTTAGTTCATTTTTTTATCCTCTCCAAGAAGTGTTTCATTAGCCTGAAGAGAAAAGCCATTCCTAGTAAAAGAAATAGGCCCTTTTTCATTTAAAATCAAATCAAAATTGAAATATTGAATTACTGAAATATATATATAAAATATATACTGAAAGCTATGCGGTTGATTAATATGGTAACTGAGCTGATTTTCACTGTGGAACTGTCAAAAGAAGCACAAGTGGACGAGCCCTGAATAGCAATGCCATTCCGAGCAAGACTTCTTAACTTCTAAACTCACTGAGACGTCCGTGTAATTGACCCCCCGTTTGTTTCTAGCGATATTTCTGTAATAGGCCGAGCGGCGCTACGCAGAAACGTTGCCGCGGGGGCTGTTTGTGCTGCGCTTCGAATTAAAATTATGCTAAAAAAAAAAAAACTCCAGCATGGAAAGTCTTCCGCCCTGCCCACGTGTCTCAGAACGGAGGCATTTTAGTCCGTGTCAGAGGGTCACGTTAACCCTAAACAGTGCCCCGTCATGCTAACGCATCATATCTTTACATAGAATCTGAATAATTGGTGGAGGATATACCCAAATGGCCAATTTCGTAGGCTTTTACCGAAGGCCTGTTTCTATAGCCTCAGGCAAAGGCAACCTAGTTGGCATCCGTCCTCAGCTCACTAGCGCTTCGCTTTGATACAGGCCGGTTCCATTGACCCTAGGTGCCCACATAACTAATGAGCCTGCTAGTAGAGCCTACTGACTCCCGACCGGTCTGTCGCTTCAGAGCTGAGCGGAGCAGAGGCAGCCAGTACAGACGGAGCTTCTCGTAAGCTGCTCGCGGGACGGGTACCGCGGGCTCGCGAAACGCTAAGAGCGCATCCGTGCGGCCGAAGGGCCCACAAAATAACGACGATTTCACGTAAATATCTCGGTAAATGCAAATCAGGAGGGGAGGGAGGGAGGGAGAGAGAACCTCGCGACTTTCAGTAACTCAGTCATCGCGGTGGCACCGTCTAATAATCTGTTTGTTCCTGGAACGAAATCAGACAGAGCCGCTGTCGATATATAGCGGCTGGTGCCTCTCCAACCGGGCTCAATCATAACGTCATTAGGCCGGGGAGATTAAAGGGGGTGGCGGGCGGAAGAAGATATGCAGAAATGCCCTAAACTGATAAATGTGTAATATTCCCCCCCTCCAGGCCTTTGCTCTCCGTTGGCTCTTTGGGAAACCGTGTTTTTTTAATCTAATTTCTCTTTATACCGGTGGAGCTAAATTGATTTGCAACCAAAAACAATAAAAAACTTGCAAACCTGCTGACATTTCATAAAACCAATGAGAGGCCCTTGGGGTGGGTGGGGGGGTTGTGGGAGGGGGGGGTTTGTGTGAAGGTTCTGTCCTGTGTAGGTGTGTCAGTGTGCGGAGGTAAATAATAAATAAATCTTTGGTGCAAACTACCGATGGTAATGTGAAGAGGAAGATACAAACAATGCACAGTGGGTACGTGTTGAGTGAGCAGTGACAGGCAGAAGAATTGGGTGCCACATTTAATATGAGCCTTATTATTTCGGATGTCACTTTGTACAATCCTCTGTTCTTACACAGAGACCTAGGCTTATGCATGGCAAACTTAGAGACACACAGACAAGCACATATTGAAGAATTGGGTAAAGAGAAATTATTGCCATAATAATAAAACAAAAGCGAATTGATGGCATTGCAATGAATAGTACATTACTAGTTAGAAAACTTTGAAACTTAGCTGATGCTTTTTTACTTTTTTCAATTCATTGTTTATGGAGCAGTCATTTTCTCTGACAATTCTATCATGGAAAGAAAACTTGTCTTGGAGAACCATCCCTTCTGCTCAGTCAACATTTGTCCTTAATATTATCCTGGATTCAAACAATATTTGTCCAAAATCTTGACTCCAAAAGGGTTTCCAAAGTAAATGTGTTTGTCACTAACCGGTTTAGCTGGTTATACAGTTGCCGAAATTAATAACAAAAGAAAGGACTACATCGAAAAAAACAAAACAAAACAAAAAAAAAACCACTTAAAATTATTAGAATATAGGACAAATATTAATTGAATCCAGGCTAATGCCTCATAGATTTCTTAACAGGTCTATAATCTAGATAGATTTACAAACTATCTGAGTTCATACATAAAATGTTGACTGATGTTAACCAGGGGTAGAGTTTAACTCTCATGATTCCAACACCACAGATTCCCCTGGTAAGATACCATCCTGAAGATAAACTACGATCACTCATGTGTCAATTATGCATTGAAAGAAAATTACAGTAACCTCCTGACCATATCACAGTGCGTATAACAGGTTTTTACTAAAGTCAGGCAAGACGCAGAACATTCCAGTCTAAGGTAGAGAGCTGGACTAGTTTGAGAACATTTGATTTTAACGCAAAATATACAAACAATAAAAATAATTAGAAGTACATTTCAGCTAAAAATTACACACATGTTGATAATGTACTGTGTTTCGTCTTCAAACTCAAACATCAGAGCAATCCACGCAGAGCAAAAAAAAAAAATTAAAAAAAAATTAAAAACAACGGGAGACAAGGGAGCTCTTTACATCCAAAAAAGTGTCTTCCAGGTCTCCATAGCAACACTCCCAGTGTCACTCACAGGGAGTGGGGGAGGGATTATCCAAGAGGAGCTCCAGGACTGAGCTCCTCTCCACTGTCCACCGGGGCAAAGCGCTTACGCTCCTGCAGTAAAGGTCACTTATTTGCTGAGATACTGCGTTGTCCGTGTCCATTATTATTTCATGGTTTGGGGCGCTGGGCACCATCCCTAGCAACACAAAGCCAAAGGTCAGCCTGAATTACACCTGCCCCCCACTCCTCCATGGGTTGCGTTGCATATAGATATCTTTTTTTTTTCATAGCCCCAGTAACACACTTTGGGAACCAGTTTAACACGGTCCTGCCTAGTATTCACTACGCTTGACTAAAACGAATGCCTGAGAAAGCACAACTGTGGCCTATTTTTAAAACACGTTTACTGAAGCATTGAGTGGTTAAGCAGAGCTCATAGAGAGTAAGAGAGAGAGAAACAAAAAAATGTACATCACCTTTTCAGTGATGGATAAAAAGGATTACATTTTCCATGTTCAACATCATATATTTAAGGATATCATAGGACAATTACAGAAATTACACCAAACCAAAGTTCATATTATTTTTTACTGAAATAATGATTACCACTGTAAACATCTCCCTGCCACAATACCCCTGTCAGAACAACTGCAAAAGCAAATCACGTGTCTGTGTGAGTGAGTACATATTTTTGCTAGTGCCTGTGCATTCACAAATGCGCTCTGTTTTTGGTGCAGACTCACATTGACGAGTATGTATTCTCTTCCAACAGGTTTTAACTCCCAGTACCATGGTAACTGATGATATTATTTCCATGGTGACACATCTTAACTATCAACATCTTTGTTTCTATATATATACATTCAGGGTTATCTAAATCCAACACTTCATACAGGTAAGTTAAAACCTCAAAGTAATGACATAGAAGTCTTGCCTTTCTATATGCTTTCTTTCATCAATCACACATGTAGCTCCACCCTCTTCCCTACACTGGTGTTGTCACCACTACGTCTTCGCCCTACTCGTCCATTGCATAGCCAAGCTCATATTTCAATATGGCGATATACGGCCAGTTATTAACCCAAGGAAGAAGGGGCATCATATTTCCTGAGCATTACCATCCCATGGGTGACACACTTGTTTTTAGTGTTTCAGACTGGTGTCAAGCTGTCATTGAAGCTTGAATCCTTATTTGAACACCCATACCCCCCCCAAACAACAAACACACACAATGACGCGCACACACACATGCACACACACATGTACACAACCGCACACGCACATACGCGCGAGCGCACACACACACACACACACACACACACTAACACAGACTCCTGACAGGAGCCCAGAACAGCCTTCTCTCTGTCATACTCCACTCTTCCTTTCAGCAAACTGCTGCCACAGAGATGATTCATTGGCAGCCTCTCATTGCAGCCATTAATATTCCAGCAGAGTGAGGGTTATTAGCAGCGACAGAGCGGATGTGGGAATGTTGCCGGCAAAGATGACAACCTGTTTGCACTGTGGCTCACACCCAAGCCTTAACATATTTGCATGGGGGCCGGCGGGGGGCGGGGGCAATAGAGACTGCCACAGCTCCAGCTTTTGATGATTTAAATCAAGCGATCAACGGATTTCAGCTGGCGTCTCACTCTGCATTGGTTTGTTGAACTGTTGCTGTCTCGCTGCTTGGCCACCCAATCTAACCACACAATTACCTGTCTTTTCAAATGGCCAATTAAGGAGTCAATTCAAACCTTCCACAAAACAAAGAGCCGTACTGTACACTTTATTTGTAATTGTTAAACTTTCATTTTCACTTGGAGGCAAATGGAAAAACGTTGTGTAAAGGACCAAAAATATGTGATCAATTTTACATTGTTTGCTACCATTGACAGCATCGATCCATGCTGAGCGGACAGAAGACGCTAATCGCTAACATGGCTTTCTCGCTAATCGCTAATACAGCTTTCGTGTCTGTAGCACTGTAAATGCTAAGCGCGAGCGGACAGCGGCGACGACGGCTGCACACTGCAGAAAGATGTCTCCGTGTCAAGCTGTAAAGTCGGGGAGATTGAGGAGGTTGTCCGGTAATGGATCACCTCGTCCTCGTCCTCCGCTGCAGCCCAGACAGCGTAGCCCCAGGGCCTCGGAAAGTAGGCCTGTTAGGACCGGCTTGGCGTTCGTCATTGTACTCCGGATCATGAGAAGCCCTGTTCCTTCAATCACCCGGTATATTAACATGGCACCTCGGCCGAAGATACACTGCGCACTCTGTGTCTCAATAAAAGACACAGCCAGGCCTTTTATCAGCGGCTCAAAGTTGTTTCTGCACGATAAGGGGTTTGAGTTCTGGTGCTCTTTGACAGCTCTGTTGGAACTCTGCCTCCAAGTCCTGTTTCTTTTGCTGCACGCCCCTTATTTTATCTTGCGCCGCAAATAAACCAACCAAATGTAATAAATACCGTCCGTGACACTGACGTATGGCTTTTCATATTGGGTTCCTTCTCCTTCTGCTCGATGGAAAAAAAAAAAAAACAACAGAACAAAGAGTAAAGGGGATGATTTGAACATTGAAGGACACTGTGGTGAAAAAAAAAAATGGCGTGAAAAATTGAGGGCAACCAAGAGCGTTACAAATGATTGCTTAGCAAATATGGAGTTCTGACCCAAGCAAAGAGCATTACGGTTGACAGAACCAGCTTACCGTACCGTTTAGTTCAAAGGAATGCTCAGGTAGAGAATGCTGGGTGCTCCTTGAAATTGTACCCTTGGCACTCAATTAAACAAATTAAATTCAAATAAACCAATATGGATTGCTGGTCCGCTGTTGCTCGTCTATTAAAGTACCAGATTTAAATAACCAAGATTATCAGCAAATGTCTCCGTTCTTTAGCGATGATAAGGAGCTTTCACTAGTATTGAAGATTGGCTAAACAATAGGTAGCATTAGAATAACTGTCATGCGCTCTAAATTATTTACTCCGTGCAACAAAATGGCCGAAGGGCAAATCTGTTTAGACGGGGTATAGTGACGCTGAGCTCGCTGGTTTGACAGGACAGACAGACCAGAGTACAGAAGAGTGATTCTGTCTTTTGATCCTGGTGTTTATAATTTCAACGGGCCCTAAATACCAGGGGCAAACACTCTCCCTTGATCTATCCATCTTATTATTTAGTGTATGAGCACACGTGAAATGACATCAAACGAAGAGAGCAGACGCAACCAAGGCACTCTACACATCTGGATTTGACAGCAATTTCAACAATTACAGAGAAATCAAGCTTCCATAACAACAGTTGTGGAAATCGTTGCGTAATTATCACAATTTTCTGTAGTGGAGCGGGGCAATTGTCTAGACAGATCTCTTTTATTGTGTTTATTTTAATTGTAATGATAAAACTATCACAGCAGCCTGACACCAGCCTAGTGGCATCACCTCAGTATTACAAATAAAGTACAACAAAATTGACATCATGAGCCTACTGTGTCATCTTAAGAACCTGTGTCGCTCATTATTTATGAATGAATTCTACCCTCCGTGAATAGCAATACGATTTATAAATAATGAACGATAATGCACCTGACTTCACCAGCTTGTTAATAATACTCTATATTGCAGGCTAGATAATTAAACACCCGTTCCTCTCGTATCGTAATTCAAAAGTAACTGGCCAGTGTTGTTCAGACAGCTTGATCCCCTTGCAAATAACTGTAATGTTAACACATTTAGTTGGAGAAAAAAAAAAATCAATAGCAAATAAATGTATGCGCACAATTTTCACAAGACCTGAGTATTAGATTGTTTGCAAAATTAAAAAATAGACCGAAGAAATGCTCTGGGGATCGCACCTGCATTTCATTACTCCTGCCGTACCTTCATTTCTCCTGTTCTCATAATCTGTTTATTAAAATTGAAACGTTCTCAAAGTGGATCTCCCTTCGGACCCTAACAACACTCTTGCTTCTGCAGCAATAACAGAAATACAGATTTGTTTGCAACGCAAAATGTTTCAGGGAGCAGGCTTTTGGTACTTAAAAAAAAAAAAAAAAAAACTCTTTTCACAAAGAGGCAGAAATTGTATGAGAGTCTGAGATAATGTGGGGAAGAAAAAGCTTTTAACTCAAGTGGATATTTCACGAAATTCCCATGTGTTTCCCAAAAATGTATGCGTCCATGATTTTCATCACAATTTTTGCCTTGAACATATGAATGTTAACGTTGCTCTTGACACACACTTTCTTACAAGAAATGCGCACAAAGAGGTCACCTTCGCCATGTAATCCCTGATAACGCATGCTGATTCGCTGGGTGGCGGTCTCATGCCCAAAACAGAACAGAACAGGAGTCAGGGGCCCCGTCTTCATTGCATACTCAACGTATAAAAATCAGGGTGCCTAAAATCTTCAGAGTAAAGTAAAAACGCGGCTTCTTGGGGGATCAAATCATTTGTCTTCCACACTTCTCCACAATTTCTGGACTCTGCGCCGAATGATAAAGTGGGACCCTTGGGGGAACCCCTGCGGCGCTAAGTGTCCGTAGATCGCAGTTAATTTTGCGCCAGCCGATGTTCGGGCCCGCGCGTTTCCCCGAGGGTCGGGTTCTCGTCTCGGTCGCCGCAATCTGAGGCCTGTCACTTCTGACAAAGTGGCCGAGATTTGGCCAGGCCAGAGGTCACGAGTTCCTTTTTCTTAACTTTCACATCTGAGAGAGAGAGGGGCGAGGAACGGGGCGAAGCGAAACAGGCGACTTCGGGGCAGGGCGATCCGCGCGCCTCTCGCCGTGACGGAGGAGGCCGTCCGATCGTGTCCTTGAACCGCAGCGCGTTTCTGCGATCCGGGAATTTATTTGCGCGATTATGTACGTCGCCGTCCCACGGCGCAGACGCCGCGTCGGATTCGCGACGAACGTTTTGATCTCTGACATCTTTGCTACGTGGCGCAATTTGCGTGACAAATACTTGATTTCGCACTCGGTGCTGTGCGATTTCACAAATGTGGTGGTCGCCACGTTCCTTTCCATACTTCCGAAGGTGTGATAAAAGGCAAGAGAAATGGCTTCTTTGCCCATAAAATCATTGGGAAACCAGTGAAAGTAACACCAAGGACTACCATTACATTAGCTCCTTTCATTGATCACATAACCGGAGGAAAGACAGGTAACTTCAATGCCAGTAAGCCTGGAGTGAAAAGACACTGTGTGTGTGTGTGCGTGTGTGTGTGTGTGTGCACTGACCAGTCCTTAATTTACATCATCTGCTGTGCTCCTCCAGGGAGAGTGTCCCTTTAGGACACCATGAAAAAACAATTAGCCACGATTTCATAAACCAGCGAGTGCGTCACCTCTTTTGGATGCATTCACACTGCTTTGACACTCTGAATGAAACCGGTGATATTGAGGGCTTTGTGTGCGAGTGTGTGAGTTCTCACCTTGAGTGCTTCTGTGATGTTATTTTATTCACTCTTGAAAGCAGTAGCGCACATTACGGTTAGTTATGCTATTTCAGTGGAAATGCTTTTAAATCATGAGTTATTCAAAAGCCACTGTTAAAAATCAAGAGCTTTAATGCACAACATAAAAATGCACAACACAAAAAAAACCTCAGTGCTTTAATTTCCCGGTATTTGATGCAATATTATGTTAAATAAGCGAACAAAAACATCAAGAAAACAATATGCTGATAATAAACATTTGTATTCCACTATTTATGTTGTCACTGGACATGCATTAATGGTTTATCTTATACGATTATATGATAAATTATGATTATGATAAATCAATGCAACCCCTTAATTTTGACACATAAATAACAATGAATATGGCATAACATATCTGACCTATTTATCAACAATAGGAACTCTAAACTTCAAAACAGGAAGCATATTCATGTTGACATTAACTAATTGAGATCTCTTTAGAGTGCAGCATATTACGTTGTTAAGGAAAATAGAGGCACATTACGGCGGTAATCACGGACAGGCCCAGCCAGAGCCCATAAATTATATTCTGCATGGCAATGCACTGTAATGTATCTGAAACCCCAGCAAGTGAAGCCTACATCTCCCAATCAGTCCCTGACCTGGGGGCCTAGATAATTACTGGCTCTTAAGTGAAAGTGATCCTTGTGCTCAACCAGCAGAGAGTCTCGTATTACTCTCTCTCTGGGCCGGGAGAGATCCGACAACTGCTCGATATACGCTCCCCGCTGGCGCACCAAGGTGACAAACTCTCTCCCCAGTGATGGAAATCAACACAAATTCATCCCGCAGACAAAGGCTTTGCAGGGTTACTGCATGTTTGATCGCTAGCTGAGATAGGACTGATTGGTTTCACGAGGGAGGAGAATCACATGGGATGACTCCCCGCTATCAGTGGGCCCCCCCAATAAAAGCCGTTTCTGGAGCTCTTTCCTGTGCTCAGTTTCACTAAAAACCTTTTCGAGACAGTTTAGGGCCAGCATAATTCACACGTCCTCAAAGACAGGGCGCGTCTCCAAGGAAGGAGTCGTAAACTACGTGCATCGTGTCGAAAAAAGGCGTGAAAGATTTTCGCGTAAACTGAATTTTGTGAGAAGCAAACGTCCACGTCGTTTTAAAGTGTTCAACCAAAAATTACAGTACATTACAATTCTGATGGGTTCACAATGAGACAGAACAAGGCACTGTTCTTTCAGCTGCTGATTCCCAAGAGAGGTGAGGTAACATGGGGGATGTGGAGAAAGGAGGAGTCCCACAAAGGTCAGACATAACTTGTTTTTCTCACTACATTAAAGCCAGGGCCGCGAAACGGGTCAGCGACAGCCGTAAAATACACAGTAAAACGCCATTAATATGCGTTCGAAAATGCTTAAAGAGAGAGTGGGTTGATCTGACCCAGACCCTATTCTCGTTAAGAAAGCGTCTAATTCAGTGCCTCCTTTTTCCATCTCCATCAAGCTCCATCAAGCTGTGCAGGTGCGGCCAGTCACAGTGCTGTCAGCCTTGACTTAGAGCCTGGCATAATGACCTTGACTCGAAACACTGCGGATGTCCAAACGAACACAAACGTGTGATATAAAGGAGAAGTCATCAGTGATCGGCATTAAGTAATATTCAGTGACCGTTTCATCTTAAAGTTCAGAATTGGAATCGGGTGCTATAGAAGGATTACTATTATTATTATTTTTTTTTTTTTGCGTCCTGAGTCCCTTGTTAACATCAGTGAAATCATGAATTTCAGCCAGTGCCAAGACATTTTAGCCAAAAACCTGGTATTTCCCACCGGGAACCTCAAACTTGGCCGCAAAGCGATCTTTCAGAAAGAGACAAGAATCTGAAACTTACCTCAACGTCAAATAAAAATCTTTAACTAACCGCTAAAATTTCTGTTTGCAATGGCTATCTCAGTTTCCAGACCTTGATCAAGAATTTGTGGTTGGAAATGAAGAGGACAGTCTACATTCTTATAGATAGATTCTGTATGGAGGAATGGTCAAAGACCCCATTCCACCCCTCCCCCCTACACACACAGCATTTTCACCAATTCACTTTATAGTTAATTACTTTTATTACTTTATTTTATACATCATTCAGCGCTTTATCGGTGGTGTTAATCCTTTTTGGAGGGCGCTGTTTGCGTTCATGTTTGCGAGTGGCATATATTACATAAACAGTGTGTGTGATAAATAGGCTGCCGTATGATCGTGATGACTGATATTGAATTGGAGGTCGCCCCACACAAAGAACGGTGGCAGACCTGCAGGCAGCGTGTACCGACGACTCTGTTCCGAGCGGATCAATGACGAGCCGCATTAACAGCAGTGTTTAATTCCGTCAATACGCGACCAATTGTGTTAGATTGTTTGGCCATTGATTTCACTTAGTGTGGCTGAGAGGCCCAGAGAGGGACTGCATTTGCAGTGTTGCCACACACAGCGACACAGGCCTGGCCCAGTTTCCTGACCCAGCGCTCCAGACTCTCTGCATTAGGGGCCTGTAAACACGCGCATTACTTCTGTTCTTGTCATCGACACTTATTAGAAAATTGAATTAAAACAACTGATCATATAAAAAGGAATCCTACACTGTGAAAACCAAAAAAACAAGTCAACTTCAGCAAGTATTTAAGTGCTATATTTAGTCTTAAAATCTTTCTTTTTTTTACTCTTTTGCTAAATGGGACTAAAATATTGCCAATGAGGTGAGAGAGTTTTATTAATTTAAAGATTTGTCAATGGGCTTAGAAATTATCACTTGTCAAGTTAATTGGGATGGCAAGTACAGTATGCCATCCACCAAGATATGGCATGCCAGGGCATGTCCATGCAGCACCACATACAGAGTTTCGCACTTTTCAGGGTATCCAACAGAAATAATCACAATGACCACAGTCTCTCAATCCTTAAGAACATAAATTTCTGTACCTTCTGACCTTCTGTAAATACACAGAATTCAGATACAACTTCACTTGTCCACACAATAAAGCCCTGGCGCCTGAACCAGTAGTCTTAACTTCATGAAAATTAAGAGCAAACAATGTCTTTTTAATTGCAAAGGCATGTCCCATTATTTAAATCCTTTTTGGTAAAATACAGTCACATTTCAGACAGTTTCATTTTTGGTTCAACATTAAGTTCAACATTAGTTAGGTTGCTAACAGTACCTGTTGTCACTGACTGACTGAGCCAGAGCAAGTGTAACGACACGAAAAAAGTGTGAAGACAACACAAATGAAGCACCGAAACTGTGTTACTTTTCAATCCAGTAGGTACCAGTTGTACGGAAACTGGTGCTATAGTGCTACTGGGTTTCGCTACCCAATGCTATTCATGACTCATCCAGCTATATGACTACAAGGTAGGCCCTAAGACATTGGACTACAATTGCAGGTTTCACCCAGGGAAAGGGGGTTGAGGGGGTGTGGTGCTGCAGGTACTATTGGGGGTACTTTCGCAACAACATTACGCACAACAATCAAAATGATCAGGCATGCAGGGAATGTCAATGATGGTCAATTTGACCGTTTATGGCCATTTAAGTTTAGTAAGTGTTTATAACATTATTTTCTTATGCAAAATCGTTGTATTGGAATGTTCAATACATGTTCAGGAAAAGTCTCAAATGGGGAGCCATATGGATTTCATGAGAGCAGGTGTATCAATTTCTTAAAAATGACGTTAAAATTGACGTTCAAAAACTTTCAAGTTTAAATTGACTGCTGTGGCATTTCTAGTAAGAACTACTTCTTAATTAGGCTACTGTAGCTATCTTGAAAATGCCATGTTTCTAAATTAATGTTAGCAATGGCTATAGATCAACTATTGACATACAAACAATTAGTAGGTCAACTGTGCATACAATACCTCATTAAAAACATTTACTGCAATCCATTTAAAAACACTTTAATGTATTTGTAATTCATGGTAAGGGAAAAATGTGTAAATCCACACCTATGTGTTTCTTTGAGCTAGAATGTATGTGTGTTTGCATGTATGTATGTGTATACATGTCTCTCTCTAGATTTAATTATCTTATGGTTCATACATTTATATGCATTATCATTATTAACTCATAACACTACAAAAAAAAACGTTTTCAGCAGTACAAAAATGCCAACTTACTTATGCATGCAAAGCACTGTCTATAAGTCACAAATTAAAAATTACGAAAAATCTAGGCCTGCCATTAAAAGTACTGATATCAAAATGAGGCCTATTTACAACAAACAGTATTGGCTATCCTAGCTCACACAAATTAAACAAAGCAGTGCTACCCAATGCTTCCTAAATGATTTCACTTGGCCCTGTGTTCATCTTACCATCTGAAGAGAATGGGCTTGTTCAAACTTTATGTGCCTATAAGAAGACACCATTTAAGTGACTGTTTTAAACAGCTGATGAAAAATTATACTCCAGAAAGGATATGTTTACACTTGGTTGTCAAGTTAATTTGACAAAATATATAAGTCTGTGTATAAAAAGTATAGATAAATAAATACTGTAGATATATAGATTAAAAATAGATAGAATACTTTATTATCGTAATTTCTCTGGCAGCATATAACAGTCACACTTACAACCAGATATTTATACCAAGAAACATAAGGTACAATCATTTACTATACTTATACCAGAGAAAGGGGGAAGGGAATGAATAAATAAATACAGATATTTAGGCATAATAAATAAATATTGAATCTTACAAACTATCGAGACATGCTTGCCCCATGAATGTATCGTATGGTCGTGGGTCAGATGAAGTATAGGCAAATAAGTGAAATTCTACAATTCATTTTATGTGTAATAACAAAAACTATTATTTGATGAACATAATAATAATAATTCAAAATGTGCTTTTCATACACCCGAAGCACTGCATGCAGACAATTGTTCGTGCGTAAAAAAGTAGTGTATTCAGCACAGCTGAATTGCAGATTATAAATGCCCGCCATTTCACACTTTCATGTAACACATAAACTTGGAATGACCACATTCTCTTCAGATGGTAAGATGAAGAAACCCAGGGCCAATGAAATAATTTAGGAAACATTGAGTCGTAGTGTATTTCTATGTTTCCTTTTTCTATGCCTTTTCGGTGTCTTCTTAAGTGTACTGGTGTGCAGAAGATTCTCAGCCTTTCAAGTCTCAATTTAAATAACTTTCCTGGGCTAAAGTACGCACCAGTAATGGTGAAAAAGTAACCAGTAACATATTCTATATGCTACAAGGAAAGCACTTCAAGCTGTTGTTTTTCTTCTTCCAAATTCACTCACCACATCACATCAAGAACATCACAACGCACACACACACACACACACATGAAAACATGCACACATACACTAGGGTAAAATCTCATAATGAAAGAGTGAATGCATTAAGCTTGTCTTTATGGTCCTTTTCCTCTGGGTAAGCCATCTGATGCTTTGCATTGTGCTTCACATCCATGTGACTCCAGTGCTAACCCAACCACCCCAAGGCTTTTACGGTCTCAGTCATGGTGCTTTTTTTTATCATACATTAAGGCATGCAGAACACAGGGCTGACGGAGATCAAAATCATTATTGGCCGACGTCGAAAAACACGCTGAAATCTTTCGCTGGGTTCCTGCTCGTTCGTTTTCGTTCCTCCAGTCTGCCTAAAGTGTTCGGTGGAAGCAACACGTGTCGAGGAACAAAGCTCAGCCAAGCGGCAGTTCTTCCTTTGTCCTCCCCCGTCCGCCCGTTTATTCGCTGCGCGGGGAACCCTCGGAAGATCACGACGGAGCGCGACGCGCTATCGACGCCCCCCAGGTCCTTCTTTGTCCGGCGGCTCCCGGCGAACGCGTTCGCACGAGGAGGAAAGCGCCGCGGCGTTTGAGACGGAGGAGCGTTAGTTATAGCTGGGTCAATGGAGCTTTCGCTATTTCGGCACCCAAGAGACCGAGGTGGAGTGGGCCAGGCCTCACGGAGCCATTATCGGCATTATCTTTTAACACAGGGCCATCATTTCCTTAATTAAGAGTCCTGAGAGGAGCGGGGGGAGGGCGGTCTGTGGGGAGAGTGGGGGGGGGGGGGGGGGGGCTGCCCGTGCCCCTCTGGCCTCGTGCTTTCAGGCCACAGTGGAACAGGAAAGGGGTCTTATGGTCTTATCATTTTTTGGCACAAATGCCACCCCCCCCTCCCCACCCACCCCTTTTTCCCTTCCCCGGCTAGCCCGGGATAATTATTCATCAAAAGTGATTATGCAGAAGGTAATGCAAAGTGGAGAGGAGCCAGGGATGGGATTTTTCACTCCAGCAGTTTTCCTGCTGCTCCTGGAGTAATTACAGACCGACACCGGCAGCAGGCAGAGGACTGGGGAAAGGAATGCCGATGAATGAGGGAAGTAGGGAGGGTGGGAGGGGGAGAGAGGGAGACAGAGACATTTAGAGAGACAGAAAGAGAGAGAGAGAGTGAAAGAGTTTGGGAGAGGGAATGGGGTAACATGAGGTATACCAATCGATGTGGGCTGAAATTTCACAACTGCGTTGGATTTTCTGGCTTCTAACCGATAGATATAAATACCGTACCCCTCAGAATTAGCCTCTCCTTGATGCCTAAAGCATGCAGGAGGCCACATCTTCTGTCCTGCACTTACCTGTCTCCCTACAACCGAAAAGAAAAGGATAAACCGAAGAAAAGCAGAAATAGAGGAGGAAAAAGAGCGAAAAGCAGGAAGAGAGAAGAAAAGAGTACAACTGCGGTAAAGAGCGAGCAAGCGGGGGAGTGCAGTTAAGACGGAGGGGCAGACGGAGAAAGGGAGGCTGGCAGATGGAGACGGGGAGAGAGGGAGCAGGGATGAGAGATGAAAAGAGGGCGTCGACCCTAAACCGGGGGCACGGGTGAGG